>NC_134405.1:148219685-148568685 GCF_038048845.1 Mixophyes fleayi | reverse complement strand
TCCTCCTCGGCGTTCCTGCTGCTGCAGATGACTGGCTGTCAGTGACAGCCAGTCATCTTTCAAATATGATCGCAGCTGCAATCATGTTACTCCTCCTATCAGCTGATACACTTTTTCTGTATTCTCTGGATCTATAGCGCTGCTGCAAGTTCCGGCTGCCCGAAACCGGAAGTGCGGCACTTGGAACGCAGACTTGCATTCCAAGGTACAGGAAGTGCAGGTGAACTCACTGGAACTAGCTACTGTCGGCGGTGCACCGTCTCCAGAAGGAGAAAGCCCTCGTTTGCAGCCCTGGAAGGCTCCACGGACTCTGACACCCGTGTGAAGGACCCTGTGGGACATTTTTATATAGGTACAATTTTTACCCCTACATTTTTATCACTTGAAGTGTGATTTTTATCAGCATATATTTTTACTTTCTTTCTGTGCTATTACAGTGTATATGATATAGCCACTTGAACCTACTCGGATTCTTCTTGACATACATACTCTGGATTTATTTATATTGTTTACGCCTATACTTTATATTTTTTATTTTTATATGTAACCCCTGGGATATCTTCATTTTCCCTATTTTTTGTACCAAGCCTAATAAACCCTTCTGGTTATTTACATAAGTGCCTTCTGTTTGTATACTACCACCTGTTTTGGTTATTTGTTGCATTTCATTTCCATCTTGTTGCTGTTATTTCTAGCGCCGTGGGTCAATATTGTGTCTTTACTGGTCTATACTGGGCAGTTTTGGAATTCGTCCCGCTCAGACCCACTTTGGCAGCTTTACACATTTTTTTAGAGCAGCGCTGTTATCCCTACAACCCTTTTTAGCTGACTGTCTTATACTCCCGCCGCCGCTGAAGGACTAAGGACCAGAGAGGCTGGAGCAATCAAAATATGGGTAAGTAGATTTTTTTATTTTATTTAATATTAGTGGATATTTCTTTTAATTGCAGCATGAGACAAAATTCTCATATATATATATATATATATATATATATATATATATATATATATCTGTGCTCTAGCTACTGGGAGAGCAGAGGCTGACTGCAGAGAATATATATATATATATATATGTGTGTGAATTGGGGACACTATTGCGTGTCATATGTGAATTTCGGGTACTACTGTGTGGCATAACATTGGGGGCACTACTGTGTGGAGTAACATTGTTTGGGGGCACTACTGTGTGGTGTAACATTGGGGGCACTACTGTGGTGTAATATTGTTTTGGGGGCACTACTATGTGGCATAGGGGGGCTGCCTATCTATACTAAACTATAGTGAGGGGGGCTGCCTATGCTGAACTATAATTAGGGTGGCCTGCCTATGTTAAACTATAGGGAGGGGGGCTGTACAGAGAACACTATAGGGAGGGGGTGATGGGACCTTTAATTTAATGCTGGGGCTGAGTGTGGGGAGGAGGGATATCTATTAAATGTGAATATTATTTAATGCTGGGAATGGTCGTGGGAAATGGATGTATTAAACATAAATGCTATTAATTTATTGCTGGGGCTGTTTGTAGGGAGGGTAATAGGTTTATTTATTAAATGGGAATACTATTTGATGTTGGGGTCGGTTGGAGGGAAATAGATCTATTTATCAAATGTGAGCACTATTACTTTAATGTTGAGGCTGGAGAGAGGCCTAATTATTAAATGTGGGTGCTGTTGATTTCATGGCAGAGATGGTTTGTGTTTCTAAATGTACCCATTATTTTTTTCAAATAGGGCCCTCAACATTCCAGGATCCAGAGAAGCCACAATTAAAGAAACCAGCAGCCACAGGTGGTAAAAGTGACAACAACAGGCAGGACAGTCTGTCAAATGTTCCGAGTCTAGCGCAGGTTTGGCTAACTAACCTCTGGTACTCCATTTGTTGTGAAACTACAAGTCCCAGCATACCCTTCCAGCAATAAGCTGCTATATATTGGCAAAGCATGCTGAGGCTTGTAGTTTCACAACACCTGGAGTGCCACAGGTTAGCCAAGCCTGGTCTAGTGGGACAATCCTGATTTTTGGTGACTGTTCTGCCAAATCTAAGGGGCAGGTGAAGACTATATTCTTTAAACACACACTGCATTCTTTATATACTACAATATGGTGCTAGCTGTCCTTTGTGGACTGACCACTCCCCATCTAGTGTCTGGTCCCGCCTCTATGATGGCTGACCACACCCCCTCTGGTGGGCCCCTAGTGTTGCAGTCCCCCGGTGGGCCCTTCATGCCCCAGTCCGACACTGCTGGTGTGCAGGGGGTATGTAAAAGAAAAGCTGATGCACAGGGGGGCATGTGAGAGAAAAGCTGATGCACAGGGGGGCATGTGAGAGAAAAGCTGATGCACAGGGGGGCATGTGAGAGAAAAGCTGGTGTGCAGGGGGCATGTGAGAGAAAAGCTGGTGTGCAGGGGGGCATGTGAGAGAAAAGCTGGTGTGCAGGGGGGCATGTGAGAGAAAAGCTGATGCACAGGGGGGCATGTGAGAGAAAAGCTGGTGTGCAGGGGGGCATGTGAGAGAAAAGCTGGTGTGCAGGGGGGCATGTGAGAGAAAAGCTGGTGTGCAGGGGGCATGTGAGAGAAAAGCTGGTGTGCAGGGGGGCATGTGAGAGAAAAGCTGGTGTGCAGGGGGGCATGTGAGAGAAAAGCTGGTGTGCAGGGGGGCATGTGAGACAAAAAAGCTGGTGTGCAGAATGACGAGAGGGAAAAGCTGGCTTTTAATGAAGAAAAGTGAGGTTAAAGCTGGTGGGCAGAGGGACATGTGTTGGACAGGAAGGCCTGTAAGGCAGAATCTGGTGAGTATTGGGGTATGAGGAGAGGCCATGTGATTTTATGTTTCCCTGAGAATCCCCCTCTTCCTGCCATTCTCTATCTCACATGCCACCCCTGCAAACCAACTTTTCTCTCACGTGCCCCCTGCTCACCAGGTTTTCTCACAGATGCCACCCCTGCCAACAGTATTTTGTGCCACTTTCTCCTGTTGATCATTATCTGCCTTACTCTTACTGAAATCATTTTGTCTTCCTAATATTTTATGCATTTACTACAAAACTATTTAGTCTATTAACTATTTTTTTCCTCTTGTTCGATCTAATCTTACAATCTCACTACATCCCAACTCTCTGCTCACGCCAACCTTCCTTCTCTTCTGAGGTTACCACAGCTCTCAGGATTATAACCCTTCTTGTAGGCTGCACACCACTCCTGGAACTCTTCAACTTAATGTCTAGCAAGTATTCTCTCTCTAACTGCAAGATCCTCCTGAAAGCTAGCCTCTTTAAGGAAGCGTTCAAATAGTGCTTGTGACTTCTGGTTGGGCATATATCTGTGACTTGACTTCTCTCACAGCAGCGCTCTATTCAGTTGAATATTAATATGACCATATGGGCTTACTTTGCCATCCGGACTTTGCATGTAGTCCTCGCGAGAGGGACCTTACACGGTTTATCTGGGGTCCTTTCCCACCGTCAGTAACCGACTGTTATAGACCACACCTACTAGTGTCACCTGCCACCAGGCACTCACCAACTATGCAATAGTTGTAGGAGGATAGTGCAGCCACGACCAGGCTCCTTCACTGGTGCCTGGAAACACTTCTGGGTAACTGGTATAGCTGCTGCAGTGCCTCTTTG
The DNA here is from genome assembly GCF_038048845.1 of Mixophyes fleayi. NCBI lineage: Eukaryota > Metazoa > Chordata > Amphibia > Anura > Limnodynastidae > Mixophyes > Mixophyes fleayi. The sequence goes on along the minus strand of NC_134405.1, from coordinate 148,565,060 downwards.
CTGTGGGCTGGCGGGTACCTCCTGACCACTTACTATGATTCAGCACAGCTGGGTAGTAGGCAGAGCGATGATACGGATAAGATAGGTTCAGCACAGGACAGCCGGGGGACTGATTAGAGTGTAAGCTCTTATCTGTTGGTCACAGGATACAGCAGTTAATAGGCGTCAGATCTAAGGACCATTACACACTAGTTAAAGGATTACCTGTGGAAGAGATGGCACTAGGATGCACCATGTGAAGAAGGCAAGCCAGCAGAGACAATGTAATGTTCTGCTGGGTAACCTTGGGTCCTGGCATTCATGTGGATGGTACTTTGGCACGTACTACCTAGCTAAACATTGTTGCAGACCAAGTACACCCCTTCATGGCAACAGTATCCCCTGATGGCAGTGGACTCTTTCAGCGGGATAATGCACCCTGCCAAACTGCAAAAATTGTTCAGGGGTGCTTTGAAGAACATTACAAAGAGTTCAATGTGTTGATTTGGCCTCCAAATTCCACAGATCTCAATCCGATTGCGCTTCTGTGTGATGTGCTGAAAACAAAGTCCGAGCTAATGAGGCCCCACCTTAAAGGATTTGTTGCTAACGTCTTGGCGTCAGATACCACAGGACACCTTTAGAGGTCTTGTGGAGTCCATGCCTTGATAGATCAGAGCTGTTTTGCAGCACGAGGGGGACCTATACAATATTAGTAAAAAGTAGCTTCCTTGAAATAACAAGCACAAGAACATTTTAAGAAAAAAAAAATTATATATATATGTATATATTAGAACTTTTGACACCCTTTGTGACAATGACACCCCGCAGAGGTCACGCACAGCTTCTTGCTTCAAATCAAGGGTGCTTTATTGTTCACATCACAAGAAACAGCAAACATCCGTCAGGATTACACCAGTGCAGCTCTCTAACCATTGGTCGACTTGTTCAGCATCAGTCACATCTTACAAATGAAAATGACAGGTTATAATGCAAGACAGGTTTTAAAGCTCCTCCGTTTGGTCTAATTATCCCATTAGACCCTATTTTCCACATGTGTATTAAACCTAGAGTTCTTGCTCTGTAAGAGCTTAGCCCTTTCTGCAGCCCGTACCTGCAGACTCCCTGGGATCTCACTTGTCCCTATGCAGGAGATGTGTGGCAAACAGGCCTCTTTGCCACAATATTTTTCCACGAAGATTAAGGAGTGCCCCATGGTGAAGTACCACAAAATATTTCACCGTGATAACATAAAACTGTCAGTGAGTACTAGATAATAGAGTATTAGGAGCTTGTCTGAAAAACAAATGGAATGTTCCCGAATCCATTGCATGATCTCTTCATATACAGGCATCTTCCCTTGCGCTTCAAACACGCTCTCATCACTCCTTTGTCAAGAAACCATCTCAACCCTGCCTCCATCTCCAGCTCCTGCCCAACATCCCTACTGCCATTCTTTTCCAAAATAGTTGATCAACTAGTCTATAACTGTTAAACACACTATCACAATTCACTCTCTCCTTGGCTAGTTACAATTGGGCTTCTGTCCTCTCCACTCCGCTAAGACTACCATTACCAAGGTGACTACTCTTGGCTAAGTCAAAGGGCCATTTCTCTATAATGGCTATATCTCCTTCATTGAAAGGGCCTTCTGACATCAAGTCTTGTGACTTGGACAATACAGCAACCAACGTGACCATTATTCATAAACCATGTTTGGGGCACGTCATCCTGGCCTCATTCCTCTGTTAAACTATACCAATTTCGGCCTATTACAGTAGATGCGATTAGCCCCACCCACTTCACTATCAAAGTGGACAGGATGCGGGAGGTTTCTCTGTTCTCCCAAGAAAAAATTTGGGAGTCTCCCAGTCAACTATGATTGTAAATAAAGTACCGGTAATATTTTATGTTTAAAATATGTTTCATTTTTTTTTTTTAAATTAAATTTTTATTGGGTTTTAATAACACAGACAGGCTATAAATGCAAATCCAACAAAATGGCATGATAGGCTATTGACAATGAAAAAGAATGATATCATGGCACCAGGCCAAAATGCAATAAAAAAAACCTAGAAAGGGGATAACTGATAACCTCAAAACATAAAACACCCAGACAAAGACAAATAGAAAAGGGGAAAAAGTTAATAGGGGGAAGGGGGAGGGGGAAATCTAGCAACAATCCTCACTCAAACCCTCAGTTTAGAACATCGCTAACCCAGCAACTTGTATATCTGCCAGATACCAGACAAACCCATATGGCCTGCCCCACAAAGCCAGTATTCGGATACAAAATAGGAACCAAACCAGTCAATTAGTCAAATCTGAGATCGGGGACTCTGGGGAATTTAAAAGGTCTAACCATGGGCCCCAAATGGCATAATACGTTTCAAACGAATCTGCGGCTGAAAGGTGTATCTCATGCATGATCCTATGATGTTCCAATCTAATAGACCAGAATACTCGGAGACGTAGTTGATCTCCATTTCACTGGAACTAGTGAGTCTAGAGAAAGTGACTCAATTTCAACCCACTGTTTCGACTTAACCCGACATCTCCATTACTCTAACCAATATTGCTGCATCATAATAGGAGGAAAAGTGAGGAAGTTGTAGGCCTCCCAAGTGTCTGCGTCTAAATAATATCTAATGCTTAAATCTACAATGTTTCCCACACCATACAAAGTCGCGCACCATTCGCTGGATGCTCTGAAACCAAGAGTCCGGAATGAGGATCGGTAAAGTCTGAATGAGATACAAAAGACGGGGAAGCACGTTCATTTTGATTATGTTAACCCGACCCATCTAGGTAAAGTTCTTACTCTGCCACTCCCTCAAATCTGTCCGGAGCCTGCCCAAAAGTGGCCTAAAATTGAGGTCATAGAGGCACGAGAGGTCACTAGAAAGTATCACCCGTAGATATTTTAATTGCGAAGGGTGCCAAATGAAAGCAAGGGCAAGTTTTAGTCCCTCTACCACTGAGGTCGGAGTCTTGATATTCAAAGCCACAGATTTACTCTAGTTAATTTTAAAATTAGATAACCCGCCAAACTTTTGAAACTCACCAACCAAATTGGGTAAAAAGACAACTGGATTGGTAATGATATCTAAAAGATCATCTGTGAATAGAGCAAGTTTGTGTTCTTTAACTCCCACCTGCAGTCCAGATATATTTGGGTTGGCCCTGATAGCTCTTGCCAACATCTCCATACACAACACAAAAATGAGTGGTGAGAGCGGACACTCCTGTCTAGTGCCGGTATTCATCTCAACTGCTTCCGACAAGTATCCATTGATTTTAATCCGAGCCGTAGGTTGTCGGTAAAGTGCCAGAATTCTATGAAGACCAACCGGACCCAAGGTCAGATGTTCAAGGATCCCTCTCATAAAAAGCCAACTTACACGATCAAAAGCCTTCTCTGCGTCAGTGGACAATAGCATTTATGCTGTAACTGAACGAGAAGCCAGATGAATCAGATCTATCACCTTGGTGGTGTTGTCCCGTGCCTCTAGACCCAGGACAAAACCCACCTGATCTGAATGGACTATCTCTGGAAGTAGCATTTTTAATCTATTTGCAATAAGTTTTGCGTACAACTTAATATCCACATTAAGCAAAGAGATAGGCCTATAGCTCACGCATTGAGAGGGATCCTTTCCCTCCTTAGAAATCACCGTTATGAGTGCTTCCAAACTCTGGGAGGAGAGATTTCCCTGGAAATCGCGTTAAAGGCCGACACCATCAGGGGTATCAATTTGGCTTTGAAATTCTTATAGTAAGCAATGGTAAAGCCATCAGGGCCCGGGCTCTTACCCAAGGGCGTAGATTTAATTGCCTCCCTCAACTCCCTATCAGTAAAGGGTTGTTCCAGCATATCTGTCTAAGCTTGAGAGAGTGGGAAAACCCACCTCCTTCAAATATGTCGAAATCTGGGCTGAATGAATGGTGCCATCAGAACCATTAACCTGGGTCTCAAGGTTATACAATTTGGTGTAATAGGTGTGAAAAGCATCAGCTATATCCAAAGTTAACTTATAATCTCGCCCTCTACCATCCTTGATCATGGCAATATAAGCCTTAGCTCATTGTTTACGCAAGGCCCTCGCTAACATAGTACCCGGTCTATTACTCCAGCGAAAGAAACGGTGGCGACACCTACATAAATCTAATTTTACTTTATCATATAACAACTTATTAAGTGCTGCCCTTGTCTTCGTCAACTTATTCAACAGGTCACTAGATGCATTGGATTTATGTGTCGTCTCTAACTCTCTAATCTGCTGTAATAATTGATCCCGCCAAGCTGTGCTTTCTTTCTTAGTGCGGGAGCCTAATTCAATAAATTTCCCTCTCATAACACATTTATGTGCTTCCCAAATAGTAATTCTGGAAAAATCAAGGGTATCATTATCCATGATATAGTCGTCTAGTGCTACTGCCAATTGGTCTCTATAGGATGTATTTTGCAGGAGAAGTTCATGGGTTGAGTAAGTTGAATAGTTAATGATATAGGTGCGTGGTGAGACCAAATTATTTGGCCAATGGATGTTGTTACGAGGTAGGGAAGCGACCTATGTAAAAGAAACAGGCAGTCAATTTGTGAATATACATTATGTGAGTGGGAGAAGAAAGAATAGTCTCTCTCTCCAGGATGTTGAATGCGCCATGTGTCGACCAGTTGGTGTTCATGAAGTGCTCGTCTAACATTACAGTGTTGAGATCTACGAACTGCCGACCGACCATTAGAGGTGTCAAGTTCTGGCTGCAGGATCCAATTAAAATCTCCTCCTACAATCACAGTTCCCTCTGCGAGCTCCGCAACTTTTTCGAAAACCTGTGATATAAACAGTGGTTGTCCTTGATTAGACAAGTATAAATTAACAAAGATATACATTACATCAAATAGGCGACATTTAATCAGGAGCGCTCTTCCTTCAACAAGGCGGATTTTATGGATATCCGTGAAAGGTAATCTTTTAGAAAACAAAATAGCCTCACCCAGGGTCTTACCCCCACTATTATTACTAAAGTACAAGCTAGTGTAGAAGCTATTTGAAAGCCGAGGGGCTAACCCTTGCTTAAAATGAGTTTCTTGGATGAAAACTACATCAGCTCCCAGATTTCTCATTTCTTTTAATGCCCGTGATCTTTTCTCAGGGAGAATAAGACCCTTGGCATTAATTGAGACCAATTTAAGTTGAGCTGTCATGGGGGATCTCCAAAAATCAGAAGAGCAACTCTCATGTCAAACAGACAAACCAGTTGAATCAGCAGTTGTAGATATGAGATAGGCCTGAGCTTAGGGAATGATGAGAGGATTATGTAAATTACCACTACTGGGAAAACGAGGGAAGGGAAACCACAGAAGAGACAGGACAAAATAAAGACATACAGACGCAGTGACACACAAAGACATAACACATAATTTAGCTGCTTCAGGGAAACTGGAGAGGAGGAGCCACTCCCATCTCTCGGAATTCTTGCCACGGTGTGGGGAGAAAAGGGGGGGGGGGGGTAGGAACAGTGACTAACAGAAATATCAATAAGTTTAGCAAACATTATAAAAGTTTTCAAAATAGTATCAGTAATAATAGAAATAACAGTAACTACAGCACAACAAGTCTTGTGGTTAGGAGAACCTCCAAAAGGGATAAACCAGGAACTCTGAAGCGCCAATGAAAATGCTTAAAGAACAAAGATTTTTTGCTTAATAAAGAACCGGGGACACATCCAACAATAGCTATTGAAATGTTCATCTTCAGGCTGAAGAAAAGTCAGGGAAAGTCATGGTAAGTGAGAGGATCCAGTACTCCAATATCCCAGTTACATGAAAGCAGACAGTGAAGATACACTGAAGTAAGAAAGAACTCTGATTAAATTAGTGCAGCTCCAGCTACAACCAAGTGGGTAACTAGATGACACAAAGATTCTGATTACAACGGACACAGGTAAGTGATACTCCCGCTGAGAACATGAGATTAAGAAACCAAGGACCCTGGAGGACCTCGCCGTCTTCTCCTAGCACCTCCAGGGCTGTCTACCGTTTGCCAAGAATCTTAGGTAGTCAGATGCAGTCGAGCAAAATGCTGTATACCGAGTTGCGAGCAGAATGGGTTAACATCTTGAGGTGATCTCAGAAACTCAGTTTTTCCATTTATGGGCACTTGCAAGTTCCAGGGGAATCCCCAGCGGTATTTAATTTTCTTAGCACATAGTGCGTCAGCTAAAGGTTTAATCATATGACGCATCTGCAGAGTGTTCCATGAAAGATCTTGAAAGATTTGAAGTCTTTTACTGTCATACTCTATGCCGTCCAGCTTTTCGATTTTTGAAGAATCGCCTCCTTCTGTACATAATAGTGCAGCCGACAGATCACGTCTCTTGGCCATTCAGATGGGGAGCCCCTTGGTCTCAAGGCCCTATGAGCCCTGTCAAATTGGATATTTGTGGAGAGGTCTTGCTCCAGGATCCCATTGAAAACTTTTGTGAGAAAGGCAATTAGGTCTTGTGTAGATATATCCTCAGGGATTCCGCGAATAGGCAGGTTGTTCCTGCAACTCCTATTATCCAAATCATCAGCTCTACTCTGTAGTAACAAGAGATTTGGGCCTGCCGAGCAACCGTGACGCTGAGAAGATCGTGTCGTGCCACAGACTCCTCTAGAAATCTTCTAACGTGGAGATTCTAGACGAAAGATGGGTTAACTCAGCTTGTAGAGTGGCGACCTCCTTCTTAACTGTGTCTTTAAGGCTGGATTCCAGTAACTCAAAGTCTCTCTTAGAAGGAAGCTCAGCCTTAATGATTTGACTAATTGCAGGATCGCCCCAATAGCCTTAGGGGCTTCAGGTGAAGATGGAGGGCTACTATCTTGTTCTGAAGGCGTAGCTGGCGAGTGTAAATATTGGCGTAGATCTTGATGCCTGGGAGTATCCGCAGGTTTTCCATGTATTCGCTTGGACTGGCCTTTCTTATCCTTGCCCATTAGATGGTCGCACCACGAACACCAAGTAGAAGACGGAGGTAAAGAGATTAAATGTAGACTTGCTATAAATCGATGCTCTGCTTTGTCACGTCACTTCCCCCAGTGGATGGATTACTTAGCCATCTAGCCAAGTCACAATACAATGTAGATGTCCCTTGTAGATAGGCAACGCACCAACTTTAGATACATGGTTGGAACCCGGGTGAGCCAATTCGCCTTATTGTGTGTAGAATTCCAGGCAATAGATATAACCAGATGAGGCACTCTGCGTTCCCAAATCTACCAGCCTGATGTATACTCGAAGCAATGTAACTGGGAGAGAAATTTATGATGTACAATAGCAGAGCCTGCACCCAATAAAATTTACCACAAGGTGGCAGCAGAGGCACACTTTTAAAGCTGTGAGAATCAGTAGTATTGAAAAGTCTGCTTTCGTGGGTAATTAAAGCACATAAATGGACACTGACCAGGGGAGCCAGCTGCCCGCAGGGAGACCTCAACGGAAGACCTGTAATTTATAATGGCCTGTCCCTCCTCACTTGCCGGCAACTCACAGCACCAGAAACCACAGGCAAACCCACTGCTTCGCAGACCACTAGATCTTGACAGGTGCTCCTCAGTCACAGGTCTCACATATGGGTAGGGTGCCCTGATAGGTCCCACTACGCCACGGGCTCTCGATCCTCATGGGGAAGCCCGGGACCCACGACCGGAAGTGTGTGGGGGGCGGTGACTTCCGGTTTCGCGGCCGGAGCAACCTCCACCTCAGCAGCACCACAGCCTGATGAAACAGCGTGCCCCACCGTGTGATGAAGCCTTTCCCGAAGCCAGGTAGGTACCGAGCGCTGGCGGAGCGGGGAAGCCGGCGGTCCTCCGTCTCTGTAGAAAAAGGTAAGTTGAGGCAGCAAAGACATGGAAATATGTTTCATTTTTCAAAAAAATGCATAATGAGTAATTTTACATATTACTATACATACCTGTAGGTAAAAAATAACATAATAAAATGTAATAATTCAAAATAAATTGACATGCATTGATTTCTTCTACACAGGCCCGGCGCTCCCATTAGGCAACCTTAGGCAGTTGCCTAGGGCGCCGGGACCTGCAGGGCGCCGCTCCCGCTGACTAGATTTTCAAATCTAGTCAGCGGAGAAAAGTGTGAGAGAGGTGAAGCGGGTGTTTCTTCACTGTGCGCCCGCCCGGGCTCCCCGGCGCATCACACTGCTGATCACCTGATCACTCACATCAGTGATCAGGTGTCAGATCTTCCCAGCGCCTGTGCTGCCTGCAATATATCACACTGTCTGCCAGCAGACAGTGTGAATAAAGTTTCCTAATACCCATCGCCCCCTCTCTTCCCAGCATGCATCGGCTGCTCCACCCCTCTCCTTTGTGGTAAAGAAGCCGAGGAGCGGTGGGTAGCCATTAAAGAAGAGCCTCCCAGCCTTCAGGATCCAAAACAGTAAGTATTTATCTTTTTTTTGGGGGGGGGGGGTATTATTAATTTCATTTAATTAATTGAAGTGTGTAGTCATAAAAAATGTTGGGGGTGGGATTTTTTATTATTATGTCACCCTTTTTTGGTTTATGTTCAATTTAAAAACTATGGTGGTTAAAATAATTATTTTATTGCACCTGATGCTCTATATTTGACTTGCTTCAAGTCAATGATAGAGCATGACGTGCCAATAAAATAATTATTTTATCCACCATAGTTTTTAAATCAAAGATAGAGCATGAAGTTGCAAATAATATAAATTTTTCTCCCACATAGCTTGAAAATTAAATATAGAGTATGAGGTGGAAAATAGTATTTTTTTCAATGGTATAAAAATTACTATTTTCCACGTCATACTCTATATTTGATTTGCAAAATATGCAGTGGAAAAATGACTTATTTTGCACTTCATGATCTATCTTTGATTTAGACACTATGGTGGATAAAATAATTATTTTATTGCCACCTCATGCTCTATTATTGACTTGCTGCAAGCCAAATATAGAGCATGACATGCCAATAAAATCATGGTGCTGCAGGGGGGGGGGGGGGGACAGAGGACATGGTGCTGCAGGGGGGGGGGGGGACAGAGGACATGGTGCTGAAGGGGGGGGGGACAGAGGACATGGTGCTGCAGGAGGGGGGGGACAGAGGACATGGTGCTGCAGGGGGTGGGACAGAGGACATGGTGCTGCAGGGGGGGACAGAGGACATGGTGCTGCAGGGGGGGGGACAGAGGACATGGTGCTGCAGGGGGGGGGGAGAGAAGACATGGTCAAGCAGTGGGGGGGGCAGTATGCTGCAGGGGGAGCAGTGTGATGGGTCATTCTCACAAGTTTTTGTTCCCATATCTAATACTTGGATACTTCCCCTCTAGAAATCCTGTGATTGCCCCTGGACAGCAGTGGAGTCTGTACAATGTTCTCTATGAAACATCACGGCAGCCAGACCGCTGTAGGAGGTAAGGCTTATCTTTTTTTTTTTTTTTTTTACCAAAAGTGAAGTGTGTGGGGGTCTGGGAAGTGGGTATTTCGTGTGTCTTGGGGTGGAAGGGGGGGGGGCGGTGTTTTTGAAATTTTGCCTAGGGCGCTGAGAGCCCTAGCACCGGCCCTGCTTCTACCACAACAGCTTTATCATTTTTATTTATATGGGAGGATGGTCTTTTAAGTGTAGATTTAAACAACAGGTACTATTCTATGTAGTTCAAGTGGGAAGATGGCTGTATGTTTTATATTTATGTGGGATGATGTGGGTTTTAAGCTAGATATAGAAAACATCCCAGGTCTACATATCTATGCTTTAAAATGCTTTAAAATGCTATAAAATGCCATCACCCCACATAAATATAAAATATATAGCCTTCTTCCCACTGAAACGCATAGAAAACGCTCCACATTGTGCACATTTATGCTTAAAACACCATCATCCCACGTAAATAAAAGAGATGTAGCCTTCTTCCCATTGAAAAATACAATTTACAATAATGAATATATTACTATAGTGTAATATTACAACATAAGGAATGTTATATATACAGGTTAGGTATACTCTTTTATTATAATATGCCTATATAAATATTTGGCATAATGTACTTCATGCTGGAAATATATGGATATTTTGTAAGTCACTTAGGAGTCCCACTTACAGATTGTTTAGTTTATTCTTATCTATATTTAAAAACTTTTGAAAGCGCAAAAATGTTTGTTTTAGTTTGTAAAATCTACAATGAAGATAAAAAAAAATACTGCCATCCACTGTTATGGAAATGAACTGCAGACAATCTTCCCAATCATCCCTTCTGTGATCATCCTTTTAGTACATTCCGTTAGGCTCTGTATTTAGCACTTAATGTGAGGGGGTACATTTCTGCTGTTATTGGCGATATACCACCAGCTGCTAGGACAAGGATTGAGAGGTAAAAAGATCATTGTAGGATTTAAAAGGTCTTATTTTGTTGAGGAACAAAGATAGAAAAGAAGTTCATTAGGTGAGTTTCTTAGACGAGGGCAATGTGGATAATTGGGTGCTATACAGTGGGGGAAGGGGGTGTTTTTTGGACATTTCTGTAGCCCTGTGTTTGGGTGAATAACGCCTGGTGTAAATGGAATTAAGGCTCATTCCCTTTGGAAGAACACTGATATTTTCGCTTGAACAGCCTTTATTACAATTATTGAACAATGCCAGCCAACTTGCAATATTGTATTCTGTTTCTCTAAAGTACTGTTTGTTTACAGGCAGCAGTGGTTTATTCATATTACATTTAGTGGTTCAGTGGCAGCACGATGGCTAAGTGGTTAGCACTTCTGCCTCACAGCACTGGGGTCATGAGTTAAATTCCCAACCATGGCCTTATCTGTGCGGAGTTTGTATGTTCTCCCTGTGTTTGCGTGGGTTTCCTCCGGGTGCTCCGGTTTCCTCCCACACTCCAAAAACATACTGGTAGGTTAATTGGCTACTATCAAATTGAACCTAGTCTCTCTCTCTCTATGTGTGTGTGTTAGGAAATTTAGACTGTAAGCTCCAATGGGGCAGGGACTGATGTGAAAGAGTTCTCTGTACAGCGCTGCAGAATTAGTGGCGCTATATAAATAAATGGTGATGATGATGATGCTACTAGTCTGATAGAAATAACTACTTTGGAAACATTGAATTTATAGTAAAATACAGTGGGTTCTGAATTGAGACAGTCATTAATTCACATTATACTTGCTATGTTGATCACTGGTTCAAGAAGAACCTTTACTTGTCGTTATATCAAATCGTTCTTTTCCAATTACAGCAATTGTATTTCTTTTTATGCGGCATATCCATGTAATTGTTTTTATTGTTTATCGTGGTTTGTAAGGTGTTATTTTAATAAATTAATCTTGTGTATCTCATTCATGCAATCAGCGCTCCTTTTTCTACCTTTAACTAGTAAATCTGATAACAGTGAACTGTTAAATGTTCATTTCCACTTCCCCTTGATTGGCTGAGTGAGCTATGCCATAGAGTGCTCAGGCCACGTTCAAATTAGAGACATCCTCCAGATAGACTGTAACTGGTGATGTTTTGTTAAAAAAGAGGTCTGTTCCATAGTACAGGGACTGGCTGGCACATTTTAGCCTGGGGGTAGGGGGACACGGCTCAGCAGCCTTTTAGGAGCCCAGCCCAAGGTAGCCCACTACAGGAACGTCCCCCTCTCCAGCCAGTCTCTTTCAGCGTAGATGTTCTGTTGGTGTTAAACTGTCCCCTAGAATGGAACATTCTCCCACAATCTATCAAACGAAGGACACTTACGTTTAAATTGTTGCAACCGAAATAAGGTATTAGAGGAATTTAACAGGGAATCTAAGACATAATTAAAGTCTCTGCTACACACGAGAGTCCTCTGTTGGAAATCATCTAAAATCTTGCAAAAAGATTGAGCTTGTAGATTAGTGGGTGCTAAAAGTAGTCCAGCTATATGTTACATTTTTGATCGTACCTTTAACAAGTACATATCTCCCATCAACATCCTTTTGTATATCTGCTAAAATGAATCAAGCTATGCAGAAAAAGATAATGACACCTCTAACTTTACCACCAGAATAGCACTTCTAAAGGAAAGAGGAAAATGGTGGTTTCTGAATCTAAGAGCAACACCTTTCTTAAAGTGGGTTTCCTGTAAGAAAGAAACATCAGTCTTTAGTCTGTGAAAACTAGGGATGTGCACCGGCGACTTTTGAGGTCTCGTGTTTTGTGTTTTGGATCCGGATTTTCGTTATTTTTGGGGTTCGGATTTGTCTCGCAAAACACTTGACGAAAGGTCTCGGTTCGGATTTAAGGTTTTGGATTCGAATTTTTTTTGAAAAAAACATAAAAAGTTTAAAAATCAAGTTTTTGGGCTTATTTTCACTCCTAGGCTATTATTAACCTCAATAACATTCAATAACAAGCATTTCCACTAATTTACAGTGTATTCTGAACACCTCACAATATAGTTATTAGTCCAAAACGTTGCAACAAGGTATCTTTCTGGACTGCATAGAGGAGTGGGTCACCACAATATATATTAAAAACCCTGAACTTTTATGATTCGCACCAATAAATGTACCTGGACTGCGTAGAGGAGTGGGTCACCACAATATATATTAAAAACCCTGAACTTTTATGAATCGCACCAATAAATGTACCTGGACTGCGTAGAGGAGTGGGTCACCACAATATATATTAAAAACCCTGAACTTTTATGATTCGCACCAATAAATGTACCTGGACTGCCTAGAGGAGTGGGTCACCACAATATATATAATAAGAAAACCATCAACTTGTATGATTCGCACCAATAAATGTACCTGGACTGCCTAGAGGAGTGGGTCACCACAATATATATAATAAGAAAACCATCAACTTGTATGATTCGCACCAATAAATGTACCTGGACTGCGTAGAGGAGTGGGTCACCACAATATATTAAAAACCCTGAACTTTGTGAATCGCACCAATAAATGTACCTGGACTGCGTAGAGGAGTGGGTCACCACAATATATTAAAAACCCTGAACTTTTATGAATCGCACCAATAAATGTACCTGGACTGCGTAGAGGAGTGGGTCACCACAATATATATAATAAGAAAACCATCAACTTGTTTGATTCGCACCAATAAATGTACCTGGACTGCGTAGAGGAGTGGGTCACCACAATATATTAAAAACCCTGAACTTTTATGAATCGCACCAATAAATGTACCTGGACTGCGTAGAGGAGTGGGTCACCACAATATATATAATAAGAAAACCATCAACTTGTTTGATTCGCACCAATAAATGTACCTGGACTGCGTAGAGGAGTGGGTCACCACAATATATTAAAAACCCTGAACTTTTATGAATCGCACCAATAAATGTACCTGGACTGCGTAGAGGAGTGGGTCACCACAATATATTAAAAACCCTGAACTTTTATGAATCGCACCAATAAATGTACCTGGACTGCGTAGAGGAGTGGGTCACCACAATATATATAATAAGAAAACCATCAACTTGTTTGATTCGCACCAATAAATGTACCTGGACTGCGTAGAGGAGTGGGTCACCACAATATATTAAAAACCCTGAACTTTTATGAATCGCACCAATAAATGTACCTGGACTGCGTAGAGGAGTGGGTCACCACAATATATTAAAAACCCTGAACTTTTATGAATCGCACCAATAAATGTACCTGGACTGCGTAGAGGAGTGGGTCACCACAATATATTAAAAACCCTGAACTTTTATGAATCGCACCAATAAATGTACCTGGACTGCGTAGAGGAGTGGGTCACCACAATATATATAATAAGAAAACCATCAACTTGTTTGATTCGCACCAATAAATGTACCTGGACTGCGTAGAGGAGTGGGTCACCACAATATATTAAAAACCCTGAACTTTTATGAATCGCACCAATAAATGTACCTGGACTGCGTAGAGGAGTGGGTCACCACAATATATTAAAAACCCTGAACTTTTATGAATCGCACCAATAAATGTACCTGGACTGCCTAGAGGAGTGGGCACTGGGCACCACAATAAAATATATAAAAAACCTTCAACAGGTCTGCATTACACTACAAATACGGCTGCTCCTCCATCCTCTCCATCATATACATGTTGGAGTTTTAGCGTGTGACAACCTCTTGTTTTTGATAATGTCAGTGCATTTTGAATATTTTTCAATTTGCCCCACACCACTGAATGTACTTTATCTATGATACGCATCTATCTATCTTGACTGCGTAGTGTGGTGGCCCCGGTACACAATTTGGTACCGAGGCCACAATATATTTAAAAAACCCTCCACGTGTCAGAATTCCACCAAAAAAGGGTATGGACTGCGTAGTGTGGTGGCCCCGGTACACAATTTGGTACCGAGGCCACAATATAATTAAAAAATTGGGCATCAACTGTCACCGTTGTTTAATATCTGATACACCTAAATATGGACTGCACAGTGGAGTGGCCCCGGTAGTAAATTTGGTGCCGGGGCCACAATAAAATAAATACACCCTCAACTGGTCTGAATTCCACCAAACAAGTATCTGGACTGCGTAGTGGGGTGGCCCCGGTACCCAATTTGATACCGGGGCCACAATACCTCCTCCAAACATGGTACAGACAATTCGTCATTGAGATCCCATCAAGTATGTTAAAGACAGACAGGGTCGAAGTGTTATTGGTTGACTTTGTAAACCAAAAAACTGTCCCTGTTGCACATAGTCGTGCAATGAAGACTGACTTTTTCATTTAAAGGCACCATCTTTCAAGTGTAGTGTTTGTAAGTCTAAGTCATATTATACTTTTGGTAAAATTGGTTTATTTTGTTCCTCTTTATGGTAACTACTAATAGAATTAAAGTATTAAATAGAAGCGGCAGTTCCTCTTCATGGTAATTAGTAATAGAATTAAAGTATTAAATAGAATTAAAGTATTAAATAGAATTAAAGTATTAAATAGAATTAAAGTATTAAATAGAGTGGTATAGAGTTGTAGTGTGGTATAGATAGAGTGGTCCCCACAATATAATAATAAAACCCTCAACTGGTCTGAATTCCACCAAACAAGTATCTGGACTGCGTAGTGTGGTGGCCCCGGTACACAATTTGGTACCGAGGCCACAATATATTTAAAAAACCCTCCACGTGTCAGAATTCCACCAAAAAAGGGTATGGACTGCGTAGTGTGGTGGCCCCGGTACACAATTTGGTACCGAGGCCACAATATAATTAAAAAATTGGGCATCAACTGTCACCGTTGTTTAATATCTGATACACCTAAATATGGACTGCACAGTGGAGTGGCCCCGGTAGTAAATTTGGTGCCGGGGCCACAATACCTCCTCCAACTTCCAAGTGTAGTGTTTATAAAGACAGACAGCGTCGAAGTGTTATTAGTTGACTTTCTTAACCCTAAAATTGTCCCTGTTGCAAATATTCGTGCAATGGACAGTTACTTTTTTATTGAAAGACTCAAGCTTTCAAGTGTAGTGTTTATAAAATATAAACAACAATACAGTAGTTTTAGAGCACGTCAATACCTCTTGTTTTAAATTATGACAGGGCATTTTACTTTTGGTTTAATTTCTTGAATTTTGTTAAATTTGGTTTTACTTTTTGAACATGGTAAACGACTGTTGATTGGTCATATAATGCAAAAAAAAAGGGTCCAAAATGGAATTGTCCTTGGGCCCTCACACCCACCCTTATGTTGTTGAAATAGGACATGCACACTTTAACAAACCAATCATTTCAGCGACAGGGCCTACCAAACAACTTTGGCTGAAATGATTGGTTTTTTTGGGCCCCCACACCAAAAAAGCTATTCATCTCTCCCTGTAGAGACTAAACAGGCTCTACTGAGGCAAGATGTCGTCCTCATCCTCAACCTCTGATTCCTCTCCCCCTACAGTGTGTACTTCCTCCTCATCACACATTATCAATTCGTCCCCGCTGGACTCCACAACCACAGGTCCCTCTGTAGTATCTGGAGGGCAGTGCTGTACTTCATTGAGGAATTGATTATTCATTTTTATAAACATCATTTTTTCAACGTTCTGAGGAAGCAACCTCCTTCGCCGCTCACTGACCAGGTTCCCCGCTGCACTAAAAACTCTTTCTGAGTACACACTGGAGGGGGGACAACTCAGGTAAAATAGAGCCAGTTTGTACAGGGGCTTCCAAACTGCCTTTTTTTCCTGCCAGTAACAATATGGACTGTCTGACATGTCTACTTGGATGGTGTCAGCAAAGTAATCATCCACAATTTTTTCTATTGTGACAGCATCCAATGCAGCGAGAGTAGACATGTCTGCAATGGTTGGCAGGTCCTTCAGTCCGGACCAGATGTTATCAGCATCCCCGCCAGTGCCTCTTTTGGGAAAACTGAGCTTTTTCCTCGTAGCCATAGATGTGGAAGAAAATGAGGGTGGAGCTGTTGGCATGTCACGGTCCTCTTCAGAGGACAATCTCCTGACCAGCAGGTCTTTCCACCGCTGTAGACTTGTGTCCGCCGGAAACAGAGACACAACATACGCTTTAAACCGAGGATCGAGCACGGTGGCCAGAATGTATTCCTCTGACTTTAAAAGAGTGACCACCCTCGGATCCTGGCAAAGCGTACGAAGGGCTACATCCACAAGAGCTACATGCTTGGTGTAATCGCAATGGCTTACCAGCTCCTCCCTCACTTTCTCCAGCTGCTTCTGCAACAGCCTGATCAGGGGAATGACCTGACTCAAGCTGGCAGTGTCGGAACTGACTTCTCGTGTGGCAAGTTCAAATGGCTGCAGAACCTTGCACAACACGGAAATCAGTCTCCACTGCGCTTGACTGAGGCGCATCCCCACTCCTTTGCCTATGTCGTAGGTGGCTGTGTAGGCCTGAATGGCCTTTTGCTGCTCCTCCATCCTCTGCAGCATATAGAGGGTGGAGTTCCAGCGCGTCACAACCTCTTGTTTGAGGTGATGGCAGGGCAGGTTCATGCTTTTTTGATGTGCCTCTAGTCTGCGGTAGGCACTGGCTGAATGCCGAAAGTGTCCAGCAATTTTGCGCGCCACCGCAAGCATCTCCTGCACACCCCTGTCACTCTTGAGGTAATGCTGCACCACCAAATTAATGGTGTGGGCAAAACATGGGACGTGCTGGAAATTGCCCATATTTAATGCCCGCACAATGTTACTGGCATTGTCTGACACCACAAATCCCCATGAGAGTCTAAGTGGGGTAAGCCACTGGGAGATAATTTCCCTCATTTTCTCTAATATGTTGTCAGCGTTGTGCCTCTTATTAAAGCCTGTAATACACAATGTTGCCTGCCTTTGCACGAGCCGCCATTTTGTAGTTGCTGCTACTGATGCAGCTGTTGCTGTTGCTGCGGAAGGGGATGCATCTACCCAGTGGGCTGTCACAGTCATATAGTCCTTCATTTGCCCAGAACCACTTGTCCACATGTCCGTGGTTAAGTGGACAGTGGGTACAACCGCATTTTTTAGAGCACTGAGGACACTTGATCGTACTTCTCTGTACATTTTTGGTATCGCCTGCCTAGTGAAGTGGAATCTCGACGGGATTTGGTACCGGGGACACAATACCTCCATCAACCCTCTAAATCCCACTCCACTGATGGCGGACACCGGGCGCACGTCTAACACCAACATTGCAGTTACAGCCGCAGTTATACGCTTTGCAATAGGGTGACTACTATCGTATTTTGTGGTCATGGCAAACGACTGTTGGACGGTCAATTGTTTTGTGAAAGACTTAGCGGTCTTACGACTTCCCCTCTGGGAAGATGACCGACTAACAGCAGCAACAGCAGCAGTGGCAGTAGTAGGCGTACCGCTGCAGGATTCCTCGGATGAATCCCGTATTGAGGAGGACTCAGTCTGGCTGCTGACTTGGGCTGCAGGACTGAATCTGATGGAGATTGTGGAGGAAGTTGACGAGGAGGGTGTTGCTGGTGTGTATCCAACTGGACCACGGGATTTAGGTGTCCCTGTACCGATGAGGGTCCTAGCCCCAGTTCCTGAACTAACCACTGAACTATGAAGGTTATTCAGGTGACGTATAAGGGAGGATGTTCCTAGGTGGGCAAGATCCTTACCCCTGCTTATTTGAGCTTTACATAAGCTACATATGGCCATACATTGGTTGTCTGGATTTGGATAAAAATAACTCCAGACCGAAGAGGTGCATTTTTTGGTCTTCTGACCAGGCATGACGATGGGCTTTTTCATCCCATGGACATCAGCTGTTTCCCCCCCTGGTGCCTCATTTACAATAACCACATCACCATCCTCATCATCAAGTTCCTCCACAGCGCCAGCTACATCATCAATAGCCTCCTCCCGAGCCACCTCTTCCCGTACAGTGATGGGAAGGTCAGGCTTGACAACCACCAACATCCTTGGACTCGCCTTGTGGATTTGTGATAATTTCTCTTTAGAAGGCAGAGTTGTTTGCTGTTTTGTTGCTGACAGCATAACTCTCTTCAATTTTTTGTAGGGGGGGGGGAGGAGGAGGAGGGCTAAGATCCGTGGGTGAAGCTGAACCACTAGTCATGAACACGGGCCAGGGCCTAAGCCATTCCTTGCCACTCCGTGTCGTAAATGGCATATTGGCAACTTTACGTTTCTCCTCAGATGATTTTAAGTTTCTCTTTTTGCTACTTTTTCTTAACTTGGGCTTTTTGGATTTCACATGCCCGGTTCTACGAGATTGGGCATCGGGCTTGGAAGACGACGTTGATGGCATTTCATCGTCTATGTCATGACTAGTGGCAGCAGCTTCAGCATTAGGAGGAAGTGGGTCTTCTTGATCTTTCCCTACTTTATCCTCCAAATTTTTGGTCTCCATTATATGTAGCACAAGATACTGCAGAATGTGTGAACTTGGTAATATTGCAGTACCAATGGACTTATACTGCTGTATTGGTTTTGCAAATTTGGTTATAATTATTATATTTTTTATTTTTTTTTAATTTTTTATTTTTTTTTACTTTTTTTTTATTTTTTAAAAACTTGGGAATAATGGGGAAATAACTATGCCCTTAGAAGCACAGAGCACAGGACACAGCACCACTGGACTGAACAGGACATGGCACAGGACCCAGCAGCACTACGGAACTCAGCAGGACAGAGCACAGGACACAGCACCACTGGACTGATACTGCAGAATGTGTGAACTTTGTAATATTGCAGTACCAATGGACTTATACTGCTGGATTGGTTTTGCAAATTTGGTTATAATTATATATATTTTTTTTTTAATTTTTAATTGTAATTTTTTTTTTACTTTTTTTTTATTTTTTAAAAACTTGGGAATAATGGGGAAATAACTATGGCCTTAGAAGCACAGAGCACAGGACACAGCACCACTGGACTGAACAGGACACGGCACAGGACCCAGCAGCACTACGGAACTCAGCAGGACAGAGCACAGGACACAGCACCACTGGACTGATACTGCAGAATGTGTGAACTTTGTAATATTGCAGTACCAATGGACTTATACTGCTGGATTGGTTTTGCAAATTTGGTTATAATTATATATATTTTTTTTTTAATTTTTAATTGTAATTTTTTTTTTACTTTTTTTTTATTTTTTAAAAACTTGGGAATAATGGGGAAATAACTATGGCCTTAGAAGCACAGAGCACAGGACACAGCACCACTGGACTGAACAGGACACGGCACAGGACCCAGCAGCACTACGGAACTCAGCAGGACAGAGCACAGGACACAGCACCACTGGACTGATACTGCAGAATGTGTAAACTTTGTAATATTGCAGTACCACTGGACTTTTACTGCTGAATGTGTGAACTTGGTAATATTGCAGTACCAATGGGCTTATACTGCAGGATTGGTTGTGCAAATTTTGTGGTAATTAAAAAAAATTAAAGTAGTTTTTGGTATTTTTTTAAATAACTTTTTTTTATTTTTTTAAACACAGGGGAATATTGGGGAAATAACTATGCCCTTAGAAGCACAGAGCACAGGACACAGCACCACTGGACTGAACAGGACACAGCACAGGACCCAGCAGCACCACTGACCTCAGAAGGACAGAGCACAGCACACAGCACCACTGGACTGATACTGCAGAACACAGCACAGCACAGCACAGCACAGCACAGCACAGCACAGCACAGCACAGCACAGCACAGAACTAAACAGCACAGCACAGAACTAAACAGCACAGCACGAGATCTACCAGGACAGAGGACCACCTAACACACCCTCCCTCTACCCTGATCAATGCCCGAGTGAAGATGGCAGCGACTAGCGGGGAATTTATAGGATCCGAGTATCGCGAGATCCGACAACGGGATTATGAGTCAGAGCCTCAGTTTCAGATTTGAATTTGGCGCCAATACCCGGATCTGTCTCGGATCCGACTCGGATCCGCAACGTTCGGGTGGGCTCGGATTTCATAAATCCGAGTGCGCTCATCCCTAGTGAAAACAGCAAAATACCTAAGATCTTTTCTCAGAGATATTCATTCCACAGACATGTGTGTTTCTGACAATTCATTATTGGTTAATTTATTGCTTTATTAATTTGTATTGTTTGTTAAACCTGATTGTCAGATACACAATGGAGTAATGTGGGCCAATAGATTTTCAAATTATTACACACACTGTAATTACACCTTTCTCTATTGTGTATCTGACAATCAGGTTTAACAAACAATACAAATTAATAAAGCAATAAATTAACCAATAACATTAAACATTAGTGACAAAAAAGGTTGACCAGTGTAAAATATGTTGGTATGTCAAAATATTATATTAACTAGGCCAAGGAGTATCTGAGAACACCCACTTGTCTGTGGATGTCATTCAAATACACCCTGAGGTGGGCCCTCTATGTGTGCTGCACCTGAGTAGGAGAAGATGCAATTTAGTTACTGTATCAATATACATATTGTCATTTTCTTTTCTTAATAAACATGGCATACATAGAGAATTCTTCAATAAAACTTTTCAAAAGTGTTTATGTATTTATTTATTTTTATTTCTAATTTGGTCAATATTATGTCATTCTTTGCATCATATGCATTCATGTTCTGCATTGCTAATTCAGATGCTTATTAATAAAAAGCATAAATTAAACATGTTATATTGATAAATGCTATAATTCTGTTCCTGATGACCACTCAAACCTATAAAGATGACACTGCTTGTTCTATTAATGTTTAGTGACGATTTTTTGTACTCCGAGTAGTAGTCCCATCTACATCAGGTATCATCTCATCCTGTAGGATTGATCCTCTATCGATTTTACCCATCCAGATCTGACAAACTGTCTGTCTGCTGGGAGGTGCTCCCTTACATACTTAAAAAGTAAGTTCAACAACAACAAAAAAGAAGATAAGTATGTTTAATCCCGGAAACAAACATGAGTCTTTATCTTTCTAGGTTGTTGAAGTTTATTTGCAATAAGCATGTATCTTCAAGAATGGTATAGACATAGAAGTGGTTCAGTAAACAGTTTGTGTGTGTCTTGGATTTTGGAGCAAATGTTGCACCTGTTTTGATTATTCCTACACGGATATATCATTCTGTAATTATGGTGAATCACATCTAGGGGCATATTCAATTAGCTTTCCCGTCCGCGATTACGCGCGGCTGCACGGGTCCCAATACCGCAATATTGCGGATTTCCATGCACACCTCATAGGCTTGCGAAGGGAAATCTGTAATGTTGCGGTACCGTAATGTCACTTTAAATGCACAGCCGCACAAGCTAATTGAATATGTCCCCTAAAATGTCAGAGCAATAGGGTTTCTGGGATCCATCTCTGGACCCTTGGGACTAGCTATGGCAGGAATGTAGTGGAAACTGGGAGGCCGGATTAATGTCTTGCTCATAGAGGTTACTCTATTCCTGTATACCGGATGTTAGGAGGAGGAATGCTGGACTGGACTCCGTACTGAAATACTGAACTGGAATCTGGACCTAATGGACTGGAACCTGGACGTGGGAACAGGGAGGACCTGAACTTACAACCAGAGACTCAGTACCTCCAAGAACTCAGACGAATATAGTACCACAACTGGGAAAGGGAAGACTCAGAACTCAGGCAGTGAATATACAAGGGTGCCAACTTCCTGAACAGAATAAACCTGGAACTGGCTCAGGACAACTCAGAACCTGGGGTAGGCCTGGAAATGGAAGTCGCTATCCCGAGATACAGAGATGGCTCCAGAATGTGAATGACTCAGAACAACAACCTACTACCCCAGATAGCCAGTAGAAAACACAGGAACAGATTGAAGAGAGGGGGATCCACACAAAAGGTAATAGCTGGAATCTGTACATGAGCAGATAGAATGAATTGAATCCACACAAGGAATTAATAGCCAAAGTCTTTATTTCAGCAGGCAGAATGAAGTTGAATTCACACAAAGAGTTAATGGTTAAAGTCTATCACAGCAAGCAGAGTGAAGCCGAGTTCCCACAACGGTATATGGTTGGAGTCTGTATAACAGCAACAGGATCAAGCTGAACTCACAGGATGAAGCAGCAACAGTGGTGAACTGGAACCAGGAACATGGAAGTGTTGAACTGGCAATTAGCTGAGTATAGGAGGAGACTCTTATAGTCTGCAGAGGAAGCTAATTGGTGGATTAGATCAGCTACTCAGACTCAGCAAGATGCTTAGCAAATGTCTTACCTAATATGGCAGCCTCCAGTACAGCAGACAGAAGTTTGTCCCAGGATTTAGAATGCTGAATTCTGACAGGAGGGAGATGCATGGTGATATGATACCACTGAGTGGCGTAAAACAGGACTAAGACCCAGATTCATGACACTAAATCTCTGAAGTTACACGTATACTCTCCTATAGACTGTGTAATATTTTGCAATTAAATGCAGTGTCATGAATATAACATGTAATATTTATTTTATGTAATCCTGGAACCTTTCTGCAAAATGTAAATTATAGACATGTTAATTTTTTCATGTTATATGTGTTGTAATTTATAAAATCAGATTCCATCCTGTACGTGGGACATGCATACAACAGCACACTTTAAACACTACAGAGATACCAATCATAATAATACAGTCATGACCAAAAGTTTTGACTGACAAGAATGACACAAATATTATTTTTCACAAAGTTTGCTGCCTCAGTTTTTATGATGGCAATTTGCATATACTCCAGAATGTCATGAGAGTGATCAAAAGAATTGCAATTAATTTCAAAGTCCCTCTTTGCCATGACAATGAACTTTTTCCCATAAACCACATTTCCACTGCATTTCAGCCCTGCCACAAAAGGACTAGCTGACATCAGGTCAGTGATTCTCTCGTTAACCCAGGTGAGAGTGTTGACGAGGACAAGGTTTGAGATCACTCTGTCATGCTGATTGAGTTAGAATAACAGACTGGAATCTGTTAAAGGAGGTTGGTGCTTGAAATCATTGTTCTTCCTCTGTTAACCATGGTTACTTACAAGGAAACTCATGCAGTCATCATTGCTTTGCACAAAAAGGGCTTCACAGGCAAGGATATTGCTGCTAGTAAGATTGCACCTAAATCAACCATTTATCGGATCATAAAGAACTGCAAGGAGAGAGGTTCAATAGTTTTGAAGAAGTCTTCAGAGCGCCTAAGAATGTCCATCAAGCGCCAGGACCGTCTCCTAAAGTTGATTCAGCTACAGAATCGGGGCACCACCAGGCAGTGCTTGCTTAGAAATGGCAGCAGGCAGGTGTGTGTGCATCTGCACGCACAGTGGGACGAAGAATTTTGGAGCATGGCCTGGTGTCAAGAAGGCCAGCAAAGAATACACTTCTCTCCAGGAAAAATATCAGGGACAGACTGATATTCTGCAAAAGGTACAGGGATTGGACTGCTGAGGACTGGGGTAAAGTCATTTTCTCTGATAAATCCCCTTTCAGATTGTTTGGGACATCTAGAAAAATGCTTGTCTGGAGAAGGAAAGTTGAGCGCTACCATCAGTCCTGTGTCATGCCAACAGTAAAGCATCCTGAGACCATTCATGTGTGGGCTTGCAGAGGAAGTGGGCTCACTCACAATTTTGCCTAAAAACACAGCCATGAATAAAGACTGGTACCTAAACATCTTCCAAGAGCAACTTCTCCCAACCATCCAAGACCAGTTTGGTGACAAACAATGTTTTTTTCCAGCATGATGGAGCACCTTGCCATAAGGAAGAAGTGATAACTAAGTGGCTCGGGGATCAAAACATCGAAATTTTGGGTCCATGGCCAGGAAACTCCCCAGACCTTAATCCCATTGAGAACTTGTGGTCAATCCTCAAGAGGCGGGTGGACAAACAAAAATCCACAAATTCTGAAAATCTCCAAGCATTGATTAGGCAGGAATGGGCAGCCATCAGTCAGTATGTGGCCCAGAAGTTGATTGCTAGCATGTCAGGGCGAATTGCAGAGGTCTTCAAAAAGAAGGGTCAAAATTGCAAACATTGACTCTTTGCAGAAAATTAATGTAATTGCCAATAAAAGCCTTTGACACTTATGAAATGCTTGTAATTTTACTGTAGTATACCAAAGCAACATCTGACGAAAAGGTATAAAAATACTGAAGCAGCAAACTTTGTGAAAACTAATACTTGTGTCATTCTCAAAACTTTTGGCCATGACTGTATGTATTCGTGTGTTAGACTCTAATATCTGAAATAATTATTAAGTTTTTACTGCACGTTTTGATCAAGCTGGGAATAACCATTTCCTGTGACAAAGTGACTACCTTTGTGACTAACAATTCATTTTTAAAACATGTTTAGTGTAGGTACTCTTCAGAATGTATGAAGCTGGACCCTCTGCAGAGAGCCCTCAAACGTTAAGCGACAGGTCCAAATGAGGGCTGCCACGACATCAGTGACTGCATGTCCGCAGGAACACCCCTTGCACCTCCACATGTACAGTAAGTTTCTGTGGGAAGGGGGGAGGGAGTTTAAAATGTTGAATCTGCCTTGTTTAATATAAGTGCAAAACCAGTGAGTGTTAATGGAACAACTTGCCCACAGGATGAACCTGAACCTGAACCTCGGGTAGCAGAGGTGACACTGCCTACAACAGACACTACAGCTCGGGTCACATGTAGACAGGTGTTTTTTTTTTCGCTTAGAAGGACCTGGTTGCAAAACATGTCAAACAATACACCAGTAAACTTTTTCTTTTAATTGTTTGTTGAATTGTATAATAAAACAAATGTGAAACTGAGAAAAATGCTGCTTACGATTTTTTTAACTAGGTGTACATAGAGAATTTTTTAAATAGGGCATGATGTACATTTAGGACATTAAATAAGTAGGATTTGAAAATGCATGTTATGCTGCAGTGGAGCAAATATGTGTTTTTATTTATAAATATGGAAGGTTGCTAAAATAAGCAAAATATAAATGTATGTACAAAAGCACAGCTCACCAGTATTTGAATGCAACATGCATTATAAATTAAGTATGTGTTAGTTTCTTGCATTTTCAACCCTTACTTTGAAACATTTTCTATCATGGTTCCAAAGTTCACCTTAAAGATGTATTTGCTATTAACTGGTAATAGGACTCATAATGTATTCCCATTTATACATTATATTCTTACAACTATTGGATAACATGAACATTCTTCCTATGACCTTCTCCCATAGACCCAGGTTGAGGATGCCAATTCTTGCTCTGTGGCTGCTTTTAAGGAGGAAGGAGCTGCGGCTACAGAGGGTAAGCACTGTCTCCTGCAGTAAGAACAAACACATTTTTACACAATGGGTAGTTTCATTCTATCATAACTTTGCAAATGGTCATTATCTTTAATGTGAATCTTTTTAGAGTTTCATACAATGTGAAAAATCTTCAATAAGGATAAAATAGATTGTGGAGTGCAATTTTTGTTCCTGACCATAATATGTTGTGCTAAAGGGGAAATAGGAGTTTTATTTACATTTTAATTATTTATTATTTACTGTTTAAGTGGGTTTCTATGTGACTGAACTGTAAAAAATACAAAATATTTATTGCTCGTATTTGTATAAAGCATAATACAAGCCATATTTTATTTGCTTGGCACACTTAGATTTTTAATTCTTTTTAGGTATAGTTTGATTGCCCACGTTAACTCCCAAACTTCAGTCAGCTACAATCTGCATATCACTCTCACAGCTGTTACATTGCTTACATACCATAGAGTCATAAAAGTGATTCTGATCAAACTTGTTCAGTATGCACATAATCAATATGTGTTTAAATAAAAAAATCACTGCAGACAGTGAAACATTTTTATATTGGAAACCTCACCACATCTGCCAATGCAGCACCATTATCATAAGGGAAAGGTTGGATCCTAGACATGAAGCAATGTTGCAACAATGAGACTCTATGTACATTACTAAATACAGGTAATAATTATTGTAAATAAATTATACATACAACTTGAACAATTATGTTGCAGACTAATATGTTGAGATATTACATTACACACTTTTGTTCATCTTGCCTCTCAGCTAATTTTTCCCATATCCCTGATTGTCTCATTATGACGGAGTCTTGGGTACTCCCAGGAAATGTGGCAACACGTATACAGATGTGGAGAGCCTAGTTATTGAGTGAATCAGTAAGTGTTGGTCTTGCTGTGAAAAGAGAATAATGTACCTAAATAGTTGAACACAATATTAATGTAAAGTTAAAGATGCACAAGGGAGAATAATGTATTTACAGTGTTGGTAATAATCACAAAAATTGCGTTGCCCAATTTAGACACAATATTAAAGAGACAGGAGGCTGAATAACAATCACATTATATAAGATCGGGGGCTGGGGTACCCCAGGGTGGGCTTTGGCCGTGTGGGATCTACTCCTTCCTTCCTGAAACTAATGCTAGTTCAGCCTTGAGCATTATCCCTTCCCATCTTCCCATCAGGGAGGCTATTTAAAGTCCAGGACCATCTGTACCTGGGCTTAGTTGTGCGTCTGGAATAGAACTGGTGGCTACGTGCAAGAAGCTTGGTGACCTGATTAGTTTCCTTGACATGGGAGAGAAAGAACTGGAACAGATGGTCGTTGCCGAGAGTTCAGGAGATTACCAAGTATGTATGGCACTGGAGACTGGCAAGAGGTCAGGAATAACAAGATGGTGATCAGATTTAGCAGTGGCGATGAGGCTGGAACCAAACTGCTGGACCAGACTGGAACCGGAATGCTGGACCAGACTGGAACCAGAATGCAGACTGCTCTGTTTGGGCAGAAACAACTGAGTAGGCTGTCTACAGCTCGAAACCACAATGGCATCTGAGGAATCAGCATTGCATTGGCAACAGGTTAGACTTCTAGGAAGTCTTTTTATAGAGACTGCTATTCCCTGATTGAAAGCTGCGGTCAGTTGAGCTGAAGCAGCACTTTGACTGGATGAGAGAGAACAGGTGACTGAATCCCAAATGGCAATGCCCAGGCACTGGTTTTGGAGGGAACTCTGGAGTTGAGACAGGCTGGGCAGCACCATCCAGGGGGACCTGAGACCAGCAGAGCCTGTGGACCGCTGGGACAGCTGAGAAAGACTGGAGGAGTAAGTAACAGAAACTGAGAGTCTGGTGCGTGACACGTCAGTTACACACACATCATTCAGTCAGTTACACACACGTCAGTTAGTCAGTTTCATGGATGTCAGTCAGTCAGTCAGTCTCACGTGCATTAGTAGATCAGTTACACAGATCTGTCAGTCAGTCTGTTACATGCACATTGCTGTCTTTTGTCTCTCCCCCTGATCCACTTCCTAGTACCCCTGCACCCTTCAACCATTCGTTTGCTAATCCATCCTCTCCCCTTCTATACTTCCTCTCCCTACTCCCCTAGTTTTTCACCTTGTCTCCTTGCTGTCATCTTATACCCATCCTCACCCCTACCCTCATCTCCATCCCAGATCCGGCCCACCCCCCTCACGCCAGCAACCCCAATGTCATTCATATCTCCACACCTCTTCATCTCCAACTCACTTAACCTTCTTTTCATCACAAAAACCTGGCTTTCTTCCACTGATACTGCTTCCCCTGCTGCTCTCTCCTATGTGGGTCTCTCTTTCACCCACTCCATCAGACCTGATGACCACCAGGTGGTAGATGTGCACATCCTCCTATCCCCCAATTGAACCTTTGGTATCTGTCTACCCCATCCATCTCCATGCATGCCTTAGTCATTTATCACCCCCATGGTCCCACTTCCAAGTTTCTTGATAATTTTGCTCCCTGGCTTCCCCATTACCTCTGCTCAGACCTCCCTCCATCATACATCATACTGACCTTAACATGCCCATCAACAACCCAACAGACTCATCGTCCATCAAACTTCCAAACTTCTTGCCCTTTCCATCTCCTTTTCCCCCACCCTCTATCTTGGTCACTCCCTTGACCTTATCTTCTCCTATCAGTGTGCTCTTTCTCCAGTTCTCCCTTCCAACTGTCTGAACCCCCTCTCCTCTCCTTCACTCTTTCCTCATCTCCTGCACCCCTCCACACACCCAAATCTACCCTTTCTGGATGCAATCTTGATCCTGAAATTTTGTCCTCTACTGATGTTCTCCTCTCCCATCTATCCTGCCCCACTCTGGACTCTGCTGTCCCCATCTCTTCTGTCCACCTTTGTTGTTCTAAACCCCTGCCACTCCAAATGTATCTGGTTCCTTCAAAAATGCACATGTAACGCTGAACGTCACTGGAGGAAATCTCTTTCCTTGTCAGACACTTCCTTCATTTCAAGTTTATCCTCTTACCCTACAGTTCCACGGAGTTGTCTTGTCAACCACGAGGAACATATTGGGAGGGACAGCAACATTGGCTTGAGGAAAGATGATGAGCTCGGACTTGAAGATGATGAGTTTGAGGAAGCACTGTGACATCCAGTTTGTTACAGCCGATAGACAGCTAGATACTTGGGTTAGGAAGGCGGGAGAGAGGTCAGGGGAAGAAAGATAGATTTGTATGTCATCAGAATAGAGGTGGTGTCGAAGGTCAAATGATTGAATAAGCTCACCAAGAGAGATGGTGTAGAATGAGAAGAGCTGAGGGCCAAGTACAAAGCCTTGGGCGACTCCAATCAAAAGACGAAGAGGAGGGAGGAAGAGTCAGAAGCCGAGATGCTAAAAGAGCTGCTACAGAGGTAGGAGGCAAACCAGGATAGGGTGGGAGACTGAGTAATAGAACAGGTGGGGTGAGGAGAGTAGCAATTGCAAATATCAATGTGGATAGAGTCAATTTTGTCTTTGAAGTGGGTGGTAAAGTCAAGAGATGGGTAAGTCAGGCGGCAAAGTTATCAAGAAATTGGGAGAAGAGAAGAGATGGGTAGAGTGAATTTGAAAAGGAGGAGAGGGAGGGTTCAAAGGGAATAACACTGAAGGTGTAGCCAGGAGACAGTAAGACACCTAAACCACCTTGTGGCGGTCTCCAGGACGGGGAGTGTAGGACAAGGAGAGTCCCCCATGGGGGAAAGCAGTGGGGGAAGCAGTATCAGAGAGGGACATCCAGATTTCTGTAAGGGCCAGGAGGACCAAAGAAGTGGGAGAAGAAGATGTCATGAATGGGAGTCAGAGCTTATTGCAGACAGATCTAGCATCCAGAGTGCACAGGACAGGGAAAGGTGTGTGTGAGAGGAAGGATGGGAGTAAGGTTTGTGGGATCTGATGTCCTGGGAGGCAAGGGGATATGTGGTGGAGGGGGTAGTGACAATGGATAGAAGGGTTAGGTTTGGGGATAATTAGTAATTATGTGGGGAGCCATGTGTGGCAGTAGGTGGAAGTGTTGAGAGAGTAATAAGGCACAGGTGATGTAATAACTGAGTTCTTGTAGAGTCATGAAATAGGAGAGCATCCCAAAGTCAGTTAAAACTCAGTTTCAACTCTGCATACTTGTGGTGGCAGACAAAGCCTTGAGTAGCCTTTAAAGTACAATGATGAGATAGAAGACTGAAACAGCTGTAGTAGGGGGAGGGAGTGGGCAAGCAAGTTGTACAGCAGGCTAATTAAATAGAGGGGATGTTGCAGGAAAATAAAGTGACAGATAAAACAAATGTTCATGAGGTGAGAAGGAAATGAGATCAGAGTCCAAAGCAGACTTCTTGTGGTGTGAAGCTTGCATCCAGGGAGAGATGGAAACATCAGGAGTAGAATATGGAGTTCCAGGTGTTATGATAGTTCCAGGTGAATGCTGAATGCTGTCCTTGTGTAACAGTGGGGATGGATAGAATGTTCTTCTCCTGTTTAACTCCGGTATAACTCCAAATATTAAATATTAATACACTTGTAACTACTAATGGGCTGATTCTTCACTGGTCTGATTCGTCACAGTAGATCACGCTGCTATCACATCCACAGTCGCTGAATCCAAAAAAATCATAAATGACCAATTGGAACCTCAGACGTCCCCACATATGCCATCAGACCTCGGCGCATGCCACTTATATCATCATCATCAACATTTATTTATATAGCACTAGCAGATTCTGTAGCGCTTTACAATTAGGAACAAACAGTAATAAAACAATACTGGGTAATACATACATGCGTAGAGGTAAGAAGGCCCTGCTCGCAAGCTTACAATCTATGGGACAATGGTTTTATACACATCGGTAAGTGCTACATCATATTGAATATTTGTCCAGCTAGAATGCAAAGGTTGCAAATTATTTAGTGGGCTGTATGCTCAGTCACACAACTATGTTTGTCAGGGGGTTGTTGTCTTGTATTAACTGTGTAGAGGGTGGTAATAGGGTAACCTAGGGAGATAAAGAGGGGGTAGAGGAATATTATAAACTTGTCTGAAGAGGTGGGGTTTCAGAGACCGACGGTTTGAAGACTAGAGGAAAGTCTTGTGGTGCGCGGGAGTGAATTCCATAAAGTGGGTGCAGCCCTAAAAAAGTCCTGTAACCGAAGTAGGAGGAAGTGATGAGAGTGGAAGGGAGACGTAAAACGGAGGTGTCGAGTTGGGAGATATTTTAAGACAAGTGAGGAGATGTATGTTGGCTCATTTTTGTTGATGGCCTTGTTTGTTAGTAGAATAGTTTTATATTTGATTCGTTGAAAAACAGGCAACCAATATAGAGACTGACAGAATGACTCAGCAGATGTAAAACGATTTGTAAGGAAAATCAATCTAGCCGCTGCATGCAAAATAGATTGTAGGGGCTGATTCTGATTTTGGGAAGACCAGTAAGGAAGGAACTACAATAGTCAATGCGGGGAATGAGTGCATGAATTTAAGTTTTTGCAGTCTTGTGTGAGATATGTACGCATTCTGGAAATGTTTTTTAGATGTATGCAGCATGATGTAAATATAGAGTTGATGTCGGGAACAAAGGATAGTTGCGAGTCAATGATGACACCTAGGCAGCGAGCTTGCGGGTGTCACTTACCTCTTTGCTGCCTTTCCAAGTTGTCCCTGCAGTCCTCAGGCTCTGCTGGTTTCAGACCTCTCTGTAAGATGCTGTCCAGTCTGTCTCCACTTCAGAGATCCCTCCAGAATCAGAGTATGGGCGTGGCCATCTTGGATTCAGTCACATGATTCTTCTCAGCCAATCAGGTGATAACAGCCTCCATTTCAGATTCCCTCCAAAACCAGTGCATGGGAGCTGTCATCTTGGATATAGTCACCTGATCCATCTCAGCAACTCAGAGTGCTGCTTCTGCCCAGCTGACTGCAGTCTCCAATCAGGAATCAACAACAACTATAAAAGGACTTTCTGGAGCCTTTACCTGTTGCCAGTGCAATGTTGTAATCCAGAAGCAAACCTGGTTCCCAGTAGTCTCACAGTCTTGCTATACAGTCTTGCTATACAGTCTTGCTATACAGTCTTGCTATACAGTCTTGCTATACAGTCTTGCTATATAGTCTTGCTATACAGTCTTGCTACACAGTCTTGCTACACAGTCTTGCTACTATCCCAGCTCTGACAGTGCAGTCTGCATTCTGGCTCCAGTCCAATTCCAGCACTCTGGTTCCATCCACTCTGGTTTCTTCCAGCATTCAGATTTATGGTCATGTTGTCAACAGAAATAGAAATATAAGGCAGTAAGCTTCTATTTTTGGCTGGGAATATTTTTAATTCTGTTTTTGAAAGATTGAGTTTGAGTTGCCGAGAGGACATCCAAGATGAAATGGCAGAAAGACAGTCAGTAACGCGAGACAACACAGAGGGTGAGAGATCAGGAGAGGATAGCCATCAAATCTTGCCACATGCCATCAATCCACACCAGATGCCCCTTTTATGCCACAAGATAACCCCACATGCCCCTTGTATGCCATTAGCTCTCACAAGATGCCTATCAGACCACCCCACATATGTCATCAAACCTTGCCAGATGTCATCAAACCTTGCCAGATGCCATCAGACCTCGCCACATACCCCTTATATGTCAAACTTTGCCACATGCTATCAGACCTCACAACATGCAGGAGAAGTGGTGGTATGGCATACCACCCTATACACCTCACTTTGACCATTGATGATATCCTATTGCCACACTGTGAATATCACAAATGTAGAAAATACAGTTGTTGGTTTTTCCAGACATTCTGTGGGTATGACATCTGCTATTATTAACTGTATCCTAAACTATTTACTTCACTTGTCACCCATTTCACCATGTATGACTAACATTAGGAAAGACATAATGACATATATTTTATTAAAATGTAGAGTGAATGATCATGTTCTTATTAATTGATCCATTCTGTGCATCTGACATGTATTACTTGATTTCTCTCAGTGGAGAGACTTTTGCACACTTACAATTCTAGAAAGTAATAAGACATGGGATTTGATGGCCTCATGAAATTGCCTTATGCTTAGGTGAAAAACCCACTCCATTTTGTAAAGAGAAGATTAGCCAAGTTTCAGAATAAAGCAGAAAAATGACTGACTATTTTTGGAAAAGAGCTCAAGAGCATCATTAAACCACGCATAAGAATAGAGTTCCACTGTAATTCTGGAACATGCCAAAGAAACTCTTCAATCATCTGACACTTAAAAGATAACTTTAACCAAAACTAAAAATGTCCTACATAACACTATTTCCACATATTAATATTATTATGGCACCCTGGTGACAGGCAGAAAACAGTGTGACAGTGATATGATCATTGCTTCTTCCTGGATGAAAGAGATGGTCTGGGTTTAGTTAGCCCCAGATAATCTCTGCCACAACAGCCTTAAACAATGGGGCTCGAGAGAAAATCCAGCTAGAAGATGCAATTTTGCACCTTATCAAAACCATGTTGCATTGCAACTTTAAAATGTGCAGACAAATTTAGAGTTTGGAGGGGGCACATCCTATCTCAACTATTAGCACCTTTGGATCGCAATAATGTTAGTCCAGGTGCAAACTTTTACCCTTTAGCTGGATTTGCTTCTATCTCTAAATGAGGCCCAATGTGTTTGCATTACCTACCATAAACTTGAGTATCTGTGGTAGAGCCACACATCCATGGACTTGGATGTCCACAACACCCAAATCCATGGAATTGCATGTTACCCCCCAAAAAAGTTTTAAAAAATAAAGTATTGAACACATAGGGGCATATTCAATTGTCGGCGGGTTCCACCGTGGAAAAACTAATACCGTTAATACGGTAATCTCTCGCTGGATTTCAGCTCGCAGCACCCTGAGCTGCGAGCTGAAATCCAGCGAGTAAATTACCGTATTAATGGTTTTTCCGCGCACGATTACCGTAATAACGGTAATCGTGCGCGGACCGCGGGATTTTCAGCAATCCTGCCGACAATTGAATATGCCCCATAGGCTTTATGTAATTTATTATGGACTGACAAATCTCCAATAACTTACACATATCTGGTATCCTGTAAACACTAGAAGTTGCGGAATAAAACAAGGAATATATTTCATTAGTTAATATAAGTGCCCCACATAGCGGCACTGTACTATACAGCAGCCGCGGCGGTGCTGTATTGTATACAGCACAGCAGCGGACGCTTCTTTGACAGTGCCACAGCTGCTGTATAGTACAGAGCTGCCGAAACGGAGCTGCTGCACATGCACGGGCCCATGCGCTGCAGCTCTCTCGCGTGAACCCCCCCCCTAACAATCCTGCGTGCGCCCCTGCCACTCACCTTCATTCACTTTCATTAAACTCAAGTAAATAGAGCAGGCCATGTTCAATAAATGATTCCTCACCACCACTGCTACCGTCTGCAGGCGAAAGTGGTATGTGGTAATCCCCATACCCGTTTATATGCATTTACTAGCGACAAAAAATGCTAGAAGTAGCATGCTTTTTTTTTAACGTCAGTTGGTCCTAACTATAAGCACAAGTCAAAATTTCAACTTCATATGGACATCCCCTCAAACATATTATTGCACTAATCTATGGAGTTGTGTGCAGACAGAAGCAAATATGTCCTTTATCTTTTCTGTTGATATTGCATTGCTGATTTTACACCACATCACATTATACTGTATTATATCAACAAGGTAGTACAATCCAGTAGTTTCTCTGACTTTTTTTTGTCTAAATGAAAACCCAGACAAATCGCAGGGAATCTGTGACACTTGGTTTAAAGGGGGTTTCCATTTTTGGAAAACCCCTACTATTTTTCTAAACTGCCTCCATGTAAACCTGCAGAGGGATTCTCCCCACCCACCTCAGATGCCCTCTTATCTGAATTTATCTTCTAGTCCTGCACATTTTACATCATTCATATGAAGTAAGGGAAAAAGAAAAGAGACATAAGCAGGGCTTGATCAACCAATAGGCTGAGCAGGTTGCAGCCTGGGGTGCTGGGTCCTGGAGGGGGGGGGGGGGGGTGGTGCAGTGTTGGCACACTTAAACAATTTTTTTGTATTTTTTTTTTTATTTGTTTTTCTTTTTTTATGCATATTTTCTTTTTTCCAAAATATCAGCTTTCTCATTTATCAGGGTCTCAAGAGGACGGCCCCGAGTCAGACTGTCACTCACCCTATCCATTTAGACAGGCGGCAGCTAACAACAAATCCGAAGCTGTGTGTGGGGGTGGGGGTCATGACTGGGGAATGGATTGGCTGCAGGGGCATAAGGATTATCAATTGGTTAGGGGGCGAGATCATGACTGGTGGATTGGCTTCAGGGGGATCACAATTATTAATTGGCTACAGGGCCAAACTTTTGGGCCCCCCAACCGCAGGTGAGTAGCAAGGGTGGTGTATGCCGCTGCTGGGTAGCGTCGCCACCAAAAGGGCATGGCCACATACTGTTGGGGTGTGTGGTCAACATGGGTGTGGCTGCACTTCTTTAGACACGACATTTGGTGGAGATTCAATTACTGTCGATGGGACATGCAGACATTGGGCAGCGCAAATTATGGTAGAAAACTCTGCTCATTTTCCCTCGCCATAGAGGTGAGAGGAAAAATGGGAAGAGATTTCAGTCAAAACTTGTCTCGTGGACGATTGTTTCCCAACTTTCAGGAACATCGCAAACTTATCTTAGCGCTGATTCATTTGTATCAGAAGATGCAGTTGAGTCATCTCACTATCCTGTAGAATTCCTTAATTTAATTACTTTAAGTGGGATGCTAGCACATGACCTTTATTCATTACATTTCAGTTTAATTTAAGGTGGCTACCGCCGCTTTTCCCTAGTGTTCATTAAACTGAATATTTTTGTAATTTTTTCTAAAACAGCGTATTAAGGTTCAAATATATTTCAGATTAGTACATTGCATTTTGCATGCAAAAAAAGCATAATACTTGTGACATTGTCTGTCTGCGCTGTTTTAGTTGTATACATTTTAATATAAAAAGGTATGGAAGTTTTATTCCTAAACTCATTATTCAGGTAGTTCTGAAAACACTGGTTTTCCAAGTTAGACAATCCTCCATCCCCCATCACCTCTTTGTCACCTTCAACTCCCTCCTCTCCCATCCCACACTCCTCTTCTCGCTCTCTGCTATTGACTTTGCTACCCACTTCACCTCCAAACTCGAGTCAAAACGACATGACCTCTCCTAACATCAGTCCATTCTGGCTGCACCCTCTCTACCCACTTTGTGCCCCCTTCCACCCTCCTCTGTGTATGCTATCATAATCCCCTGCTCCCCACTGTCACCACCACTCCTTCTCTTCCATCACTGTGGTATTTGTAGGTAAAGTTTGCACCCATCTATCCTCCTCCCCTCCACCTGCCCACTTAATACCAACCTCAACCACCTCCTCCGCTCCCTTTCTCTTGAGGCCTGCTACCACCTTGCCCACCTCTTCAACCTATCCATCTTCTCTGGAACCCTTCCCTCTTCCTTTAAACATGATCTTGTCTCCTCAATACCTTTTCACTCTAATTACCGCTGTATCTCCATCCTTCCTTTTGCCTCCAAACTTCTCGAATGGGTTGTCTACCACCATCTCACTTCATTTCTCTCTTCTCACTCACTCCTTGACCCATTCCAATCTGGTTATCACTACCTCCACTCCAAAGAAACTGCCTTCAGTAAGACTACTAATGACCTTCTCTTCACTAAATCTAAAGGACACTTCTTCCTTCTTATCCCTCTCGGCCTCTCTGCTGCTTTCTATAGTATTGACCACTCCCTCCTTTTGAAAATTCACAAATCTTTAGGCCTCTATAACACTGTCCTCTACTGGTTTTTCTCTTATCACCAACTGCTCCTTTTCAGTCTCTACACATAACTCCATATCCCACCCTCTTCCTTTACCTGTTGAAGTTCCCCAAGGATCCGTTCTTGGCCCCCTGCTCTTCTCCCCCTATAACTCTTTCTTTTGTGACTTCACCTGCTCCTTTGGCCTCCAGTTCCACCTCTATGCTGATGACACCCAAAATCTACCCATTGTTCCATGTCTGTCTACTGTCATACTCTTTTGTACATCTTGTCATTTCTTTTGCTGCACTTGGAAGCAAAGCTAGGTTGTGCTAAGTAAGTACCTAAGCTGGAAGGCTTTGGGAATACCTAGTGCTGTAAACTACAAGGTAGCACCATCAGGGATACCATCACTCTATGGACATTCCATATTATCCATCCGGCTCGAGAACCCTATCCTCCTCCCCCATCCGCCCCGTTGTTCTTACAATTTGCACTTATGGATAATCGCATATATGTAGGGGTTCCAATAAACATTTGGTACCGATATGGGAATACCTGCTCTTCCTAATATTAATAATTATAATACTAATATCAGAGGAAGATAAAATCATTTCCCATTGTACCTTTAGTTAGATCAGACATGGTTATGCTAGGCCTAACCCATTATGACATGCGCAATTCAGGACTATTTTTGTAGCAATCATGAATGGGTACAAATGTGCCATCACTATGTCTAGAATAAAATATTGCCAATCCCTGTATATTTTGATATCCACCCATAAAGCAGACCAATAGGGATGAGTCACTAGGTTTGAAGCAGAATTTAAAAAATCTGCATAAAAATAGGCCTATAATAATGGATATTATCTGTTAGTATTTATTATATTTCAGTCACCATATGTAGAGCTAGAGTGAAGGGTGAAGGGCCAGTTACATCGTCCAAGTATCTACAATCAGTCCATTGTAATAAGATTTGCTTTGTGTTATTTTCTTTAGTTGATATTTTTACCATTTTTAAACTAAGTTTTATACGTTGCATTTATTTAAACCATTTTTAGTAGTACTCTATTAATGGAATACTATGTCAACTAATAATCAGGACAGTGCCTATTTGGACGGACTTGTTTATTTAATAACTGTCAAACAAAGTGTGGTTATATGTACTGACAATATTGGGACCTACGTACTTCCCATCGCGTCTGGTTAACCCCCCTCACTCACCACCTGACCAGGAATAGCTGACAGGAAGGGGTTTGTGCATTCCACTGTGGAACGTACGCCACCTCGCAACACAGTGTACCAAGGACCGCGAGTCTGCTACTAGTTAGAAAACGGCCGGCGTATTTCAAAATGCCAGCACTGATAAGTACCACATAACAGCAAGTACTGTGACAATACCCCTGTATGTGAGCCTTAGGTGACAACACCTCCTTCTTTAAAATAGGCCACCACACCTCAGATATTAGTTGGATCCAATTTTTGTGTATTACATCATCTATTTTTTATTTTCTTCTGTATCCGGGGCTACGGAATCTGTGGCGCCTTATAAATCAATAAGTAATAATAATAATAATCCCCTGACCTTTTCCTTTCCCTTTTGTCTTGTCTCCTGCCACCTCATCTTGGATGTCCCAGCGCTTTCTTAAACTCAATATTTCCAAGACTGAGCTAATCATCTTGTGGTTCTAAGTAGGAGGTTTGACTTTCTTGTAAAGTTTACACAATTTTACAGTGCTCATCTTCAGATTTGTCCACCAACTCACAGTATTGGACCCACATGTAATTTCATGCCTTCTGACTTTTGAAGACGTACACATGAGAGGGGGTTGTTGTCACACATCATGGAGGCAAGGCAAAGTCTCCTGAGGGCGTGTCCATTCAAAACACCCTTTTAATGCTGTGTGCACCTGCCACTGATGCTATGCAGAGCAGAAGTGAAAGGGATATATCTCCCAAATTTCCCACCACAAAATCAATTTGGGTGGTATGTAGTTTGCAGAAGCCTCTCCAAAGTCCAGAAAGTAGGCGTGCACCATAAAGTGCGCTAGGTAGTTCCCACAGGTACAGTAGTGCAAAAACAATGTAATTTGCTAATTTCTTAGCACATTTGCAGTTGCAGCTCTAGGAATTTGGGGGCATAAGCTTAAAAATTTGTGGAGGGGACACACCCTACATTGTCAATTATAGCAGAAATAATGGGTTTTACAGTGTGTTGCACAAATTGAAATAACACAACATGCATACAAATAAATTCTTTATTAAAATACAGTGAAGTATTGTAAATTAAACATTTAAATAAACTCATGATGCAAGTAGGCACAATAAGAAACAAGTTAAATGTTTGAAATGAATTTCATATAGAGCTGTGTTTGTGCCACAAGCTTTCTGTACCATTTTGCTGGG
Source organism: Mixophyes fleayi (assembly GCF_038048845.1). Classification (NCBI taxonomy): domain Eukaryota; kingdom Metazoa; phylum Chordata; class Amphibia; order Anura; family Limnodynastidae; genus Mixophyes; species Mixophyes fleayi. Next base: position 148,526,134 of record NC_134405.1, on the reverse strand, counting down.
AGCTTCATAGCAATAGTCAGTGGTTCTGTTATGTTGCTGGCAGTATTTATATGTTGGTCTAATCTTCCCCACATTAAACTTGCCTACACATGGTCACACAGGTATTGGTAGAGCTGCAGTACTGTGCTGCTGTTAACATTCACTTAATCTCTGTACTGAGTGCATTCACCATGTAAGGAGATCAATTGCAATAATAAGCAAGGGCACCAGATGGAGCATTCAGTGAATGCAATCCGTTTAACACATAAGCAGCATTGTTTTTGACATGGGTGTTGTGTCATCAGATATGATAAAAGTACAGAATACTCTCTGATTACTCATTATGCTATGTTAGATGTATTTAACAGCACTTTAATGCAATGCATAGTATATAATTTTACATGGTTACACAAAGGCAATAATATTCCATTGTGTGTTATTACATTAAGTTGCATAATATTATTACATATTATTCCATGGTGCAAATGCACTCTGTACAGCAAATGTAATATTCCGTGCTGTATATCAGTGGGGGAAAACGCACGCTATATATATATATATATATATATATAGTCATTCCTCGTTTTCTTCAGTGCCATTTTAGAAGAGGCAGCGTGTAAGGGGGAGATTAGCTGCTGTGTTCTGCTCAGAAAATAGCGTTATGGGTGAACCGGGGACATAGGAAAGCAGTATAATCCTGACATTATTGTAAAGTAGTTCTGTAGGGAATAGTCAGCTACAATAGTTTGCTGATCAATTGCTTTTAATTTCAATCTTAATACACTTTACAGAAACTAGTGGCTACTGGTTGTTGTTAATGCATTGCATATATCTAATAGTAATAGACAGTATATACAGACTGAGTTAGATAGATATCATTCTGAACTAGCTAGTATTTGAGAAAAACAGTGCCTTTGCTGTCAGACTATTAGCAGCAGAAACCAAAAAACAAAAACAGATTTTTTTCTTTAAAAGTGAAATTTTTCTAGTGAAAGTAACCTTGTGTGGGGCAGTGACAAGTGAAATAATTTAGATAACAACTGTGTGTATGCATGTGAGATTCAGCAGCAGTTGCACAACCTCAAAAATATATTCTAATATTTTCTATGATCAATAATCAAGAAAACATAACAGTGCCTTGTCTTTGAAAAAGTTTAGCAGAGCTAGACGAAACGCGTCAGGTGAGGAGTGAGAATAAGTTTATGGACCTTGGTCTCATGTACCAATAGATATTATTGCTGCATCGGATTTCTGCTGTTGGTATTATAGTAATATGATGGCCACCAGGCAGTGATTTGAACTCCTTCTTAGGGCTAGATTTACTAAGCGGCGGGCTTGAAAAAGTGGGGATGTTGCCTATAGCAACCAATCAGATTCTAGCTATCATTTTGTAGAAGGTACTAAATAAATGAAAGCTAGAATCTGATTGGTTGCTATAGGCAACATCCCCACTTTTTCAAACCCGCAGCTTAGTAAATCTAGCCCTTAGTCTATGTTTGTACTACCTGACAGTACGTGACGTTTGTTGATGTGGGGCTGCAGATTCTTTTTCCTTTGCCGACTGCTGCTTCTGTGTGTTTGCGCAGAGCTGTACTGAGCGTGTTCCACTACGGCAGGATTGGAGCTAGACGGAATTGGCTTATACTAACAGGTTTGCCTTGCCGAATGTCCGGATAATATATTTGTGCTACATTGTGGATATCAAGCCTCATTATTTAATCACATCAGGACCATTTGACAAATATTGAAGGTAAGATTACACCGCCTTATACCATATTTCTATTCAGCGGACATATTACCATACAGGTGCATGATCAGTGGATTTAAGAAAGCACACTATACATTTTGATCATGACACTAGTTAAAAATAAAATGATAACACTGCTCAAGTGTAATAAAACCAAGTACTGCAAAACAAAAAACTATGTACAATAGTGATTTGTTTGATTAGTGTTAATTTTACTGCAATGGGGTTATTTTAAGGATAACTTAGGCTGGGTACACACTACATTGTTTTCAGTCGATTATCGGGCCAATTAAATGATAATTTTCCTACTATATACCTACCCCTATGTGTGTTCTATATTTGTTTTTAATAGGCTGTGCTATGTCTATTTGTTTTTGAGTCCGTTTTCAGATTTCCTGATAGTAGATCGGACATCTTCACTAATTAATACATTATATCTTCCTTCTGTGAATTCATGTGAGCGCCTGATACATACATATTTTTTGTATACAAATCTACATTTACTTCTATGATTCCTGATTCAGCACTGATCTGTGTTGATAGATTACTGTGTGATGTTCATGAAAATAATGTTTCATTTGGAGTAGCAGTTATAATTTTGGGAGTCGTCTTCTGCCAGATCTTACCAGTTCTACCAAATAGTGTAAGAGCAACCATAATTGGAAATTGTATAAAACGATTGTAGCTATGGCCTTATTTCACCACGTTGTATTTACGCACAAATATGTGGATTGATCCTTCTTAATTAGTGTTCGCTGATATATTGATTGAAATTGGTATTGGCTCATATGGTAATTCAGATGATGGCCAATTTATCATTCCTGATGTATTCCTATTACCAGACAATGATCTTATAGGGTGTATATATGGCTCTCCAATATCGCTTGAGAATATTCATACACAAGCTATATTATGTCCAAAAAATGAACATTGTGCTCATATCAACACTAAGATTATTTCCCAACTTTCAGGAAAATCGCAAACTTATCTTAGTGCTCAGGGGCAGGGTGAGCTAGGGGGCAGGGGGGCATCTGCCCCCTTGGCCAGGCCATTGTGGGCTACCTTGGGCTGGGTCACTGGGCCACCTGCATATTTTTTCATTTAAAATAGGCTGCCGAGACGAGTCTTGCCCCCCGGGCTTAACTTTGCCAGCCATCCCCTGAAAGTGCTCATTCATTAGTTTCAAATGATGCAGTAGAGTCATCTCGCTATTCTGCAGAATTCCTTAATTCAATTACTTTAAGCAAAGCGGGATGCCAGCGCATGACCTTTAGTCATTACATTTCAGTTTAACTTAAGGTGGTTACCGCTGGGTTTCCCTAGTGTACATTAAAATTAATATCTTTGAAATTTTTTCTGAAACAGCGTATTAATGTTCAAATATATTTCAAATGAGTACATTGCATTTTGCATGCAAACAAAGCATAATACTTGTGACATTGACTGCGCAGTTTTAGTTGTATACATTTTTAATATAAAAAGTTATGGAAAGACCAGTAAATAATCACAGCCTGTGATCATGTCAGACACTCACACATGTTCATCAGATGTTTCCTCCATATTCCTTGTTAGGAGCACTGTTAGCTAATTTATTGAAACGGGGAGATCAAGAGGCTGCATGGTGAAAGACATGAGCCATTTTTAAACGCAGCTTAATATATTTTATAATTGATGATCCTAATAATGGAAAGATCACCTATTTACAAAAGACCTATTCCCATTCAGTATAATGGATCCCATACATATATTTACTTTTAATATTGTTCTAATAGTTTGTGGGGCTAATGCATGTTAGCCTCATTCCATTCTATTATCCACATGAATATTATGTGTATAGTGCATTATACCGTGGAAGGAACACTACAACAAAAATTGGTAAATGTTTAAAATGTTACAATACATTAGAAAAATAAATCTCTGTAAGAAGCTTGTATTGCTACACAGCTTGAATAATACACATTTACTAAAAAGAAATTCTATTCAGAAGCATTTTTTTTGGCTTTTAAGTCTTTTCTCGTTTGTGAATAATAGTAGATCTAACAAGATTTAAGTATTGACCGCTTCCTAGCACCAAATTATTCATCTTATATTGAGAACTTGCTTATGTTTTTAGAAAACATTTGTCATGGCAAAATAAAAGTAAAGGTAAACTGCCTATCACTTATATACACACAGAGAAACCCCTCCACACTAAACGATAATAATAATATTAATACTTTCAAAATTCTCCTTATAATTATTGATTTTTATTTTTGTATATATTTATCATATCACATTTTTAAATGTTTATATTTTATAGTGTGCTCCCTCAGTGCTATATTGGTATACTTGAATTACTTAGAAAAGATTATTAAACATGAGAGGCACTCCTATTGATCGGTAAGTCCAAAATACTCTTAGGAGAGCCTCACTACAAACTGTAAATGACCTTAAGGATAGTGAGCAAAAAAACAAACTCACATAAAACATAAAAGAGAAAAATAAAATATATATGAGAGTGCTGGTAATTAAATATTGATAATATCAAATTTATTATAATATTGATAACAAATAGCATATAAAAAGATAATCCACACAGCGTGTCATATATGCATCTCAATATAAAGTAAACAGGAGTCCAAAAAAGATATATACTAATGCTCAATTGTTATGAAACAGTATCCACAGTTCTCAAAATAGTGGATTATTTTTGTCCAATAATTAGCCCTAAGACAAGGTTCCAGTGGTATTAGGTTGTAATCACAGGTTTTAATCACAGTTCCAATATGCCATATATGTCCTTCTCAGCGATACATTAACAATGTACCTTATGAAGATTAATTATAGCTCCCAATATCCTTCTAGAGATTGTGGTGCTCGTGTCCAGATTTTAAATGAGCTCTTTTCATATAGTGAAAAAGAATTTAGGAACTCCACAGTCTGCAGACATGAAAACATATGTCGGTTCGTATCATCATCATCATCTATTTATTTATATAGCGCCACTAATTCCGGAGCGTTGTACAGAGAACTTATTCACATCATTTCCTGCCCCATTGGAGCTTACAATCTAAATTCCCTAACACACACACAGACAGACAGAGAAGGACTAAGGGCAATTTAATAGCAGCCAGTTAACATACCAGTATGTTTTTGGATTGTGAGAGGAAACAGGAGCACCCAGAGGTCCATTCTTTGCCCCTTCAATGGACGGTTTCTTCAGAGGTCACACATAAAACTCAACTTTTACTATATGTCATTAAAATTCAATTAAAAAGCAAAATATTCTAATAAAATAAGTGAGTAAATTATGGGTAATTGGTCAGTCAGTAGGATCAATGATAAGGATTTACAATAAGATTAACTTCAAATTAATCTGTGGGTGTTATTGGGACTGATACAATTCCAACATAAAGTTCTAACAATTTAATAGTCTTTATTCTGCTCCTCTCAAAGCCTGCGTACTGTGTCCTAGTGATTATAGTAGAATGATGTAATCTTAAGCAGCTAAATCATAAAATGTTTGGAAATTATGTCATTAAATGTATCTATACTGGTTTCACTCCTCATATGCAAAAAGGATTTGTATCCATTTATTGCACCCTTGTAACAGCTCTATCATGTAGCCAAGAATATCAAAATGTTACTGATACACTCCACTTACCTTGCTGCTTGTTCCAGTTACTGACATTAACCTGTTTTTGACTATTCTTCGTATTATCCCTGTGTACCTCTCCGCCTGGCTGGTTCTGACCCGGATTGCTGGACCTCTCCTGTCTTCTCCTGTCACTACGCTGGTGGCTGTCCTGGAGCACTGTGACCTGCGCATCCCCTTGCAGTGAAGCCCAAACTCCCATTCGGGGGTCCCTGGTGAAAACCAGGGGTGCTTTAGACTCCGTGCCTCCCTGCTCAGCAGTGCCAATACCGGCTAGTGACCTCCTCGCAGTCGTGACATATACAGTCAGTAGTTATCTTTCATGTATAACTCCACGTTAAATAAATTTCACACTGTACAATGTTAATCATGTGTGAGTACAATTGTAAATGTACACAACAGAATATCTGTGCGCCGTTCTCATATTGGACTGTGTGCACACATTCATTCATTGCATGCCAGGCACCTATGTCTTCATTAACGGCGCTAAATTGACAAGCTCACATATGCCCAGATGTAGTCTGTGCACTGCTGAATATATAGCCAATAAATATCTCCTCAGTTTATTATTACTCTGGCGCTATGAATTATCGATCAGATTTAAATTTGTATAATATTCTGCGTCTTCAGTGAAATCATAGTCATCATCTATTTATTTATATAGCGCCACTAATTCCGCAGCGTTGTACAGAGAACTTATTCACATCATTTCCTGCCCCATTGGAGCTTACAATCTAAATTCCCTAACACACGCACAGACAGACAGAGAAGGACTAAGGGCAATTTAATAGCAGCCAGTTAACATACTAGTATGTTTTTGGAGTGTGAGAGGAAACAGGAGCACCCAGAGGAAACCTACGCAAACACAGGGAGAAAATACAAACTTCACACATATAAGGCCATGGTCATGAATCAAACTCATGACCCCAGTGCTGTGAGGCAGAAGTGCTAACCACTAAGCCACCGTGTGAGTCTAAGTGCTATTCTCCATTTATACTATACACATCCATTCATTTGTTCCTTGATGTTGACACTGTTGTACAGTACAAGTACTTGTGAATACATCAGGCAAATGAAAATTTATAAGCTTGCGTATGTAAAAGAGTATCTGATGCGCTTATATATGGACCATACACCAGACACTGGTACTGTGTGACTGACATCAAATTCACGCATTAATCTTGTAATTTCTTAAATCAAATGTAGTTTACCCCACTAATGTGTGTGATAACAGCGCTTCAGTGAGATCTCACTATAACCCCACTCTTTCAAGCACCTGCTATGAACCTATAAATTGATTGAGCAACTTCCACTTCTGTATTGTATGTTTGAGAGGCATGTTAGTGTCTGTAGCTGATGGGGAGTGCTGGTGCTGTATTGTCATTTGGAGGAGTTTGGGGTACCTCTTAGTAAGTTAGCTCTAAATTTAAAAACACACATATATATATGGCCCAAAAACAGGGACTCTCGTTGTTTAGAGTTAGGACCACCCTATTAGCAGAAGCGCCATGAAGTGGTGGGTGGCTTACCAAACAATTGCAAATGTGTGTAACTGAGATTTCTGCATTTTTATGTACAAGTAGAAATAGTAACTCCTTTGCTGGTTACAGCAGTGTGCTGGAAGGATCTTTCTCTGCATTTGTTCTTTGCTGGGTAACCCCACCCTTTCAATCACTTGCTATGAACCTATAAATTGATTGAGCAACTTCCACTTCTGTAAGATCTGACTATATGCCAGACATCAGCCCCGTGCTCATTTCTTTCTTGCCGCTGACACTAATTATTATGTAGACACCTGTAACTCCATTAACCAGAATTCAATTAACAGGCTTGCATTTATTAAGGAGTGTTTTAGGCTCTAACATATGAGCTCTACACCAGACACTGATTTCATGCCACAAACAATGTTATATAAAAACATTGTCAGATATAGATAAAATAATTACTTGTTTGTAATTATAACTTTTCTGGGAGATCTGACTGTATGCTGAACATTTGTTCCATGCTGCTATCATCAATCCTATATGCACACTTAAATGGACATCCAAGCTCTTTTAATCATGCTTCAATTTTATATCTTAGCTTTTATAGTTTCACTTGACAGACTCGTATGTATCAGGAATGTAATTCGCTATAGTAACATCAAATCATGAGCTGAACACTTGCCCAATATCCCTCACACCATTATATGGTTATTGAGGTTAATTCTTTATGTTAAGGCTAAATTTCCCTTCCCATAATTTCTCTAAAAATACTTGTGGCAGACTTCCTTATCTACCTTCCCCTAACGTACGTTTTTACTTTCTTTTCTTTTCTTTCTAAGTAATTCAAACTGCTTATCAATGTCTTCAATACCCCAGGAAGATGTATGATGCACACTGTATGAGATTTCCCGTATTATTACTATCAAGGGAGTTAGCTCAAAGAATGAAAGCACGTAATGAATATGATTCTTAGTAAGTCAAAAATATTCAATTATCATGCTGGAAAATGAAAGTGTGTCTCATTGGAATGTGTATGCTACAGCAAAGTGAATAACCACTTCCTATATGAACATGTTTTGGTCTTTAAGTGTGATTTCCTGGCTAATAGGACTAGGGTTGCACCTAAATACTATATGTCATTTTGTAGTCATACAGGTTGTGGGTTAGATCATCATTGAAAATGATTGTGTTTGCTTAAAGTCTGCGGTGTTCATTGTTCATTCTTTATGCCCTGACAAGACTATACAGAGATACTGACAAAGCCCTTATATACCAATTTATCGATGGATCTCTACCTAGTTGTGATTGTGCTGACATTGCCATCATTGGTAAGAGGAGTCCCTATTAAAGGTAAGTACATAAAAGGTTTTATTGATTATAGCAAGGAACTTGTTTGAACATACTAACTGCATTTATTAGTTTCACAAACTTAGTGATTAAACAATGGGGAACATGTTCAAGGGATTTTTATGGTTTGTAAAGATATTCCTTTATTGTGTTAACCATATACACAAGAAATTGAAGAATAATAAAAATAATTGAAGACTGAATCCTAGAGATTAAGCTATTAACATAGGGGCCATGATGGTGAGTATGGATTAAGCCATGAGATGTCTGCACAAAGCCAATTACTTCACATAAAATGAACAAGGGGCTACATTACAGTGACTGAATGTATAATATATTCATAAAATATAGACCACATCTTTAACGACCAAGAACATACGCATAGGTTAAATCAAGAAAATCTGGTAAAGCAAGAATATTGCTGAACCGTGGAACTCCCTGATAAAAGGTTCCTAGTTAACAACTTGTAATGAAGCGCATAAATGATTTCCCAGTGATCTCATTTCACAGTGATTTCACAATGACCTCTTCATATGGGTTCCCATGCCAACATGCTAACATTTTAAGAAATCAGTAAGTGAGCTATTGCACATGCCTTTACCAAATGGGGAGGGATGCTCTTCAAAATTATGACCATAAAGTAATAGTACAAAATTCTATATGTGGTCATCCACACATAGGGGAACAAACTCAAAGTTAAACTAATATGCTGCAGTATAAGTAGAGGAGAACTGGAGTAATTGCAAGAGATTATTTGCAGGAATAGGGATCCCTTAACACCTTTGCCTCTAAGGCATTTCTCACCCTTGTGCTGAGCCTATTGTGGCACTTTTTGGGCTGATCATATGTCAACATCAATATCAGTAATTTGTTTATGCAGTACCCACATAAATTATACGTTGTTTTTAAAAAAATACTTTTCCTTAGCACTTTAGCAGGTTTATATAAAGAGGTTAAGAGCTATAGTTCTTTAAGATTTCAAAGGGATAAACAATAATCCAGAATGGGAGTAGTGTCTGATTTTGAATATAAGATGCATTTTCTTTTCAAAACGGTTCAATATTTCTATATGTTTTATATATATAATTTATATCAATTGTTAGAGTGTGGAGAAATTATACACATCTCTGTAAAGGCCAGTAAAATAATTGTATGCTAAATATTATACGTACAGCATGGTGGATGCTCCTGCAAAATATAAAATATGGAGTTTACTATGAATAGTACCGTTTATCTAATATATATAAGCCTAGCGGCATGTGTTAGTGTGTGTGTGTGGAAAAAACTATTTTCTCAGAAAGGGCTCATCCAATTGACCTGAAATTTGGTATACTGACATTATTTGACAAAAAAATTATAATAGTGAAGTCAGTTAACTTCCATCATCCCCCCTTCCCCCAGTCGGAGGGGTAGTAAAGGCTAAATTTACCAGTTGAGTGCTCAAACTCTTGACCGTGTGGGTATTTATTTACCAGAGCCTGTGTTTGGTCATGGACAATTGTATGTCGCATTTTCACGAGTACGGAGAAGCAGTGATGTGAAAGTGCAGGTTATGAATACTGCCCTTCAAGGAAGACTGATTGAGCACAGCGATAAGCTGTTTAGCAGAAACGTTGTGTATCGAGAGGTTTTACAACAGTAAGACGATGGAGATTAAGGATGTGGCGATGAAGATGAAGGGTGAGGTGATGGAGAAGAATGATGAGGTGGTGACATGTGGACAAAACCACGTTAAAAAAGGGCGCTTACGTCGGGAAGTAACGCTCTTCCCCTGAGGAAGCCTGGCCTAGCCCCAAATGCATGACAAGAGCCTTTTTAACACCTTAAGTAGCTTGATTTGACTAGAATGCATGAGTATCATGCACGGGTTAACTTGTAGATTCATATGTACTGAGTATGTTTCAATAAGAAAAAAAGATACAACTATTTACTTATACTAAGGAAAATATGACAACTTTGTAAATTGTCTATATATTTGCTCTTAGTATTCCAATTTTAAACTTAAATAATATGAGTGCCACTACATCTATCTCACAAATCACCAATTTAATGGAAAAATAAATACAATTTCTAATTATATCAAAATATATAAAATACCCTTTAGGGTATGTCAAGGTATGCATTTTTAATATTATGGCAATATGTTTAATTTAACTACACTCATATAATATTTTGCAAATATCAGTCAGAATTGCCTTTCATGTTCACAACTGGGAACTGATGAAACTGTTTTGGGAGATATGTAGAAGACAAGCTCTCTTCTGCCATTTCCATCATATTTAAGATATGAACTCTGACATTTAGGAGTAGATTCAGATAGCCGCAAGGTGCCACTGGACATCGCCTTGATGTCAGGCTGCGCAACTTGCCAGCTAATACTGCAGGACCATTTTAACAGCATTATGGACCCTTGGGCAAAGCAGTTCACTGGGGACCATACCTACACAACCACTCACAGGAATAACAAATGTAAATTATAGATAAAATTAAGCTTATATTTATTGATACCTGCAGCAAACTCAATGTTTAAACATTAAAAACATGCTGCTTTTGCTCCCCTTCTGTCTCCCCTATTTCACACCGTGCCCTCCATGCTGCTTTTGATCCCCCTTTGTCTCCCATTTCACACTGCACCCTCCATGCTGCTTTTGCTCCCCTTCTGTCTCCTCTATTTCTCACTGTTTTCTCCATTATGCTGCTATTTTCCCCCCTTCATGTCTCCCCTATTTCACACTTGGTACCCTCAATTATGCTGCTACCCCCCCTTCATGTCTCCCCTATTTCACACTCTGTGCGCTCCATTATGCTGTAATTTGCCCCCCTTCATGTTTCCCCTAATTCACACTGTGTCCTCCATTATGCTGCTATTTGTTCCCCTTCACTTACCTTTCTTTTGCCGTCTTCTCTTTTGTTTTACTTCTTTTCTGTTTGCTCATCTTCTGATTTTTTTTCTTCCTTGCTTGTTCGTTGTGACTCTCGGTGCGCTCCTCAATTAAAATGTTGGGCATGATGACGTCAATGTGAGCACAGCAGGGAGGAGGGGAAGAGGGGGATAGACGGATCTCCGGAGCAAACAGATAACATTTTTATTTTTTCTTCTTTCTTCCAGGCCCTGCCTATGGGGATCCCTATGCCCGTGGAGCCCCAGGCAGTTGCCTAGTGTGCTTTTTCAGAAAGACAGCCCTGTTATACGGTACAGAAATCTCTGCTCATTTTCCCTAAGCATGTCATGGGATGTGAGGGAAATTGACCGGAGATTTTACTAAAAACTCTGAAGCGATGTGTCCCTGCAGTCTGTTCTGAAGACATATTGTGCCACTTTGCGGCTAATTGAATATGTCCCTTAGGGTGGTGTCACACAGGTGCTTTAAATAGTCCCACGTTATCACTCTCATGTCTAATTTTCATAGCGTTATCACAGCAGGAAAAACACAGCGATAACTTGTAATAACAACTTAAAATGATCCGTGTAACGGGGTCTGGTGAAATATAAGGGATTTCAACTGAAGAGCATTTTTATCAGGTGCTTTAGATATTTGTCCACAAAGTCACCATTGTAAAAAGCATTTGTGTGACACTCTGTCCATATTACCCATATAAATTAATGATTCTAAATTTAGAGCAATGTGAAACCAGATTTAAGAACTCCAGCTAAGGGATAAAATGCACTCTACACATGCTTAAAAGTTTCAAAATTACATCAATAATATATTATGCCTGGAAAGCAGAAATTAATAAAGACACACACATATATACTCTACACGCAAAGTGTAAAATCAAGTTTTTCTATACAGTGCATACATATGTTAAACTTATACATATACATGTAACATACATGTAATATGGTTGGAAATACACTATATGGACAAAAGTATTTGGCCACACCTTTTAATTATTGAGTTGAGGTATTTCAATCAGACATTTGCCAAATGTGTATAAAATCTAGCACCATGCAGTCTCCATCTGCAAACATTTGTGATACAAAATGGGTCGTTCTGAAGAGCTCAGTGACTTCAAGCGTGGTACTCTGATAGGATGCCACCCTTGCAATAAGATGGTTCGGGAAATTTCATCTCTGCTGGATATTCCACGGTAAACTGTAAGTGATATTATTAGACAGTGGAAGCGTTTAGGAGCAACAGTAACGAAGCCACAAAGCGAAAGACCACGTAAAATCACAGAGTGCTAAGGCACATGGTGCATAAAAGTCTCCAACGCTCTGCTGATTCCATAGCTGAAGAGTTCCGTAATTCCATTTGCATTAATTTAAGCACAAAAACTGTGCAGCGGGAGCTTAATGGAATTGGTTTCTATGGCCGAACAGCTGCATGAAAGCCTCACATCACCAAGGCCAATGCCAAGCGTCAGATGGAGTAGTGTAAAGCACACCAATGGAGTGATGAATCACACTTCTCTGTTTGGCAGTTAGATGACCGAGTCTGGGTTTGGCAGATGCCGGGAGAAAGTTACCTGCCTGACTGCATTATGCCAACTGGGAAGTTTAGTGGAGGGGGTCAATGGTATGGGTTTGTTTTTCAGGGTTTGGGCTAGACCATTTTTCTCCAGTGAAGGGCAATCTTAAAGCTTCAGCATACCAAGTCAGTTTGGACAATGGTGTGCTTCCAACTTTCTGGCAACAGTTTGGGGAAGGCCCTTTTCTATTTCATCATGACTGTGCCTCAGTGCGCAAATCAAATACATGGTTTGTTGAGTTTGGTCTGGAAGAACTTGATTAGTACGCACAAAGCCCTGACCTCAACCCCATCAAACACCTTTGGGATGAACTAGAACAGAGATTGCGAGCCAGAACCTTCTCATCCAACATCAGTGCCTGACCTCATAAATGCTCTATAGAATGTATGGGCACATATTTCCACAAAAACACTCCAACAACTTGTGGAAAGTCATCCAAGAAGAGTGGAAACTGTTATCACTGTAAAAGGGGGACAAACTCCATATTAAAATGTATGTGTTTGAATATATTGTCATTACACTCCCTGTTGGTGTAATGGTCAAGCATCGGAATACTTTTGTCCATATAGTGTATATATACAAAAGAAATACAGTTTTCAGGAACACTTTACATCTGTTCAGTCATGTTTACATATCACATATAGCAGCTGGACATCACATTATTTACTACACCTTTAACACATGGTCACAGGGGTCTACAAAATATTTCTGCTGTACTTAGAAAGTTCTCTTTAATATATGTACAGTATACAGAATGAGAAAAGATCATAAGAACTGCATCCAGATTGCAGAATGAGAGAAGCATTACTATGTTTGGGCTTGATAAATTATAAACAGATAATGCAAAGGACAATTATGTCCAGGGACTTGTCTGCAAGTGGCTGTTATCCGTTGGTTTACAGTTACCAACATACAATATGTTTTAATGACCAGTAGATTAATCTAACAATGGCACACACGGTATGGTCTGGGCACTACAATTATCATAGTCACAGTTATAATGTATTTTTTGCAATTTAAATATCTTTCTTTAATTAAATCTGCACTACCACCTAGGAAAAAACTTTTATTAAGGTGACCCTTTCAAATACAGAACTGTCAATTCATTTATTTTTTGTCACTTTGAAATGACAGAAAGAAAAGTGCTCCTCCTTTTAGTGGAGATTTAATGTAAATGAATTTAATGTAGACTATATGATCAGGAATAGAGAATTCCATCTAATACACAGAATCATAGATATTGTATGGTCAACGGTGGGAGAGAATAAATATTTCATGACAAACCTTTAAAATATAGGATTGCCAGAGACAGTTGCAAGTTAACAGCTATGCTGTTTGACTGTATTGATCAGTATTATTTACTGAAAATTTCTCTTTGCAATGTATATAGATAAATTATAGTAACTTAGTAATGCTGCTTTCATTACCTCAACATGTTCTTTATCAGAAAAACATATTAAAAAAAAGAGATAATATTGTCTTTGTTGGTGCTTAAACTATCTTTAGATCTTTGCTATAGAAGGAAACTGTAGGTGGTTTCTGTAAAAGTCACCAACTTCATCTGGCAGATAGATGAGTGCTCGAGGTTCTCCTTTACTCAGCCAGATACAAACTGCTCATTAATCATCCAGCCACAAAGGTGAAGAAAAACAGGCAAGAACGTCTCTAAGAAAGACAATGTTATTCACCTCATTAGTCATAGCACAAATGGAAAAAACACCTTTTTTAAACTTTTCTTAACATATTTCTTTGCAAAATATTATGACTTTCAATCGTATAAAGAAGTGTAAGAACTAAAATGTGAACGTGTTTGGTTGAGAAAAGTACTATTATTAATACCATGGGTGAACATGGACAAGGTTAAGGGGGAAATAGTGCTCAGTTTCTGATCTTTTTCAGTTTCAGAGGTTATGAGCTATGAAAAAAAAACCCATATAAGAAAATAGAAATATTGTCTAAATGTTAGAACTAAGATCTAGACAATATTGTCCTAAATTTGTCTTAAAGCTGCTCTGCAGCATAGAGTACTATGTAACTTACACCTATGCGTCTAATGACAAGTGTTTGCATAAAACTCAATTATATAATATTTTACCTAGTGTTAAACATATGTTAATATTGCAGGCAACAAGATTGACTATACGTGAAAAAAAAAAAGGGGAAATATGACACTAGTGGATATGTTAGTACAATAAGTTGTGTGCACCCACAGATCTGAATTTGGTATTTTCAATATAGTATATATTAAGCTAAGACAGTGGGTGCTACCTTCATTTACAATGTTATTCACAAACAAAGCAGAAGGAGCTATCCTTTAAGAGGGGCAATCCAAGGCACTGCATTAAATGTAAATACGGAATTTCTAAGTAATCTTCCAAAAGAGAGATTTTTTATTTTAAATATTAATATGTTGGACATGCAGAGGAAAAAGTGAATAAATAAAACTTCAACTTTATTGCAAATTATAAAAATCTTATAATTTAAAGAAGCAATCCCACATAAAATATTTTATTTTCTATAAATGGCAAGTTAAGTATCTTTTAGGCATGCATCTGATCATTTTCGTACAAATTATTAACTCCTTTTCAAATACTCTCTTGTTGGCAAACAGAAATGGCTGACAGACACAGTAAGTCTGCTACAGAGACACAGGCTCACAGTTCTCAGCATGTCATCTGAGGGCAGATGGGAGAAAGAGGATGTTACAATGCAGAAATAGCTCAGAGGAATGTTCCAATGCATCTCTGCTCACTACATCATGTGCTATGCGACTATAGTTGCCATGGTATCCCAAAATTATATATTATTTATAGTAACTTGAAGAAAAAACAAGGGAAAATGATAAAAATAAAATTACATTCTGCCACAGTGATTTACGTTAAAAAAACACTCATATTTTAATTGGATTGCTTCTTTAAAAAGTGAAATACAAAAAGGGAAATGTTATTTGTAGTAAAAATAATAACAGAGTTTTAGGTACTGATCGACAGTAAATATGTTATTATTGTATTTGCAATCTCAGATAAGCTCCTTTTAAATTGAATTGACAAATACCATAAAAGGAATTACTATTCTATACTATTTTGCACTCTTTAGATAGTGAGATATGACTTATGTCAGACTGTTTCACTGGGCTAAGGTAATTCATTGCAGGGATTAGTCTAGTGTTTGAACAGCTGTATGTATTTAATTGTAAAGAGAATATAGACTATATGGACAAAAGTATTTGGCCACAACTGATGATTATTGAATTGAGGTGTTTCAATCAGACCTGTTGCCAGAGACATATAAAATCTAGCACCTAACCATGCAGTATCAATTTGCAAACATTTATGATACAAAATGGATGGTTCTGAAGAGCTCAGTGACTTCAAGTGTGGTACCGTGATAGGACGCCACCCTTGCAATAAGACGGTTCGTGAAATTTCATCTCTGCTGGATATTCCACGGTCAACTGTAAGTGATATTATTAGAACAACAGCAACTCAGCCACGAAGCGAAAGACCACACAAAATCACAGAGCGACTGCTAAGGAGCATGGTGCATAAAAGTCACCAACGCTCTGCTGACTTCATAGCTGAAAAGTTCCGAATTTACACTGGCATTAATGTAAGCACAAAAACTGTGCAGCAGGAGCTTAATGGAATTGGTTTCCATGGCCAAGCAGCTGCTTGCAAGCCTCACATCACCAAGACCAATGGTAATTATCAGATAGAGTGGTGTAAAGCACACCAACACTGGACTGTGGAGCAGTGAAAACATGCTCTGTGGAGTGATGAATCACACTTCTCTGTTTGGCAGTCAGATGACCGAGTCTAGGTTTGGCAAATGGCGGGTGAAAGTTACCTGCCTGACTGCATTATGCCAACTGTCAAGTTTAGTGGAAGAGGGATAATGGTATGGGGGCTGTTTTTCGAGGTTTGGTCTAGGTCCCAGCAATCTTAATGCAAAAGCATACCAAGTCATTTTGGACAATCTTATGCTTCCAATTTTGTGGCAACAGTTTGGGGAAGGCCCTTTTCTACTGCAACATGACTGTGCCCCAGTGCACAAAGCAAGGACTACAGAGACATGGTTTGATGATTTCGGTGTGGAAGAACTTGACTGGCCCCACAGAGCCCTGACCTCAACCCCATCGAACACCTTTGGGATAAACTGGAACTAATTCTGGAGTGCTGTACAGATATGTGTCTAAAGCTCCATGCAGACGATATCTAAGAGACCCCCTGTATAGAAGACAGTCATGTCAGAAATATCTACAGAGGTACTTCTACGTTATATTTCCACTGTAGCTTGTTTATAGTACTTGATGTGTATAGAGACAAAACAAGATAATGACTCTCAGAAGCAGAAATTATGCTGGACATTGTGAGTCCATTTTAAAAAGCGTAGTGTAAGCATATCCATATTCCCTTATGTTAATATGTGGAATTCCACATGGGAAATTGTGGATTGAATCCTCAAAATGAGTAATGTTCTATAACAGTCCAATTCTATTAAGTGAAAACTAAAACCCATACTGTATAATTTCATGACCACCGGTGTAGAAATTGTATCTCACTACATGAATTGTTTGATTGTATATAGGATTTAAATCACATATTCCCATAAATATATATAGTCTCTCGTATAACAATAAACATATAGCTCATAAATTGGTTTATAGAATTTATCTGCAATCTCTCACAATCTTATTAACTCTTACGATCTCTATTGGGCAATATTGTTTAAATCAGAAAAATGTTCTCATTAAAAGGTTAAATTTAAAACTAACAGATACATTATTCTCAGGTATATGTAAACCACAGTAGCTATGTGAAGGGGGAAGTCCACTCTCAGTTCTTTTGTGCTACTATTCCTTTATAAATAAGCACAATATATCGGTTACCCCAATAAAACTTTCCTCACAGGTCAATTCACTATACATCAGCCACATTTAATTACTCTGAGTAATATGACACATTTATTTATTGTTTTCATTAAACTTTTAATGAGAACATTTCTCTGATTTAAACAGTATTTCACAAAAAAGATGGTGAGAATATAATTAAGATTGTGAGAGATTGCAATAAAGTCTATACAATGATTTATGAGCTATGTGTATATTGGTAGGCAAGATTGGGAACTCGAAACAAAGCCAGTCTAGCGGTGGCTTATCAGGGTTTTTAGAAAATTTTCCAAAGACCAGGGTTGTTTACAGATTAAGTTGCCAATGTCTCAAGTTTTTCATTTATTTATTTTTCAGCCTTATGGGCCATAATGTTTAATATGCTTAAAGTGTATCATTATCATAAGATATATGTAGCTCTGATTAATGTATTTTAAAAGGACACAATTTGCTTTTCACAACTCTACTTAAGGCCCTAAGTGTAGTATAAGTCTAAAAAACTTAGACATGTACCTAATAAATAGTATGATTTTATCACGGTGCTGGCAACTCCCAGGAAAGAGCCACTTGGTTGGGGTAGCTAACGGAGACACATCACATCCGACCTAGCTGCTGTCCTGAGAGGACTGGTCGTGAGTTACAAGTCAAAGAATTGTAATAGTTCGAATAGTTATGGAGAAAGTCAAAGTCAATGGTTTGAAGAAGATAGAATAGTAGGATACAAAGCCGAATTAAAGGATTGAAGAAGGTAGAATTGTGATATACAGTCAAACAAAACAATTCTCTAAAGCACAAGCAGAATAATCTAAGGAACTAAGGGATGTTTTAAAGGCTACAAACATTGTGATAAACATTGTGATAAATTGTTCTGATTGACTTGACCTTTTCACTGAAGGGCTGATTGCAGAGTAGAGAAATCTGTGCAGTACTTCAAGGAAGGTGACTTACTAGATTGCTGTTCTTATTAGAGTGCTGGTTACAGGAAATGAGAGAAGGTGCTTGTTGCCATCATAGTGAACTGTTTTCTGATAGCTGTCATCTGGGGCTAGTTTTGTGAACTCTCACAGAATAAAATAAGAAGAGACACAGATATTTGCCCTACCCATTTAAAAAATAAATTTGTTATGAAATTCATAATATATAAATAGTTCTAACTTGGTGTCAGAAAACCCACGGATGATTAAGTTAACTATTTTAATATTCTTATTCACTTATTTCATTTTCTGACATTTCAAATCTATATTTTAAGCATATTTTGTTAAGAGCTAAGGCATATAGTATCATGATATTTTAATGCTAAATCAATAAAGATTAGATGATTTTTTTTTAATTTCATAGTGGACTCTGGAGTGCTAACACATCAGAATACTTTCTGCATGACAGATCTCTTGAGTACATCCTTCTATAATGGCAGTGTTCTCTCTGACAGCTTTCTCTCTGGCTGTGCATGGTTGGATGCAGGGCTCATTTGAGCATAACAACATTCCCTGGAACGGATTGTAGCAGGCGTGCCAAATTTGCCCTCAGAATGCTTGATACATTTGCCCAGCTGTGGCACCTGGAAGGGAGCCAGCCCAGGTCCTCCAATATCATTTCAACTCCGTTCAGCCCCAGCCATGAGAGAAATGATTGCTACTCCTCTCAGGCTAGTATACATTCCTCTATTCAGTCGATGAACTTGGAGTCAGAAATGACCCTTGGCATCCACAGACAGGGGTAAAATCAAATTAGTTTTCTGTTTTGCACATCAATTAAATACTGACTGTGTTTTCATGTAGCACACAAATACCTGATAGCTTATTTGTACACTGAAATTTAAAGTTGATATTTGTGTGCTACATGAAAAAACAGTCAGTATTTAACTGATGTGCAAAACAGAAAACTAATTTTCACCCCTTGCATTGTAACATGGTTTTGTACAGGAGACTTAAATAAGAAATTTCTTAATTTAAGTTCCTTAATGAATCAGGTCCCTTATCTTTATATATATTTATGGGCCTTGGTCACTTATTTCCTCAGTTGTGATTTCATCAGTAAGTTGAGCCATGGTATGTCGGGAAAGATGTGGGAGGTCTACTCGGGATAGGAAGCCATGTATATGTTGCTCAGTCAAGGAATGAGGGACATCAGGGTGGGAGGCAAGGTTATATAAGTTGGAGTAATATTCTTGGAATTAGTTTCTGATGGCTTTTGGGTCATAAATGAGCATATTGGAGGGGGTCTTCATGGGGAGGTGATAGCGATTAGCATATCTGGATCGAAGTCTGGAGGCCAGGACTTTATTGGCTTTGTCGCCTTTCTTGTAAAAAGAGTCACAGTTGGTGTTGAGACTATGGGATTATGGGGTATATTTACTAAACTTCGGGTTTGAAAAAGTGGAGATGTTGTCTATAGCAAACAATCAGATTCTAGTTGTCAGTTTGTAGAATGTACTAAATAAATGATAGCTAGAATCTGATTGGTTGCTATAGGCAACAACTCCACTTTTGCAAACCCACAATTTAGTAAATATACTCCCATGTGTCAAAACAATGACCATGACTAGTGGTGCCTTAAAGGAGGCAGGCTTAATGATAATGAGTGTGCATGGCCATGTCTCAATGTGGCTATTTGGTGGATGGATCTGGGATGTGACTGTGGTGGCTCAAGGCTGTAGCTGTAAGTATAATGTCTGGTTGGAGCCAATATGGTTTCTGGCAGTCTGTCAGTCTACAGCTGCTATAGTTGCCAACAATCAATGTTTACAATAAAATTTACATTTGTTAATTGTCAGTAAAAAAAATCACAAAAATATAACATCCTGCTGACACTAATAACATAACATAACAAGATGCAAAATAAAAGTTCAGGATTTCTAGCTAAGGGGCGTATTCAATTGTCAGCGTTGACGCTGCAAAACGAGCGCTCGAAAAATATTACAGTTTATACGGTAATATTGCGCGCGAAAACCGTTAATACGGTAGTTTACTCGCGGAATTTCAGCTCGCCGCTCAGGGAGCAGCAAGCTGAAATTCCGCGAGTAATTACCGTATTAACGGTAAGATTTTTCTATGCGCTCGTTTGTTAGCGTTAACGCTAACAATTGAATACGCCCCTAAGAGTTCAAGCCAAAATTAAAGATTCAATAAAATGTCAAAACAAATTGTTTGCTCAGCTTTTGCTCCTGTGTCTAATAGAATTATCTGCACATACCCAATTAACTGGATAGTCTGTGTATTTTTAAAGGGATTTAATCTCTAAATCATCTGTAGTTGGAACATGGGCCATGTTTGTCAAAAGAAGAAATGTGTGGTTAGAGTTCCTCACTTCCTACTTGATGTTTTTTGTGGTTTTACAGAAATCCAGAGTCAAATAGGAAGTATTTCTTCATCTGCCTCATTTCATCAAAAGAGTATTTCACTTAAAGTGAACCTGTCACCTTTGAGATCAGTTTTGTTTTAGATAGTGTTTCAGAACAAAGCATACAAAAACAACTCATGGGGCTAGATTTACTAAGCTGCGGGTTTGAAAAAGCAGGGATGTTGCCTATAGCAACCAATCAGATTCTAGCTTTCATTTATTTAGTACTTTCTACAAAATGACAGCTAGAATCTGATTGGTTGCTATAGGCAACATCCCCACTTTTTCAAACCCGCAGCTTAGTAAATCTAGCCCATGGTATAGGCCAATGCAGGGTCTCTAGGTAAGATTTGATCCTATGCCCCAATCCCTAGGAAGGAAGCCAACTGGGAATATGTAACGGAGGACTCATGATTCTCCGCCTTTGCATACAGTGTGTATTGTTTTTTCAGTTAAGTTTCATTTACTGTCTCTTACACAGTGTTCTGAGGCCTCAGGACCATCCACTGAGGGAAGTAATGGCTGTACACTGTACCTTTAATGGTTTAGCTTTCGGTCAGAGTAGATCCATAAATGTAAAATACAAGTAAGACAAGTGGATAGTGTTGTTTTTGGATACTTTTTTTGTAGCAGGGTGAGGGGAAAATGCGTTTAAATCCAAGGTTATAACTTGTCTTGGGTACCACTTTTAGATAGGCGGACATTCAATCCTTACAGATATTATTACTGTGCATTGCCACTTGCTTCTGTATAAACAGTGTATTTTACAGTCTCATTTAATATTGTATTATCCTTACAGTTACCATAAAAACGGATAAAACATTTTTTACTTTGAAATTAAACCCATGTTACAAATGCAACAACAAGTTTACCTCTAAAACAAATTTCAAAATCACTCTTTGTTACTCAAACTTCACTTTGTATTAAACATAAAACAGTAAATAACGAAAAATGGAGGGGTAAATGTCAATAAACTAGTCCTATCCTTGGATTATATAGATTCAAAAATAATACTAAACAGAGATAAAGAAACCTAAGTTGCCAAATTTGGCTCAGTTGTATTACAAATTAAGACTGTATTGTGAATATTTTAATGAATTAACTATATTGCTTATGCATTTATATTTGCTTAGTTCATAGAAGTGGTCACCAACCCTCTGAATTCCCCTCACTCACAGTTCGTGCCCTGCATCTAAGTTTGGAGGAGTCTGGCTTTGCTGAGTGCATTATCTGCTCCCCTCATGTCAAGCATGTCACACCCTATATTTTGCTGCACCTTCGCCGCTGTTACAAAGTCTCACTTGATGTGCTCTACATACCCTGCTCATATAGGACCTGATTCATTGAGGAACATAAGTTCTATTGTGCGCCGTGTTTTGCGTGAAATTGTTCTAAGCATTCTTGAGATCTGCTTGTACTTGAATACGAGCATACTTTGCTTGCAATTTCGGTCCAATTTTAAAATTTTTATTTGCATTCACTTTGCCTTCCTTGATGAATCAGGCCCACAATCTCACTACTGGAAAGTTCACTATTTCATTTGTACACTAATTAAGCCCCTCTCCCCTCACTAAAACCATATGCATAAGATAACTTCAAAAGGCAGATCTAATCTGTTTACAAGAAATACACCTTCTATATACAACCCCCCCCCCCCCCCCCCATCTCTCAGAGATAACTGGTTTCCTCATGGGTACTTTATATCCTCATCAGTTAAAAAGAGAGACATAGGCATCCTTATAGCTAAGTACATTCAGTTACTCTAGATGACATAAGCTCAGATTTAGATGGCTGGTTCTTGTGCTTAAAGGGCACCTGAACTGTCCGACTCAATTTACACACCTAACACATTCCTGAGTTCTTCAAATTCTAACTTCATTATTGTGATTATCTTTTATTTAAAAGGAACCGCAAAGGTTCATGCAGGGCTATATAGAGAGCAAACAGTAAAATAGTGCTTGACATAACAGGAACAATGTTGTTTCACTCAATAACCAAGTTGTTAACATAGAAAGACTAAAAAGCACATTTTGTTATGTGCATCAGGGTTATATCTGTTTTTGCTTTATTTTGTTAACACTTACCAAGCAAAAAACCATAACCAAATGTCCCCTTTTTTAAATGCTCATATAATTCCGACTGGTGCAAGACATATGAGTCATACACAGAGCCTGGAAACTTCACAACCTAGTTCATGTTTTTCTTGATCGTATTTCACACAACCAGAAAAACGTTAATAATTGAAGGTGCTCACTTCTGTTAATTCATTTAAACACAGTATATAAATAGACAATAGGAAAGGATACAATAATAATATTTTGCTGTGCGAGAGAAAAACATTTATTTTAAGTGTTTGCATATGTAGTCAACAATACTACTGCAGTACAAACAATTGTTAGATATTAATGACAGCCCAAAACTCTGTCAATTGACATAAATATTGTGCAATTAATAACATGTTGTTTTCAAAATGTAAACATACAATCCATACATCACCATATTGCACTAATAACACAGCCATTTTGTTAAAAAATAAAACAAATGTACACATTGTGTTTTATAAACTTAGCTTAATATAAAAGTTAATAGTTACCTGAACATTTATGCAGACAAAAACACACACTGATTTTTATATTCAATACAGTTCATATGATGGTATAAGTTGAATATGAGTGTACCAACAATGTAAGAAAAACCATGCATTACTGCAGAGCCTTCCCTTGTTGTGGATAAAGATGCCTCATCCTCACTAATATTACACCAGCCTAGGTCCTAAATTCTAATGCGCCACAAGAACTTTTTCACAATGCACCTGTATGTTGGATGTGAGAGCCCTGCTACACAGCCAACACTAGTCTGAAAGCCTCCACTGCCTAAAAAATGCAGGACATATAGTTGCTTCCATACACCAAGTATAGCCATACTAAGTGATGTAGATGGTTATGATCGGATGTCAGCACGGCATAGAGCACAACGAGAGCTCCTCTATCTAGTGTTAAAGTCTAATGATTGAATGAAGGTAGTTCAATGATCCATTTGCAATTTCTGTACAATAATATTGTTTGCGATTAGTATGTAATTAGGTGATAAATAATAAGCAGACAACATGAAAATGAATTGTTATTGTGTAACATTATTATATTATTCTGTGTAATTCATCCCTGCAATCTGTGTAATTCATCCCTGCAATCTGTGTTTAAAGTATGTCCAGCCATACTACTGCTATTCTGATCATTAATCTGTGAAATTCATCCCTGCTATCTGTGTAATTCATCCCTGCAATCTGTGTTTAAAGTATGTCATAGGAAATTGTTATCTGTTTAAACTTAGGTTGGCCCAGTCTTTTATTGATGCCTAATTTATGATGGGTATCTGGCCTCTTCTAGCCTTTTAAACAAATGTTTTCTTTCCTTTGATTAGATGACTAATTAGCACATCTGTAGAATATTCCAAAATTACCCTGACTACATCTTAGCTTCAGTCCATGGGGAGACCTATGTGGGGGGAGATATATGTGATTTCTTCACGAAGTGGGATTTTCTCACAAAGTGGACGAAAATGCAGTTAGACAACACAGTTGGTCAAACATTGGACTACATTTTACTTGATTTTACTTCCAGGAATAAGCTACATCTGCCACAGCCTATTTCTGCATTACTTGTCTATCTATATGGAACACTGCAAAGAGGTAATTCTTTAAAATCCACTTGCTTTTTGCTTTTACTCCTTTTATCACAATGTTTAACAAATTGTTTTTCTTAGTCTCATTTCATGGCATGATCTTTAGGACTGTGTCATCTTTCACCCCTCCACCAACACACAAACTTGTTCATATTGCACCTGCATTACTCCACTCACCTCTATTTAACACCCATGAACTGTTGTCCTATTTATTATCTCTAACAAGTACAGCCTCCACCTGTCACCAGAAAATAAAAAGTCACACATCTTACAATCCCCTTGCCTATCTTTCTCTCACTCTGCTTCTATTAGCTGGTGATATATCACCTAATCCAGGTCCCCCACACTCCTCACACACACATACATCAGAGCACTACCGTACTATAGCAAACCTCAAACACATCACCTGTCTCCCCTCTCTTCCAAAGTCCTTTAAATGTGCCCTTTGGAATGCACGCTCTGTTTGTAACAAACTTACCTCCATTCATGATCTCTTCCTCTCAACCTTCTGGCAATAACAGAAACATGGCTCATGCAATCAGACACTGCCTCACCTGCAGCACTTTCACATGGTGGCCTCCATCTCACCCACACCTCCAGACATGAAGGCAGACAAGGAGGTGGGGTTGGACTACTTCTCTCCCCACAGTGCACATTCACAGTTCTACCAAATGTCCCATCACTCACGTTCACATCTTTTGAAGTATATGCTATTCGCATTTTTAATCCATTCTCCCTACATGTTGCGGTGATCTATCGTCCCCCTGGAGCACACCAACAATTTATTGAGGATTTCTCTGCATGGCTCCCTCACTTCTTATCTTCAGACATCCCCACCATCATCATGGGTGACTTCAACATCCCCATTGATAACCCATCTTCCAAAGCTGCTTCCAAACTACTCTCTCTAACATCCTCACTTGACCTCTCCCAGTGGATTGAATAATCTACTCATAAGGATGGCCACTGCCTTGATCTTGTTTTCTCTAGACTATGCTCAGTTTCTTATTTTATTAATACACCCTTCCCCCTCTTGGATCATCGCCTTATCAGCTACACTCTCACCCCCACTGCTCTAACCTCTCTACTGTCTAACTCTACCAAGCCTCCTCATACTCGCAGAAATCTTAATTCTATTAATCTTCAACAATTTTCCACCTCTCTCCAACACCTCTCCCCTATCTCTACATTCTCATCCCCATAGATGGCAGTACCTCATTTTCACCTAACCTTAGCAACAGCCCTTAATCGAGTGGCTCCAGCGACACTATATACTACACGTCGACTTCGATGTCAACCGTGGCACACCAAAGCAACACGAAATCTTCAAAAACTGTCCCATAAAGCAGAACGTCACTGGCGTAAATCTCGAAGCTCTAATTACTTCTTCACATATACTTCTGTCTACCGCTCCTATCGAAATGCTCTGGACACTGCAAAACAAACATACTTCCAATCTCTTATCTATGCTCAGGCTTCTAACCCCTAACGCCTTTTCAATACATTTAATCATCTTCTCAATCCTTCCACCCCGAACCCTCCATCTACTATCACTGCTCAGGATCTTGCTTCCTACTTCAAGGACAAGATTGATAAGATCAGACTAGAAAAGGTTTCCTCTTCCTCGACAAGCAATCGGCTCAATTCCTTCCCACTACCCTCTGACACCCTCTCTTCATTTGACCCCACAAATGAAGAGGAAATTTCTACTCTCTTCTTATCTTCCTACTCTACCTCCTGTCCTCTTGATCCTATTCCCTCGCAAATTGGTAGATCCCTGTCTCCTGTACTCATTTCACCTCTAACTCAAATCTGTAATCTCTCACTCTCTACTGGCATCTTTCCATCACTATACAAGCATGCAGTGATTACTCCTATTCTAAAAAAACAAAACTCCGACTCAAACTCTCTCTCAAATTATCGTCCCATCTCTCAGCTTCTAGAGAGACTTGCCTACACTCGCCTCACACGCTTTCTTTCCGCAAACAACCTGTTGGATCCTCTTCAGTCTGGCTTTCATTCTCAACACTCCACAAAGACTGCGCTAACCAAGGTTGTCAATGATCTGATCACTGCTAAAACTGAACGCCATTACTCTCTCCTAATTCTCCTGGATCTCTCGGCTGCATTTGACACCGTTGACCACTCTCTTCTCATACAAACGCTGCAATCCCTAGGTCTTCAAGACACTGTTCTATCCTGGTTCTCATCCTACCTCTCTAATCGCTCTTTCACTGTTAATTTCTCTGGAGCCACCTCTGCTCCACTTCCCCTATCAGTTGGAGTACCACAAGGCTCAGTGCTAGGTCCTCTGCTGTTCTCTATCTATACCGCTTCTCTTGGAAATCTAATAAGTTCCTTTGGCTTTCAGTATCATCTCTATGCGGATGATACCCAAATATATCTATCCTCTCCTGATCTCTCGACATCTGTGTTGTCCCTTGTAAATGACTGTCTTTCTGCCATATCATCTTGGATGTCCTCTCGCCAACTCAAACTTAATCTTTCTAAAACAGAGTTAATAATATTCCCACCCACCCACCAACAAGAGCATCCCTGACATTTCTATCTCTGTTGATAACATGACCATAAATCCCACCCCACAAGTTCGCTGCCAAGGTGTAATCCTTGATTCACACCTATCCTTTGTTCCCCACATTGACTCTATATCTCAATCACGTTACATACATCTAAAGAACATTTCCAGAATCCACACATATCTCACGCAAGACACTGCTAAAATCTTAATTCATGCACTTATCATCTCCCGCATTGACTATTGCAATTCCCTCCTTACTGGTCTTCCCAAAAACAGACTCAAACCCCTACAATCTATTTTGCATGCTACTGCAAGACTGATTTTTCTTGCAAATCGCTATTCCTCTGTTGAATCTCTCTGTATGTCTCTATACTGGCTGCCTGTCTTCTACCGAAACCAATACAAAAAATACTTTTACTAACCTACAAGGCCAACAACAAAGCTGCACCAACATACATCTCCTCTCTTGTCTCAAAATATCTCAAAACTCGGCAACTCCGTTCTGCAAAAGATCTGCGTCTCTCATCCACCCTCATTACATCCTCCCATTCACGGTTACAGGACTTTTTTCGGGCTGCACCCACTCTATGGAACTCTCTCCCTCACACAATAAGACTCTCCTCCGGTCTACAAACTTTCAAGCGTTTTCTGAAAACCTACCTATTCAGACAAGCTTATAATATTCCTCAACCACCCTCTTAACCTCAGTACCTTTAGCCTGTTACTGCCTGTTACACAATTTCACACAAGACAACTACCCCCTGACCAACATTGTTGTGTGACAGGATCATTTAGCTTATGAGTCACTTTTACCTTTGCAGTCTGGCTGGGCCAAGATGCAAAATGTATACTTAACCTCATGTGTCAATCTCCCATTGTCTTATAGATTGTAAGCTTGCGAGCAGGGCCTTCTCACCTCTCTGTCTGTTTTACCCAGTTTGTTTATTAGTTTACTATGTTTGTCCCCAATTGTAAAGCGCTACGGAATATGTTGGTGCTATATAAATAAATGATGATGATGATGATGATTACCCTTTTTGTGGATATTCGAAATTCAGAGTAATAAAAAGTATTAAATGTTTACATCATGCTAATCATATCGAATTTAGTCTCATTCGGTTCAAAATCGCATAAAATGTTTCTGGTTGCATTTATGTAGTGATCGCATATTCTGATCGCCCCGGTATAGTAAATATTAGCTTTCATACATCAAACTGTAATTCTATGTATACCATAAAGAAAGCAGTTTATACAGGTCTATGGGCGGGAACCTGAGGGTATACACCTGGACACATGTGGAAAGATGACCCTCACCCAAAGAGACAATGACTAGATGAATCAGCCAATGGGGTGTCGAGTTCTTGGGATGTCATAACCTCTCAACATATAGATGTTGACCTTAATATTATATCTGTTCATATGTGTGATGTTACAGCTTCTTTTCACTGTAACCTGTATACATTTTTCACCTCTGGCTTTGGAAACCAGAGCATTCTTTTAGAAGCTTGATGCCGGTACCATCGGTGCAAGCGTATGCAGGAAATACTTTCTGTATTTTAATCTATTTGGCTAATAAGCATCCTTGTGCTTTGGAACCACAAGAGATCGCATTGGAAAATATTTTATTGAGTTAATTTAAATGGATATATCATAGTGAAAATAAAGTGTTAAACATATCTAAGGAAAAATTGCCAACAATATAAATTTTTCTGTTACTAGCTGTAAAAAGGAAGCTATTTTGATGCTATGTTCCCTTGAGAGTCTGCTATTGCTCTCTGCTATCATGGAGGTCTAATGATGAGGCAAATATACTATTAATGCTAATATTGTACTAATCATTTAATAAACTACCTTCATTATCACACAGGGTTGATTCCAATTTAAACCCAGTTCTTAGAAAGATCATTATATTTCAATGTCAGCTCTATTTACTCTGATTACCACAGTTTAATACAGGAAATATTGAATATAATATTCAAAAAAAGAATGTCCACAAAGTCTAATTTAAGATAATATGTATTCTTACTAACAATAGGTGTTTTCAGTGACGGTACTTACACATTTAATAACAGTGTAGAAAGCATAATACTTTTTATTTGAAATATAATGCATTGCATGCTTCAGCTATTTTATGCATGTGTAGATGTGCCTTTATTTGCTAATTTATTTATTAAGCAAGCATGGTAGTATTATATGTATATGTATGTAATCAAATTGTAAGCCAGTGTGTATGTATGCAATTAGATTGTGTGCCCGTAGATTGTAAGACAATGTGTGTGTGTGTGTGTGTGTGTGTGTGTGTGTGTGTGTGTGTGTGTGTGTGCACATGCGTGCGTGCAGTCAGATTGTAAGACTGCCTGTGTGCAAGAATTAATATGGGGGGGAGAGGGGAAGAGTTGTGTATCCCGGGGCACTCGAGGACCAAAGAATAAAATATATTCTAAACTTTATTGGTATGCATTAAAATAAGAATTATCTGTATGTCTTAAACAATGTTTACCAAAATAATAAAAAATGGATATAGTATGAGAAACCAAAAAATAACTGTTAAAATTAGCAGTTAAACACTGCTAAATGCGCCGTAGGCTCTTGTATGAACTGGTAAGTATTTCTGTCAACTTGCTTTTTCACTGTAAACAGAAAGTTAGGGATTAATGTCGTCTGGATTGACGACCAGATCCTACCAATGTAAATAGCTGGGAAATCTTATATGTCACAATCCGAGTGGGGTTTAATATAATAGTAGATTTCCCTTCCTCTACACCGCGAAATAGCAGTGTTGTGGATTCTCCCAGTAAATATATTTATGCCAACACATACACGGTTTAGCTAGTGAAGGAAGTATAGTACTGGGTATATTTTCCCAGAACCCTGATAAATAACCCGGCCGGGTATCCTGGTTATATAGACTTTGCCCTCCACCTCCAACACTAAGTGTCAGCTAGTATGTGATCAATAGCATTCACCTTATATGGATTCAATAACTTTGTAGTACATTTCTATCCTTCGGGAAGGTCGCTACCTCAAAGTATTTTAACTTAATCTATCTGTATAGATTCTGGCATAATTTCTGAGAGAGCCTGCGACATGTATAGACGCCAACTCGCATTTCGCTAAAACAATCTTTGTCAAGACAACCAGATACAGCCTTTCTACTGGGTATTTAAAGCGGAAAGACCACCTATTAATAATATCATCCCTAGTAATATTGTTAGTAACAAGAGTTAAAGCTCTTTGATTGACGTAACTATCCACCAATAAAATAAAGGAAAATCCTTTTCTTAAAAATATAGTACAAATGACAGGTAAAGGTTTATGACTTTTAATAATTCAGTCTATCGATATACTGGTAAATAATGTATTAGATCAGGATGGTAATATGATCCAGGTAGGTAGATCTAAGGAAACATCTTACTATTATAGTGCCAGAGTATCGATTGTTTGGCCAGTGAAGCCAAGAGGAAAGATGCTTGTCTTTACAGACTTATAGATGAGTGGCCACAACTCTTAAATAAATATCTGCACTTATTTGGGGGTACCCAAAGGATCCAATAATAATAATGCGATACATGGTTTGATCCAGAAATTGCATCTACCCTAATATTGATCACTGTAGCAAAATAATTTCTGAAACACCTATCTAATAAAAGGGGGCAATACATAACATCAGAATTGTGGTATTATTCTTTTAATAGAATAAGAATACACCCAGATGAATAAAACATTGAGATAATATTTTTTTACCTATCTCAAATGTGCCAAACAGTATGGTAAAATCATAGGGGAGCACCCTCCATTGCAATTATGCATGAATTATCTGTTGATTAGATCAGTATCTGTGTATTTTTTTATAAGATCTGTGATAGGTGTAGAGCAGGGGTCCTCAAACTGCGGGCCACATGCGGCCTGCTGAGGCCATTAATCTGACCCGCCGGGCATAGCCGGATTAAGGGGCTTTTTTTATTTATTTTTTTTATTCCTATTTTTTTATTTTTTTAATGGCGGCGGCGTCGGCGGGATTGGGGGGGGTTTCGGGGCTCCCTTTGTTGGTGGGGGGAGCCGAGTAGTAAAAAAAAAAAAAAAAAGATACACTACTCACCTCACCGCGGCGCTGGCGTCCCTCCTCCTCCTTCCTCTCTGCACTGTTGATACTGAATGACAGGCATGACGTCATCAAGTCACGCCTGTCATTCAGTGAGGAGCAGCGCAGAGAGGAAGCAAGAAGAGAGAAGACAGAAGAGAGGAGAAGAAAAGAAAAGCTAATAGAAAGGTAAGTTTAAAAAAAAAAGGGAATAACGCAAAAAGGCACAGTATGGAGGAAAAGGGGTAGAAGAGGCACAGTATGAAGGAAAAGGGGTAGAAGAGGCACAGTATGGAGGAAAAGGGGTAGAAGAGGCACAGTATGGAGGAAAAAGGGGGGAAGAGAGGCACAGTATGGAGGAAAAAGGAGTAGAAGAGGCACAGTATGGAGGAAAAAGGGGTAGAAGAGAGGCACAGTATGGAGGAAAAAGGGGTAGAAGGGAGGCACAGTATGGAGGAAAAAGGGGGAGAAGAGAGGCACAGTATGGAGGAAAAAGGGGGAGAAGAGAGGCACAGTATGGAGGAAAAAGGGGGAGAAGAGGCACAGTATGGAGGAAAAGGGGTAGAAGAGGCACAGTATGGAGGAAAAGGGGTAGAAGAGGCACAGTATGGAGGAAAAGGGGTAGAAGAGGCACAGTATGGCGGAAAAAGGGGTAGAAGAGGCACAGAATGGAGGAAAAGGGGGTAGAAGAGGCACAGTATGGAGGAAAAGGGGTAGAAGAGGCACAGTATGGAGGAAAAAGGGGGGAAGAGAGGCACAGTATGGAGGAAAAAGGAGTAGAAGAGGCACAGTATGAAAGAAAAAGGGGTAGAAGAGAGGCACAGTATGGAGGAAAAAGGGGTAGAAGGGAGGCACAGTATGGAGGAAAAAGGGGGAGAAGAGAGGCACAGTATGGAGGAAAAAGGGGGAGAAGAGAGGCACAGTATGGAGGAAAAAGGGGGAGAAGAGGCACAGTATGGAGGAAAAGGGGTAGAAGAGGCACAGTATGGAGGAAAAGGGGTAGAAGAGGCACAGTATGGAGGAAAAAGGGGTAGAAGAGGCACAGAATGGAGGAAAAGGGGGTAGAAGAGGCACAGTATGGAGGAAAAGGGGTAGAAGAGGCACAGTATGGAGGAAAAAGGGGTAGAAGAGGCACAGTATGGAGGAAAAAGGGGTAGAAGAGGCACAGTATGGAGGAAAAAGGGGTAGAAGAGGCACAGTATGGAGGAAAAAGGGGTAGAAGAGGCACAGTATGAAGGAAAAGGGGTAGAAGAGGCACAGTATGGAGGAAAAGGGGTAGAAGAGGCACAGTATGGAGGAAAAGGGGTAGAAAAGGCACAGTATGGAGGAAAAAGGGGGGAAGAGAGGCACAGTATGGAGGAAAAAGGAGTAGAAGAGGCACAGTATGGAGGAAAAAGGGGTAGAAGAGAGGCACAGTATGGAGGAAAAAGGGGTAGAAGGGAGGCACAGTATGGAGGAAAAAGGGGGAGAAGAGAGGCACAGTATGGAGGAAAAAGGGGGAGAAGAGAGGCACAGTATGGAGGAAAAAGGGGGAGAAGAGGCACAGTATGGAGGAAAAGGGGTAGAAGAGGCACAGTATGGAGGAAAAGGGGTAGAAGAGGCACAGTATGGAGGAAAAAGGGGTAGAAGAGGCACAGAATGGAGGAAAAGGTGGTAGAAGAGGCACAGTATGGAGGAAAAGGGGTAGAAGAGGCACAGTATGGAGGAAAAAGGGGTAGAAGAGGCACAGTATGGAGGAAAAGGGGGTAGAAGAGGCACAGTATGGAGGAAAAAGGGGTAGAAGAGAGGCACAGTATGGAGGAAAAAGGGGGAGAAGAGGCACATTATGGAGGAAAAGGGGTAGAAGAGGCACAGTATGGAGGAAAAGGGGTAGAAGAGGCACAGTATGGAGGAAAAAGGGGTAGAAGAGGCACAGTATGGAGGAAAAGGGGGTAGAAGAGGCACAGTATGGAGGAAAAAGGGGTAGAAGAGAGGCACAGTATGGAGGAAAAAGGGGTAGAAGAGAGGCACAGTATGGAGGAAAAAGGGGGAGAAGAAAGGCACAGTATGGAGGAAAAAGGGGGAGAAGAGAGGCACAGTATGGAGGAAAAAGGGGAAGAAGAGAGGCACAGTATGGAGGAAAAAGGGGGGGAGAGAGACACAGTATGGAGGAAAAAGGGGGGGAGAGAGACACAATAGTGGGGACAATTAATTAATTTAAGATGGGGTGGTTTGGGGAGAATGAGGTCCCTTTATTAAATGTGCCTATGAATTATTTAATGGCAGTGACGGTTGCGGGGAATAGGTATATTTCTGAAATGTAAATACTATTAATTTATTGCTGGGGCTGTTTGTTGGGAGGGAAATAGGTTTATTTATTAAATGTGAATACTATTATTTTAAGGTTGGGGCTGGAAGAAGGCCTAATTATTAATCATGGGTGGTACTGATTTAATGCCGGGGGTGGCTAATTTTCTAAATGTACCCATTTTTTTTCCAAATAGGGCCCCTAACATTCCAGGACCCAGACAAGCTGCAACTAAAGAAACCTGCAGCACAGGTGGTGAAAGTGAGAAGAACAGGTAGGAGAGAGCAGCAAAGTCTGTGAAATGTTGTGATTCTAGTGGGATAATCCCAATTTTTGGTGACCGTTCAATGGTGTACACAACAATGCAGTTTTTTTGTCTGTAGGAGGGTGGCCTGGCCATGCCCAATAATGCATTATCAATGGTATTTTAATTTGCGATATCATTGCTAGTTTTAATGTGCATTATAAATTTTATTTTTAAAGTGCGGTATCATTGCTAGTTTTAGTGCACGTTATCAATGGTATTTTGAATGTGTGATATCATTGCTAGTTTTAATGTGTGGTGTCAATACCCATTTTAATGTGGTGTTGTGATGATTGTTTTAATGTACAGTATTTTAGTTTGTGGAAACAATGATTTTTCTTATGCAGACAATCTAAGCGAGCCCTCTGGGAGAGCTGTAAGTGTCATACTGTGGGCTGTAGGTGATGTAATGCAGGATGTATCACTATGCCCTTAATTTTAGATCTTAGGAGCCCCCCTGTCTTAAGTGCCCCGGGCCCCCCGAAGCCTTAATCCAGCTCTGCCACCGGGTGTTTATGCCGCCGCTGCCTGTCTGTCATTTTTTTTACATGAGAAGGACAGTCATTGGTGGAAGAGGGAGAGGGGGCGGCCGCCGCCGCCGATTGGCTGGCCGGCCGAAGCGCTGGATCATAGTTTTTGTTTTTACTATAGTCCGGCCCTCCAACGGTCTGAGGGACAGTGAACTGGCCCCCTGTTTAAAAAGGTTGAGGACCCCTGGTGTAGAGCATCCTCCAATCATCAGATCCGATGTAAATCCACCCCATAAAAATCCCAAAAAGAAAAAGTGCAGTATAGATAAGATGAAAGTATATTCAATGGATGAATGTTTTCTGCCCGAGGGGAAGGCAGTGTTCAAAAGAAACCATTTAAGAATCCACCACCAAGTATAGTGGCCCTAAAGCATTAAATAATTCTAGTGCTAGTTAAAGATTAATTGGAAGTCCCACTAAGAGGGGATTGGTGAAGAAAATAAATACATATATTTATTTATACAGTGGGGATATGTGCCTTATATTGTCTACAGGGGTAATAGAACATAATACCCAATATGATGACAGCTAAAATGTTAATCATCTTTCAAAACAGAGTGTAAAAAAACCAAGGTGCCGGGATTATGTGTAACTCTAGAAATCTAATGCACTATGGTCCTGTTATGAGAAATTTGATCCCTATGCCTGAACATTAGTAAGACAGTATTACTAATCACAAATAAATAATAAAATTATTGTAGTCACTGAGGCCTCAAGGTGCCAAACTATCCTTAAGAAAAATCCTTTTCAAAAGTTCCTGATTAACGTCTCCCCCTCTTAGACCCAATTTAATTTTTTTCACGGCAAAGGCTTGG
This sequence comes from Mixophyes fleayi, assembly GCF_038048845.1. NCBI lineage: Eukaryota > Metazoa > Chordata > Amphibia > Anura > Limnodynastidae > Mixophyes > Mixophyes fleayi. The sequence continues at coordinate 148,491,006 of NC_134405.1, read as the reverse complement.
AGACCATGTGGGTTTGCCTCATGGCACTTCAAAAAGCTCCTGGCCATTGTAGTCAGTGGTTTAAAATTATCTGCATCCCTTCTAGCATGTTTGATGTTCCCCACATGTTCCAAAATCCTTCTTTTTAGCGGTCTGCTTATCATGTTCACATAGTGTAAACCACATGGGCAGGTCAGGCAGTAAATAATGTTCGGAGAGTTATAGTTCAAAAAACCATTTATCCTCCATATTTTATGAAAGCAGGCCATCGCATTGCCCCATTAATATTAGCAAAGTAACTGTCGCAATTTGAAGGGACGTCAATGTGAATGCCGACGTGTTCTCCTGTCGCCATTGAGAGCAGGGTTGCCGGAATTGTTCTCTGTCATTTTTTCACCGAGTCTGTATTTCCTACATGTCGGAATTACAGCAATCAGCATTCTTCTGTCGCAGTAACTGTTGTCTGGAATGTCTTCATCGCACTAATGACTACCACCAGTCACAGATACCAGGTTGCTGATGGACTAAAGATAAACAGGACACTGGATTGATGGCTAATATAGCTCCAGTTACAATTCATTTAAAAAGTGTCAGACAAGCTCTAAAAATACCACAATACCCATTAAAACCAGAAGTGGAATTAGGGGTTTAAACTGTTATTGAAAGGCTGTTGCAACAAGGGATTTTAATTTGCACATCCAGCTCAGCTAATAGTCCCATCATCCCTGTGAAAAGAGTGGTGGGAGGGGCTATAGATTAATACAGGATTTAAGGGGAATTAATAAAGTAGTTGAGAGCCAATTCCCCATAGTGCTCAATCCAGCTGTCATTCTGATGCAAATTTCTACTTCTGCAAGTCATTTCACTGTTATAGATCTTTGCTCTGTCACCTTTTCGGTCCCTCTCCATCCTGACTGTCAGTAACTCTTTGCTTCATATAAAGGGGTGTAATATACATGGACCAGATTACTCCAAGCGTTTACTAAATGCTCCACTATCTTAAGCCTTGCATGACTGTGTGCAATCTTTTCAACCAAGCAATGGGTCTGTTCTAATTCAATATGTAGATGATTCATTGCTGTGCTCTGATTTGTTTATGTCCTCCATGTCTGATACTAAACAGTTGTTGTTTCATTTCTCACAAACAGAACATAAGGTTTCAAAGGATAAATTACAATCATGCCAGACAATGGTCATATACTTGTGACACTGTCTCACCCATGGGCTAAGATATTTGATAGCAGACAGAATTAAGGCTATACAAGACATGGCACTGCAGCAAAACCAGCAACAGCTTTGTTCTTTCTTAGGAACGTGTGGGTATTGCCAAAACTGGATACCAGGTTTTTCTATGTTGGCTTTACCATTACAGGTATTAGGTTCATCCTCTAAACCTGAGCATGTCTCACACACTGAGGAGTCAGAGCAAGCATTCCGCAAACTCAAAGAGTCTGACCAAAGCACCTGCTCTGGGAACACCTGACTATGAAAAACCTTTTGAGTTCTACTGTGCTGAAGCTGCTGGTTGAGGTGCAGAAGTCTTGACAGAAAAACATGGTGACACATGCCAACCAGTAGCATACTACAGTGCACAATTGGACACTGTGGCAAGATCTCTCCCTACATGTCTATAAAGTGTAGCAGCAACTGCTCTTGGTAAGTAAGAGCGTGGATGTAGTACTGGAACATGATTTGACTGTCTATGCAGCACATGCGGTATCTGCCCTATTAAATTCTGCCCAAACTTGGCATGTCTCCTCAGCAAGATTTATGAAATGGGAGTTGGTGCTAATTATATCTGCAAACATCACAATTAAGAGGTGTAATAGCTAAATTCAGTCACATATTTACCATATGTGCTTTGAGATGTACAAAGGGTGCAGGAAGATGTGTCTCTAGCTGAAGGTGGATTTGGCAGGAAAATAGATACACATGATTACATGGAATATCTAAATCAGACCTTTACTGCAAGACCTGACATACATGACACCCCTGTAGAATTATGTACTGGTTATGCTGTTGTAGATGATAAAATTATTATAGAAGCTGAACCCCTTGACCCACTTCACTCAGCACAAGTAGCTGAACTTGTGGCATTGAGAAGGGCTTGTGAGTTGGCAGAAGTCAGCTATAACATGTACACCAACTCTAGGTACGCCTTTGGCGTAATACATGACTTTGGGGCTCTATGGTGTCTTAGGAATTTTATGACAGCTGCAGGCACACAAGTAGTACACTGGCATCACAGAATTGGACTACTGAGAGCTATACAATTATTTAAGGAAGTAGCCATTATCAAGTGTAAAGCGCACACATCTGACAGGGACCCCATTTCACTTGGTAACAGATGAGCAGATGAGGCTACTAAGAGAGCTGCAGGCAGACTTTTTGGCAGACATCCTCACTTGATGGTGGATCCCCAAAATGATTTAAAGAGAAACAATGAAGGGACTGTTCAATATATTATAAAGATGAGCAAGCACTTAAGACTGCGACATGAAGTCTCAAAATACTGTCTTCTGATATGCAGGCACTAACTGCCATGCTATAGAACGTGGGTAATATGTTATGCTCCGCAATTTCTGTGCTCACGTAGTAGACAGGTGGGAAGGCCTGTACCAAGTGTGGTGACGAGCACCACATCCTTGAAAGTAGCAGAAAGAGACATTTGGATCCATTCCACTCACTGCAGAAAAGTCAGCAATCTGGAGAAGGTCCGAGACAAGGCAGAGGCTGACCCTACAACCCCATCACTCCTAAACCTGTTCTGTGAGACTTAAAATAGCAGTGAATAATATCTGAGCCAGGGATCCCGCAAAGTCCCCTCTCCTAGCATTTATTGGTTTTTCCATTCTTATTTTTTTCGAGATGACCAATTTTGCTGTGGTGACCAGATGATGGAGATTGGTTTGGGGAATGGTACTAATGTTGTGGAGATGGAGGAGGAATTGTTAACACATTTACCTCAGCCTAACACTTTATTCAATTAAGGTGTAAAGAAAAGATTTACTAGCCTTGGAGTTCAGAAACAAAGTGAGGGGCTATTGTCTGAGAAATATTGTATTTGTACGTACTGTGACCCCATAATCGAAGACAGTAATTTGAGCCTGGATGGACATCCATTAGAAGATTATAATTCATTGGTGGGCAAGGTCTTAAACCAAACTGAATGCAGAGTATGTTCTCACATGCTTCATGAGAAGATGTTGACCTTAATATTGAATCTGTTTATATATGTGATGTCACAGGTTCTCTTCAGTGTAAACTGTATAAATTGTTCACTTTTGACTTTGGAAACCAGAGCGTTCTTTTAGAAACTTGATGTCAATACCGACCGCGCAAGCATATGAAGACGATACTTTCAGTATTTTAATCTATTTGGCAAATAAACATCCTCGTGCTTTGGAACCACAAGCGATCGCATTGGAAAATCTTTTATTGCGTTAATTTAAACTGACATACCACTAGCTAAATTATGTAACTTATTAATTTGTCATGAAAGGGTTAAAGCTGCTGGTGTAGAAAATAAAATTCTGGCCCTACATGTCCAATGAGACTGGATAGTGGTAATGAGGCATCTTTTCATTTTCCTTACCAAAATCACAAACCACCAAAGTTAGGAAGAGGATGATTTCCTGAATATCCAAAAAACTGTTTATCACAGAAGACAATTGACTGTTCTTACATCTGCAGTACAAAAGAGATCTATCACAAACTGCACTCACCTGAGTCTGCTTGAGATGTGTGTGTATGTGTGTGTGTGTGTGTGTGTGTGTGTGTGTGTGTGTGTGTGTGTGAGACAAGAGGTTAATCAAATCAAACTCTCTTGGTCTAGCAATGATTAAAATCCCCTTTATATAGCACAAATTTACTATTAATCCAAAAAACTTCTCATTTCAAAGATCCCACTTTGAGGAAGTCTTAGGTTACTCCCCTTATCTCAAAATACCATCACAACTTTTATCCCACTACAATTAACTTTAAATCAACAAGAGTCATCATTAACCAAATAACACCCTGTATTTCAGATATATGTATCACCATATATAACTAAGTTTAATTAGCACATACATTTGTTAAGAACACTAAGGCAGAACATTATTAAATGGCATTTAATATGGTAAATTAGGCACAATGCTTAAGATAAAAAAAATGACACAGAGTAATATTATTCTAAATAGTTTTTTTAAAAATAAAAATGAGAAATACAGAAATAGAAAAACAAAAGTGACATTTCCTATGTTACATGATAACTCAGAAATATGGTAATATATGCTCAAATGATAATGATATAAGAAATTGCGTTGATGTGGACATTTGCAATGACTTATCTGACCATGTACTTTGAATTCATTATGGACAGTCATACATTTCTATCTGACATGGGAGATGATAACTGTGTTGAAGAATCCACTAGCTAGAGCCCTCCTGATATAAAACAAGACATAATTAACAGTAGGGGCCTGGCTATGGCAAATGTTCAGTTGATATGCAAGCAAAGATAAATTAATTTGGTACCTACCGATAGTGAGTTACAGTAATTAATCTTTTATATTTTAACCCATGATTGTGTCATAATAACAGGTACATATAAAAGTTTCTATTTTTCTAACTCAATAATATCAGATTAGATTTCAATTCATATTCAGCTTCTACATTTAGAAACACGTTTGTCTTTTTCATACATTTGTATGAAAAAGAATGCACAATGTTTTGCCCTAAAGGCATCTTAGTTCCCCCTTTGCCTCAGTGTTTAAGCTAATTGGTTGCCATAGGCAACATCTCCACTTTTTCAAACCTGCAGCTTGATAAATTTACCCCCTGGAATTTGGTATATATGAGGGAGTTTGTGATTTAAAAACCTTTATCATTATTATTAACCTTTATAGGGTGCCACATGAGGTCTGCAGCGCTGTACAGAGGGTCTAGAACCTCTAGACCAACGATATATTTGCTTCACATGTGTAAATGATATAAGTCCTTTACATATCTGTATCTGTCATTATCAAAAAAATGAAAGTAATAATTATTGTACTGTTACGTTACATGGGTTTATATAATACATTTTGGCAGTAAATATGACTGACTGCATTTAGATATTATTACTAATAGCTCATATAAATAAGATGGATTTATACGTAAACTCCAGTTATTTTCCATAGTAGATAAAGCACATACTTTATTAATAAAGATTATGGGGCAAAGAGTGAGTGCTACACCCCTTTGCATAGTGTACCTTGCATAAATTTCTCTGCACATGTCCAGAAAAGTGGGCACACACATGCAGATTTCTGTCATTCTGCCATTTAAGCCTGTTTGCGTCTGTATAGGTGGGACAGGGGATGTTCTAACGTAAGTCAAATACAGTAAAACTGTGTTCTCGCAATTGCAAACAGATGCAGACCGGTAAAAGATGCATGTGCCCCGAGAAAGCCGTATTATTTGCAGGTGCCTCGTAGTTCCAGCAATCAAACAAACAAAACTATTTACAATTTCCCGCAACCCTGCTTTTATCTAAACACTCAGTCACTTCACTAGTGTCCAGCCAACTATTTCAGCGTCGGTCGCCAAGCCCACAGCACAAACCCAGTTATTTATGTTTCTTCCCCAGCAGCCAACTACCTAAACTAGAAATCATGTGCTCCATCTGTGATGCTGTGTTCTGTGTGTAGAAAAGTGTGGAGAGTTAACCCTGTCAGACTCCCAGACAAATTGTTAGTCCACCCCTCAACAGTCAGTGGCAAACTACCCTTTTTGCCACAATATCTATCTACTTATCTATCTATCTATCTATCTATCTATCTATCTATCTATCTATCTATCTATCTATCTATCTGTATATGTTTGTTTGTATGTATATATATATATATATATATATATATATATATATATATATATATATATAAATACATATATCTATACATACAAGCACAAATGTACATTTGTTACAGTAATTATGCTGATACATAAGATCTGCTCAGTACAAGGGTTCGATTGTGACCAGAGCAGTATTAGCGTGTTCTCCCTGTGGTTGCGTGGCCTCTGACTAGTGTGTTAGTAAAGTTAGACTGTAAGTTACAATGGGGGAGGGACTGATATGAATGATCAAAACGTGCAGAGTAACATGACAATGGTATATAAATAAAAGAATCACAATAATATGTGTTGGTAAAAACAGCCTTGTTTGCTGAAGAAGAGCTTCCAGGAGATGGATTTAATGTTGGTTCACCTCGTGTGCCTTGTGCCTGTGGTCCCAGGAAATTTATATGAAAGTCTAGAGTCTCAGGTTCAGAATGAAGGTACACACCATGTGCATTTACTTCTGAGGGATTACATTGTGCAGTTGCATTATCTGCATTTGCGGTACTAACAGGCTATGCTCCTCAAGAGCAACAGCTTCATTTTGCAAATGGCCTGATTATCCAATAGCGTGGCTAGGCTGCAGCCTGGGGCGCAGCGGTTTTGGGGGTGCAAAACTGCGACGGAGAAGTGAAGTGCATTTTAAAATATGAGACAAAAGTAAAATTAAAAAATTAAAGAAAAATGCTGTAAGGTTTTAATTTTGACATATTCACATGGTGCAGGCTAATGGCAATGAGTCATCTTTTGGTGGGCACTTGAGGATAAGCGAGTAGGAGAAACACACCAAAATGATTGACAAAGATTGCCATGACCCTTTTAAAAAGCCAAGTGTAGCTGAGTGTCAAAAACACAAGAATATAAACATTGCTGGGGGGGAGGGTTGAAGGAGTTTTAATTAAGGACAAGTTTACCTGCCGTGTATTAGCCAGGTGTGGGAGGCGAGTGGGCAATATAAGCGTATTAGCCTGGGGTTGTCTGATCCCTTAATCAGGCCCTGATTCTACAGACTTTAAATATTTGTCTACTCTCCTCTGGAGCAGATGGGAACCAGCCCTCTCATACTGCATTATAGCCACAGGTATTGTGCCCCATGGACTCTTGCTACTACTGCTGCTGCATATTACAGATGTGTTCCCTCATCCTAACTTTTAGAGGTCGAGTGGTTCTACCAACATACTATTTGTTACAGGTACATGCAATAGCATATACAATATTCATCATGTGGCAAGTAATACATTTTTTAGTGATGTATGATTGATTTTTAACAGTAAATGTATCAAATTTGCTAAACTCAGAAGCAGTATTCCTGCACGTCATGCACATGCCACATCTATAGAAACCAGTACTCTTTTATAGATGATTTAGCTGTATCAAAAGTGACACTCCTCACTATCTGGTCCTTAATGTTAGGCCCTCTCCTATATATAAAGGATGGTTTACTCGGAAGAACAGTCCCGAGGACCGTGTCTTTTTTTAAGTTGTTCCAATATTTTCGGAAGATATAATCTACTTTCTTATGGGCCACATTATATTGCGACAAAAGTGACCATTCGTGTTTTCCTAAGTGCACTGATTCTATCCTTTTACCCTGAGTGGTGAGGTCTGATCTTTTTGTTTTCTTCAGTTCTTGCTCTGTTTTCTCTAGTAGTGCTTTACTGTACCCTCTCCTAATGAAGGTGTCTTTCATATGACTCAACTGATCGGTCAATATTTGTTTCTCAGTATAGTTTCTTTTAAGGTATTTCATTTGGTTCAAAGGTATATTCGAGAGCCAATTGATATGATGATGACTATTAAAGTGTACATAGCTCGCTTTGTCTGTCGGTTTCCTGAATGTTTTGGTGTGTATGGTGTTATTCTCAATGTACACCGTAATATACAAAAAATTGTCAGAACTACAGCTGTGGTCAAAAGATAATACAATATTAGATGTATTGGAGTTGAGATAATTGCATAACTTAACTAACTCTACCTCCGTACCCTCCCACACAAAGAAAACATCATCTATAAAACGACACCATGATACCAGGCTCGCTCTGAACTCATTTGGGCCATGAATAGATTGGCATAGCTCAGGGCGAACCTTATACCCATAGCAGTCCCTATTCATTGCAAGTAATAGCCATCTTAAAATTCAAAATAATTGTTAGTCAAATTTAAAAGAATGGCCTCAATCATGAAATCTTTAAAATCATCCGACATTTCGGTGATATTGAGGTGGTGTTTGACTGCTTGAATCCCCAACTTATGTCTGATAACGGTATACAATAGTGTCCATTCTGAACTCCTGCTCTTTTTCTTTAATTAATTTGATTTTTAAAGAAAGGAGGAAAGAATTAACCTCTTTAGAAGAGGAAATTAATACCATACAAATGGTTATAGCTCCATTCAGTGATATGGAAGATTATAGAAGGATGGAAGGAAATATAGGGAGAAAGATTCAACAGGATATAAAAGAGACCAGTCAGGAATCGAAACGTTTTGGATTAGCGGGCATCTTTGTTTGCTCTCTCGGACCAGTCTGTCCACAGCAACGGGAGGTGTTTCTACCCGGGACTACTATCTATACCCTTCGATATACGTGCTATCACAGAGACTCTCTGGTATGAGTGCATAGGACTTATGTCCTCCCATTTTCCCTTGTGTTTTGTGTATTTTAACATTAAAACGGAATTGCATATGCTTGTTGTGAATGACGGAGCATTTGGAGAATAAGAAAGTCATCGACATTATCCAGCTCTGTTGTTTGATGTGCCACATATCTTCAGTGATCTTGTAAGCAGTTTTCCTAAGGGGTTTCTCACTTTGTATGAAAGATATACTTGAGAAGAGGTTTTATACTTTCCTGCACCCGGGAAGGAGGGTCCACTTTCCCCCTTTTGGACTTGTATTTTCTTCATGTGTTTAGATATACATGTTAAGACTTTTTTACCCTTGAGTTTACTCCTAGTGTCACATGATAAGAAAGATCTCATCATACATGGTCTGAGGCAGTACATTGATTCTACTGCCATTGGGGAGAATTAGCGCTGAATATACACTCTTTTCTCTACATACTGTATTTGACAGGAATTTGGTGGTTTTCCTGAATGTACCTAGGCTGCATGTTTCATTACATTAGCACCAGCCTCTGTCACTTTCATTTTTGCATCATTATATTTCCACTTCTACTAATCAGATGGTCCTAGCCCTTACCTGTGAGAGTACCCACATTGTGTCATACATTTATGTGTTTTTAAATTGAGTGCAAGCTTACCAGGAGATATCCCAAAGCCTCCAAAATGCAGGCACTACAAGATCCAGCACTCCCTGACAGGTACTGAACTCATAAGGCTCCTGCCTCCTGCATTTTACATCCAATTAACAACAGCCCTCACTCTGCCCAGCTCCTCTTCTCTGCCTGTGCAAACTTCTGCGCTCCCACAAATGTCATTTTGCTCCAAAAACCCATGTGTCTGGGCAGAAATCTAGACACCCTCTTGCAATTTGATCAGTGATCTAAAGCTGCTTTTATGCTGTGCAGTGGGAGATTTGGGCTTCATAAAAGACTTCCACTACTAAAAAATATGCTGCCAGCTAATGCACACATGTAAATGAGAGGTAACCATATTTTTTACATTAATAATCATATCATAAATCTATTTCTAAATTATGCTTACTCCTCTATTAGGCACAATTAAGCACATAAACATTTTGAGGTCAGAGTGCCTTTAAGAGAAAGTGATGGTACCAGATGTATGTTATTCTGTCTAACAAACCAGCAATCTTCTATGTCTTCCAGTGGTTAGATTGTGGTTTACTGTTTCAAAGTTGCTTCTGAAGCCACAGGTTTCTAATTTACTGAAATTGTTTTCACAAAGAATGATCTTCACCTAGATGAGATTGTAGAGATTGTATAGTTTAAAGTATAAAAGACCACTTATGCAGCATCATTTATATTAATGGAAACTTTAAAATTTGAATGTGAAATGTGCTGTAGAGCTTTGATCTGTACTGACACGCCATGGGAAAGATTTGGTATAATTGTACTTGTTATTTAACAGATCATACATTTAAATCTGGGTTTGTATATTAGAGTGTATGGTGTAGCCTTGGTGCATACTAGGTGACCATAAGCTTTAGGGATTTTGATAGATTCAAATTAATCTTGGACACTTTTTAACTATATATTATAATATAAAACATATTAATTTTGTTCCTACATCTTTCTCATGACACCTTTGTGTACTTACATTTATACCAGTAGCCCATAACTATTTTATTTTATTTTGTGGGCTGGTCATACTGCTGTGCCATTAGAGCCCTCACTCCACTGATGCACACCTCACCTCTTTTTCTCTACTAACAAATTTTCACATATTATACTATAAGAATTTTGCTGTCACTCTCATAAACAGGCAAAGATGTTGTTATACATTAATTGCACGGTGTTTTCCGGTATGTTTCCTCTAGAAATCTGAACTCGCGGATTGTACTGCATGTAGAGTATAGCCAGTATATTTATTAACATATTTACCTAGCAGGAAGAGATCTGTACTACAAGGAAATGCCACATCTCTCCAGCACACAGATCATTACCTACAGTTGTGGTAGTGGAAAAAGTGGAACTTTAGAAGTGGCAGAATGAAGTGATTGATTAATTCATTGGTACTGTGTCTGTGAATCCCACATCAAAGTTTTAACAACGTTATGTTGCGGCTCACGCCCCATGTATGAACTCCTAGAACCGCTTCAGAGGTCTTCGCCTATAGCAGCCGCCTTTCCCGTAGAGCTAGACATGCTCACAGGTACTCGGATGCCCCCAGGTCTTGTTCTCTAGTAGTAGGAGCTGATAACCTGATATCGTAGCACAGGTATTACAAAGAGGAGGAATCAGGTATCCAGGCAAAGGTTTCAGGGTCACGAGCAAATCAGCGAAGTCAGTATTCAAGCCAGGGGTCAGGGTCACAGGCGGATCAGCAGCGTCAATATCCAAGCAAGGGGTCAGGGTTACAGGCAAATCAGCAATGTCAAAATCCAGGCCAGGGGTCAGCAACGGTAACACAGAAGACAGCAAGTACAACAACAGCAGGAGAAGTATGCTAGCAAGCAGGGACTATAACCGGCAGTGAGGCCCAGTACTCACTGCCTTAAATACTTTGATGGACAAATCATAAAGGAGGATGACAGGGCTGACAATCAGCCTCAGGAGGCTGCTAATTCATTACTAGCTTAGAACTAGCATAGGTCATATTACAAACCAGGAACATGTATGAAAATATAAATGACAGATTAGAATCATGCGAGAACTCCCCCTGGAGTTGGAGGATATCCCTACACCATCCTACTCTATGCCACAAAGATAACAGTGCATTGTAACTAATGCACGTACTTGGCTGCTACCTCACACCAGGATGCCGCGTACCACCGCGGCTCGTTACAGTACCCCCCCTTGAGGAGGGGTCAAGGAACCCCGACATCCAGGCTTTCCAGGAAATTTTTTAAAGAAATCAGCAAGTAATTTATCTGAATGTAAATTTCTTTGTGGCACCCAGGAACGTTCTTCAGGGCCATAACCCTTCCAATGGACAAGGTAATGAACCTGACCCTGAACTTTCTTTGAGTCAAGGATCTTCTCGTCCTCAAATTCTTGATGTCCATTAATCGAGATAGGTTGAGGTCTAGCTGAGAGAGACTATAATTTTGTCCCTGTTGGCTGAGAGGGACAAGACTGATGTACTGCAAAAGTCTTTATTAAATTAAATGATTTAGCATGCGCACAAACTTTTATTTTGTAATCAAATCTTAACATGTCCAGATAATTCCAGAAATATGCACTGACTTGTCTTAAGTTTCTGTGCCTGCTCTTATAATATATTAAAATAAATCAGTTCATGTGTAAAATCATATCCTAAAATGGCAATAAAACACAAAATCATAATGTAAATACTATACTATAACCAGAGGATGGCATACACATTGAGTTACAATTATATCTGGAGGGTAGGTAACTTTGAGTGTGGTCTTGGTGAAGCAATGGGTGATGTTACATCGGGGGTAAAGGTAGTATCTTATAATTCAGTAGGGGGCAGTGGTGGAGGTGGTCATCTGATGCTAGGGGAGAGATTGCATGAGGCCATGTCCAACTGTCAATTGTATTTAAATATATATTTAGCCATAAATGAAGGAAAGAAATATCCTTCAGGAACTCACCCTCTTCCTACATATCTTAATCAACAACACCTAGTACATGATGTCATCAATGAATTGATTTGTTATTCAGAGAAAAACAAGGCAACAAGGACATGAAACTGTCATAAAATTAGAAAATGTTATTAAGATGTCAAGCAAAATGATATATTTTGATTAACCTTTACATTATTCCAACTGAATTGTGTATCCTTTTTTATAAAAGCAAATATCATATCAATATTTTTACAACTTTTATTTACAAAAACATGATGCAGCAAATAATTAAAACACAGTGCACAACTAATGTTTAATTATTGTTCTCTCTATTTTTTTTTCAACAGGAACATGTGACTATCCCCAAAAATTTAGCACCGGTGATCTCACTGCTGAAAAGTTTAAGATTAACACTAAAGTGACATACAATTGTGATGCTGGATACTTTAGTCATTTTTCCGCCTCTGTCTACTATAATTGTGTTAATTCTTCAGGAACTATTAAATGGCAGACAGAGGAATTGAATGAACAATGCCTCGGTAAGTTAATAGCATAACCTGATATAAAAAAAAATAATGTGTCTGTGGAAAGCAGTAGAGTATATATAACAACCTGTCTACTGTAGCGCAAAAGAGGTTAAAGGGAAAGTAAGGTAGAGTAGTGGGAGACAAAGGCACATAGTACAGAGACCCTAGGTAAAAATAAGGTGCTTGAGGTAAAGAATGTGTACTTTCTCATGAATAGGACAATGAACTTTAAATATTCATGTAATGCTGTTAAGTACTAACTATGGCTTAATTTCTGACCAAGAGGTTGATTTATCAATGGGCAAAAAAGCCCTATTGCTGGCGAAAACAACTAGGCTTTTCACTTCACCCTATGCCTGAAAGGGTAAACCCAGCTGGCTTTACGATTTGCTGGCTTTCTCTGGCGATTGCTTCCCAATTGCTTTTCATTGGGAAGCCTATTACACTTGTCCTGCCATAATACCCGTTCTGTTATTGTCATCTCAGGATGACAGATGAAAACCATTAAAAATGTTTTATTCTTTAAACAAAACATTTTTAAGGTTAAAATATATATTATTATTATAATTTTATCTCTTTTTAAACCTTTTTCTTTTTTTTTTTAAAACATTACTGGAACTGAAATCTGGGAAAGCCACCTCATGCATGCACACATCTGTGGAGACTGGCTCGGCGAGCAATAAGTTAACCTTTAATGCTCTGGGCCAGTATCGGCTAGCAGCTGAGTAATACTCAGCTGCCCAGATTTATTGTTGATGCAAAGAGGTATATTTACGAATAATCCCTCAAATGATGTGGAACTGAATACCAAAACATATTGCCTGCAGCTCAGACTCAGAATTAAGTAGAGAAATCAGTGGCTGTTTACAGTGATGCTTCGAGAGTCAGGTCCCGATCCGTAGAAAAGATATATGTGCAGGGGCTGAGCAGGTGGAATGGGTAGTAAGTGGGGTATGAAGACATAGGGGGAGATTTCGCTGCCTAAAGCGGATAACAGACAAGGGAGTATTAAGCTGAGTTTTCCGGCGGGTTTGAAAAGTGGAGATGTTGCCTATAGCAACCAATCAGATTCTAGCTATCATTTGTAGAATGTACTAAATAAATGATAGCTAGAATCTGATTGGTTTTTCAAACCCACCGGAAAACTCTCAGCTTGATACATTTACCCCAAGGAGTAACATGAGTGCTACTGCTTGTTATTCAGTTTACGCATAGAGTCTCCAAAATCTTCTGTTCTGTCTCCCCATGTCTACAAAAGCAAAGTGTATTTAGGAATCCAGATTTTAGTACACCACCTGTTTTGTTACCATGGTAACTTTTACAGTATGCTATATAACTGAATACTCATGAAAAGGGTTATAAATGGTGAGTACTAGGTAGTATGAGATTAGGGTATTTGGTTTTGGGAAGTAATTAGTTTGAAGGAGGGTGGGCATATTATAAATATAGTATACATGTTGTATAGTACGGAAATGCGCAGTTTAAGAGCGCTGGGGCAGATAAGGAGTTAACTGTGTTAGGGACATCATTTCATTTTATGTTAAATTAAAGATGCAATTCCACATTTTAAATTCCAGATTTTATTATTTACTTTTTTTTTAATTAACCAAAATAATGGGTCCTTGGGCGTTGCATTCTTGCAGCGGTTCCTAATGAACCAGCATGTTTGTCTCATGGAACCTGGTAAAAACTACAGGAAGGTGACAGACAGTATGTAATGAGTTACAAGGGAGAGGGAGTGTAGGAAATGAAGTACTGGTTGGGAGGGGGGGGGGGGGGGGGAATGAACTACAAGGTAGTGAGAAAGTTACAAAATAAGATGAGGGGACATGGTTAATAACTTACAGGGTTAAGGATATTATGTGACTCCGTCCTCTATACCCAGGACTTTGTCTTAGCTTCGGGGAGTTTAGAGGTGCTGTTCTGCAATGTTCCAATGGTCGACGTGGACACAATTCAGCATCATTCCTTTTCCAATTTAGGACAGTCTAACTTCTGTAAGAGTATCAGTGTTCTTATCCTTGTGATATTTGTTCCCTTCATGTTCTCCCATTCCCCACTCTCCTCCTTCATCTTCATAGTCCTCCCCTCTCACCTCTCCTCTCTGTAACTCACCCTGTCTTCCCTCCCCTTCTATTTTCCGCATTATATTAAATCCAGGGTCCACAGATCAATTCAGTTTGCGTAATCAATTAATTTCCTGGTTTCAATTAAAAAGTTGAAAAAGAATTGCCTATTTACATAGAAATTACCACTAGTGACTTTATTTATTTATTTTGTCTAGTGAGAAAAACATCCAGCTTGCATTTGCACTAATACCATAGTTTCTACCTTTTTTAATTACTTCACAATTTGTTACCCTATTTTAGTAAAATAATAATTCAACTAGTAGACTTCTTAGGGTAAATGTATCATATTCTAGCTGTCATTTTATAGAATGTACTAAATAAATGATAACTAGAATCTGATTGGTTGCTGTAGACAACATCTCCACTATTTCAATGTGGCAGCTTGATAATTTTACCCGCTTGACTTGAATAGCATGTTTTTTGCCCCCTGACTTTTTATACTCAGAGTAGCATACATTTATTTTAGATAGTGTTTTGCACTTGCTTGTTTTGTGTGCACCCCTCTGAGCACCTTCTCTCTATGTTGATTCTTACACTCATATGTCTGCCACACAATATTTATTTCATCAGTTTAACATGTTTGCATTTAAATTAATTTAAATCAACATTAACTTTCTTTAACAACATTGGTTTGATCTGCCACTGACACACACAAACAAACACACATGCACACATGCACACACAATATTACTTAAAATTGTGTGAGCAGAATTTTAATCAATAATATTATATTCAATTATAGTAGCAGTGCTAGTCTTCTTTCCTTTAATATTTTTTTTCTCACTGACTACTCTTTTTCAAAAGTAACATAAATTTATATTATATAGTGATTTGCTTACCTAGGGGACTATCTACCAAAGCATTTATTTGCCTTAAATCTTGCGGAAACAGCTGTGAAGATGGTATTAACAGCTGAGGTCTGTGGGAACTGTACTGCAAATGATTTAACTAAACTAATGCTTAGTACAGTCATCCCCATAATTTCTATTATCCTCTCCACCCTCAGTCTGCCCCCTTATTGCCTTCCCTCCATCAAGAGTCTCCACCCCTCTTGACCTCTCTATCACTGTTAAAATCACCACTATTTCCTCTGTTCCCCAACTCCACTGCCTAGGTGTCATTCAGCTGGATACATAGTCACTGATAGAAATTCCTAAAATATGGCTGCTGTCATTTTAAAATTTAAAACAGCCTCATGAGAAATTAACCCCTCAAGGAATTGAGGAATTATGTTAATTAAATCCCTATGTTAGTTGTTCTTGAACTGTAACAAAATAGTGTTACATTAAAGTAGAAATTGATACTATAGGAACAACTCTCAAAAAGAAGGAATAATAATTCCAGTTACTATCTGACTGCATTTAGATAATTCTTAGTCAAAATGAATGAATTCTGGAAATAAAAGATCTGAGAATACAGTTTTTTTTTAATACATATTTCTATTTTCTTTTCACATATCTTTATAGTTTTAATATATTTTGCTCAATGATTTTAAATGTTTAATTAATAAAGCAATTTATTTTAATGTAATGAAGTTTGAAGGAACCTAAGAGTGCATCCTGTCTGAGAGAAATCTTTTTTCTTCTATGTCCTGCTTTTTGTTTTAATTTATATTTTACACTAAATTTAAAATAAAAGTATTCACTGAATTTTGATACTCCAATATATATTTTAATATAACTTTTTTTAACAGTTGTCTATTATTATCAGGTTCGGGCTGGCAGGTTTCAGCCCGGGGGGCGCACAAGCGGCCGCATCACATGACATGCGATGCGGCCGCGTCATAATGTCACGGCCATATCGCGTGTCATGTGATGAGGTCGCCTGTGCGCTAACGCTTCATCCACGGGGGGATGGGGGGAGGCGGCCGGCCCGAACAGCCGTTAGAGTGAGAGGCCCGGGTGCCCGCTGCCCCCCTGCCCCCCGGTCCAGCCCGCCCCTGATTATTATAAGGTGATATTTAGCATTCTCATTTTCCTTTCTTCCTTTCTTTTACTTTCATTACTTCACAATGTATTGCCCTATTTCAATAATAGTTCAACTAGTAGACTTCTTGATTTGAATAGCATTGCTCACTCTCTGATTACTTTTATTCTCAGAGTAGCATACATTTATTTTAGATAGTGTTTTGCACTTACTTGTTTTGTAAATGTTGCACTGAGCTCAATGCAGTGTTGTTCTTGCACCAACTTTTTGGTTACTCTGCCATGTTTGTCACACATTATTAATTTCATATACATGATACATTTGCATTTAAATAAATTGAAATCAACAATAACTCTCATTAACAACATCAGAGTGGCGCACGCAGGGGGGGTTTCTGAGTCTACAGAAACCCCCCTGCGCTAACTAAGTGGTCACCATAGCGGCACTGTCCTATACAGCAGCCGCGGTGCTGTCAAAGAAGCTTCCGCGGCGGTGCTGTATTGTATACAGCACTGCCGCGGACGCTTCCGAAACTGAGCTGCCGGGGGGGAAACCCCTCTGACAATCCTGCGTGCGCCCCTGCCTGGGGACCCAATCTTGTTAATTACCCCAGCCCATACAGCCCAGTAGTTTTGAAATAGCCCTAGCACTTCTCATCACTGAACTGGTAGTCTCTGGGAAAGATTTTATACTGCTCCCCCACATAGAGGCATAAAATATAATCTAATTTCTGCACTGTTTCACAAAAACAGGTCCTCATATGTACCGTACTTCACTAGGAATGCCTTCAGTACTCCCCATTCTATCTGCAAACTTCTCTGAAAATTCTGTCATCTTTTTCCAAAAATCCATGAGTAGTAGCAGAAATCTAAGTACATTTTATTTTTACTTTTTTAATTCTTCCAATGTCTCAGAAACGTTTTTTATAGATGTTGCTCAAAAGAACAAAGTCTTTTTTCAATAACAGCAACAAAAGTCTTAGCAGCAAAAAAACAACACAGCTGTTTTACAGGATTTTTATGAACAGTTTGTTAAAACTATAAGAGGACATAAATATCTGTGTGGAGTTTGTATGCTCTCCCCGTGTTTGCGTGGGTTTCCTCCAGGTGCTCTGGTTTCCTCCAACACTCCAAAACATACTATTAGGTTAATTAGCTGCTATCAAATTGACCCTAGCCTGTGTGCGTGCGTGTGTTAGGGAATTTATACTGTAAGCTCCAATGGGGCAGGGACTGATGTGAGTGAGTTCTCTGTACAGCGCTGCGGAATTAGTGGCGCTATATAAATAAATGATAATAATAATAAATAAATGAAGAGTATCTCAGCATGTTTAGTAAGTTCAAACCCATATCCCAGAAATATCATACTTTATCAATGTTTTCTCCAGTATTATGCAATTTGCCTGTAAGTTATCCCATATTTCTGATCTGGGATATTAGTTGTTCCAGCTGGCTTATTGAATGTCAGTACCAGCCATCTTAGACATCTCTGGCCTTCCTGCAACACTCAGCAGTTATAATCCCTAACAGAACCCAGCTGGGCTCAGTCTCAGGCTAGAGATGATATACCTCCTGTCTCAGGTGATACCACTAACCTCCAATACTGATGTCACCAATCAACCAGCCACCAGCTCAGCGCACTCTTCAGTGCATATCAATTGTGTCCAACATCGATACAACTGCTCCCTGGACTATACATGGCAGTGAAGCAACTCTTCGTGTTTCTTCAACTCCTGTGTCCAGTCTCCCCGACAGCAGCACACCTATACCCGCTGAGAAATCACACATTGTGATTTTTGGATTAATGTGAATAAAGCAGAGGGATAGCAATCCATCTTTCAATATTTCACTGCCTTACAGTTTATTTGCATTTATTGTTCTTGTGCGTTTGTTCAACAAATGCTATGGTATGCCGTGCATATTTATGTTAATAGGAACTCAGTTCCATAAGCAGGGTCGGACTGTCCCGACGGGGAACCGGGGTATTCCCCAGTGGGCCCCCGACACCTGATGGCTCCGCCCTCTTCATTGGTGGAGGGAACAGGGTAATTTAAAAAATATATATATACTTACATGATCGTGGCATCGGCGCCCCTCCTCCCTCCTCCGTTTGCACTGAATGTTGGGAGTGACGTCATCACGTAGCACCCGATATGATAGCGTCACGCCCGAGATTCGGTGCAAACGGAGGAAGGGGAGGGGCGCCGACGCTGTGATCATGTGGCAATGTAGTGTGTGTGTGAGGTAGGTAGTGGCTAATTAATTGGTGCTATTTTGTCTTGGGTTGATGGGGGGGCAATTTAATTTAATAGTGAGGACTATTAATTTAAGATGGGGTGGTTTGGGAGCTATTAATTGAATGTGGGGGTGAGTTTGGGGAGAATGAGGTCTATTTATTAAATGTGAATATTAATTATTTAATGGCAGTGACTGTTGCGGGAAATAGGTATATTTAATAAATGTAAATACTATTAATTTATTGCTGGGACTGTTTGGAGGGAGGGAAACATGTTTATTAATTAAATGGGAATACTATTACTTTAATGTTGGGGTTGATTGGAGGGATATAGATCTATTTAATAAATAGGAATACTATTATTTTAATGTTGGGGCTGGAGGAAGGCCTAATTAATCGTGGGTCCTATTGATTTAACGCCGGGGCTGGTTGGAATTTTCTAAATGTACCCATTTTGTTTTCCAAATAGGGCCCACAACATTCCAGGATCCAGCAACTAAAGAAACCAGCAGCCACAGGTGGTGAAAGTGACAAGAACAGGTAGGAGAGAGCAGGATAATCTGTCAAATGTTTTGATTCTACTGGGACAATCACGATTTTTGGTGACTGTTCTGCCCAATCTAAGGGGCATGTCAAGACTGTGTACTCTTTATATACACACTGCATTCTTTATATACTACACTATGGTGCTAGCTGTCCTTCATGGGCTTAACACAGCCCCTCTAGTGGTTTAGTTACGCCTCTCTAGAGGCTGGCCACACCCCCTCTGGTGGGCCTCTACCATTGTATTCCCCCTGTGGGCCCTTCATGCCCCAGTCCGACACTGTCAGACAAGGTACACTTAAATGATGCCAGGTGATGCCAGGTGGAATGTAAAGCATACACATCTCTAGGCCATGTGAGTGCCAAGCGCTGAGAGTTTCAGGCGCATCCATCACCTTGATACGCTCTGTCTTGATCCCAAGGTTGTGTTCACTCCCTAAATGAAGAATTTGCATTGCTACAATTGGTGGTGACTTAAAGGACATACCTTTGGCTGGGATTTGGTTGAATTGGGGACACAGTAGGGGCCAAGTGGGAGTGAGACTTACGAATAGACTCCCAGGGATGTTGTTTTGGAAAACATTTGGGCCATGGATTAATAAGCCACTTTGTCAATGTTGTGACCTGCAGTCAAGCTAGAGCTGGCCAATTATGTCCAAACCAGATCTCCAGACTGGCAATTGAAGTCTTGAATATGTCACCCACTGCAGCCCCTGAATCGTCACCAGTAACTATGCCTGATGATAACTCAGCATTGATGCAAGGGGACTTGGTGGAGGTCGACCAGATAGAATTTAGAAGTGCCTAATGGACAACTCTTCTTTACTAGGCTTATGCAGCCGAGATGACCAACCCCTTAGTGAAGGGCAACAGTGTGGGAGTGTGATTTATTGTATTGGGTAGCCGAAGCACCAGTGGTAGGTGAGGCTCACAAGCAGTTAGTGGTGCTCCAAGAGTACAGGTCCCAGTAACTGGTGTAGCTGGGCATCTATGGGTTAAGAAATCCAGAGCCTATGTATTGCACAGCTTTTACTGGCCAGGGTTGTCCCAGGATGTGCTCAAATAACACAACTTCTGCAAAGTATGTCAGAGACTTGGAGGAGCCCCTAGCAAAGCCTCTTATGTCTAAGCCTATCATTGAGAAGCATTTCCAAAGAGTAGCCATGGACATTGTAGGTCACCTTCCAAAACCTAGCAATTCCAGGAAGTGATTTACTCTAACCATAGTTGAATACGCAACCCGGTATCCCGAAGCAGTCGCTCTAACCTCCACCGACCCAGAGCACATATCTCAGGCCCTGATAAACATTTTTAGTTGGGTGGGATTCCTGCAGGAGGTTGTCAATGATCATGGGATGCAGTTCCAAAGTGAGCTCATACAAATCATGTGGAAAATATTTGTAATAAACCAATGCTTACTACTCTATACCACCCCCAGAAAAACAGATTATGTGAAAGGTTCAACGGTATTCTTGAAAAGTTAATAAAAGCACATGTCTACTCAGAGGTTGGAGACTGTGGGAAAGCTTTGTAGCGATTGTTCACTTATCGCAATAGGGAGATGTTTTGATCTGAGTCCGTTTCTGTGTAGATCCCATCATATAACATTGCTGTGTTTTCCCATGAGAAAATACCATATGAGCTGGATATAGTGTATTATTATTAATCCTTCAATTAGCTGGCACCTGATTCAGATAAGCTACACTTTCAAACACATTTATTGCTCTAACACAATTGCATAGAAATGACTCAGAGATAGCATATTCAATATTAAGAAATGAACACAATATTCCATACATATATTAAACTATTGCATCAAACAAAAACATTTATTTTACTACATGAAATAGCTAACGGGGTGTGGACACCTAATAGCAGACATCCTTTGACATTATTGTATGTAAATGAGTTCAACTGATTTGGGTTCATCTCAATAAACCTTATTAATACAAATATGATAATCTATTCTAACCAATATATTTCATTCAAGGCCATCTGGATGTAAAGTGTGTAATTCTTGAATTCAGAATGACACTCTTAAATGAAGGTGACCAAACTATCCACCTCTGATGGGCATTGTAATACATAAATTACATATTTTGTGTTGCAATTGATTAGCGATTTAATTTGAAAATTATTTTTTATATTATATGAATCAAAGTGATCTTTTCTATGTTGACTAAATTGACACGTTAAACTTCTAGCTGCTCCGCATTTAAAATGACCTCTTTATGTGGAGGCCAACCATTAAAAATGCTATTGTTATCTTCAGGAACAAACCTTGTGTCCTTAAATAAACTAGAGGCCTGAAAATTACTAAGATTTTTTGCTTTTTTAAAAATGAAAGAGGCCTGAGAGCCTAGACAAATTTTTAATACAGAATCTGTTAATAATATATGATAATTGTGCTGAACAATTCTCTTAACAGAGTTGGATGACCTTTTAAATCTTTAAATAATTGAAGTTGCTATATCCCTAGCCTTAAGGCTATCATATTTTGTCTTAATGGTTAATTGACTCTCTCTATTTAAACACAGAGCTTCTTTTAGTAAATTGCCTAATAAATATACCTGATATTATTTTTCTCTAAACGCTTCCAACAGAAGCAGAGGGACACTCACGGTCTAGCGTTCCTTCTGTATAATACGAGCTTTCAATGTTTCACTGCCTTACAGTCTATTTGCATTTATTGTTCTTGTGCGTTTGTTCAACATTTTATTGTGTGAAATGCGTATTTATGGTAATAGGAACACGGTTACATAAGCCAGACAAGATATTCTTAAATGACGCCAGGTAGAATGTAAATCAGGGATAAGGGAGAACTATATGTCTGGGTTATACAATTGGTGTACGCATGGATAATGTTATCAAATCACTCCTGTTTAGTCAACCAGGTCATTGTTATACTAGTATCCCTGGAGTAGACTCCTAGGTGTCTTTTCCACAGGGAGCCAACAGTCCACAATCACTATGGGGGAGGACCTCAGGGTTATGCCTTATCACTGACCCACCTATCATAGCCTGGCCACCGCCCTTAATCCGTCGACTATTAACTCCACCACCATAGGACTATCGAAGGGGATATATCCTGTGGTTTTTGACTGTATTGACTGTGTTCATGGATTGGTGACTAGGGAACTACGCTTCTGTCACATGTGTATCATGTACTTGCAAAAACTTGCATCTTGCATCTGTCTGGTGATTGTATATCCACATGTCTGTATTGCCATCTATGAAATAGACTGAGTTGTGGTTACAACAATCTGCCTAGGTGGTTTCAAAGAACCCAATAGAACATGTAATCTTCACATCCATTTTACATTTGCAGTGTTTTTGGCAGACTCCTCATACCTGCTAAGTGCTCTGCTGCTTCCACTACAACTATACTGGGCCGCAACTTGGGTCCTCACTGAGCAAAGTCCATTTCCTCTTGCGGGGATCCCTGGTAACGTCCGATGGGGGTCTTAGACTCTGCGCCAGTGTATTTGGCTGAGCTAATCCTGCCTGCTAGTTATTGTCATCTGTGTGTGTGTGTGTGTGTGTGTGTGTGTACTCCACTAAACTTGCTGTCTATCTTTGTTCTGTAGGGTCACTGTGATATACTCTGTTGTATCCATTTGTTTTATTGCCTTAACAGTGCCAACACCTCTGTATATATTTTTGCAAACAATGCATTGTTCAACCTGTGCCAACACCTTTGTGTACCTTATTGTACGCTATGTGCTTTTCAGACAGTGTCAACACATCAATGTACCATATCTTTTGAAAAGCATTAGTAATTTTGGAGGTTTGTTTTCCTAATACTAAACTAAATGTGTCCCAAGCTAAAGCAAAATTTGAAACCTTAAATATAGTATCCACTAATTATTTCCATAATGGGCAAATAAGTGAACAGTACCAAAAATGTGTTCCATGGTACCATCAGATAGTAATTCCTCCAACAAAACGAAGGGCCACCGAAAACCCTTTAGTAAGGGGATCTAGCATTTTAAACCATTTAAATAAAATGGGGTTGTGGCAGAGCTGATATGTATGTCCTCAGGAATCTGGAATCTCCATCCTCACATAACTAGACAGCATTATACCCTTTATAAGGCCTGACAGCCCAGACTAACATGGTCAACTGAGTGGAAAGAGTGCTTGTGGTGAGGCCCTGCAAAACCTCTACCAGGTCTAGTTCTGGTAACTAGCCCTGAGCATCCCAAATACAGGTATCATTTGATGTATTTGCTGGTTCTTGATTACTTTGCACTGATTGCTGTGTTCTGTGAATACTTTGTGTTAATATGAAGCGCTACGATCCATGTCTCATCTTGGTTGTGGTGTCCCCTGTGATCTAGTGAAGATAGGAAGTGGGGCAGCCTCCAGCTGTCTGCATCTCTCTACTGAGCATTCACAGACAGGAAGTTCAGCTCTCAACTGTTCTTCCAGTAACTGTTAAACTGAAAAGAACTGATAACTTGAGCTGCATACTTTTTGTGTACAACTTACTTATATATAGATATATAAAGTAAGCGAAGGCACAAAATATAAATGAGCAAAATGTTCACTGACATTGCCTACAATATAAGCCACATGCCATTTGCATATATTAATGCACTATAATAGTGTTAAGTACATTAACTGCATAAGCTTTTCATACTGCCTGTCTGTTGCAGTCAGTATCAAGCAACTGTATATACATATATCATCTGTTAGAATAAGTTCTGAATTAAAACCAACATATTGGTTAAGTTTAACAGCTTCTTGTGGTTTAACATCTACTATCTACTATCAACGCCGCCGACACCTATTATATATAACAGTGCAAGTGCCCTGATAATAGGTTTCTGCCAATACTTTGCTCCTGTTGGATTCCTGTACCTCTGATACTAAAGGTCATATGCTTGAAGCTTCCTTGCCCATTCAAAACTTTCTTGATGGTGCCCATTACAATTGTGTTTTCTTTTGTTTGGATACATATAGAGCTTTTCTGTGCATTTTCCCTGAGATTATACCAGACAAGAAAGAGCAAGATTCTATTGTGTGTGGATGCTTTGGGAAGTCATCATCAGGGGGTATATTTACTAAACTGCGGGTTTGAAAAAGTGGAGATGTTGCCTATAGCAACCAATCAGATTCTAGGGGTAGTATTCAATTCTTTATTTTCCCCGTGGCGTTAAAACTATTACCGTTATTACGGAAATAGTAAGCTGGATTTCAGCTCGCAGCTCCCTGAGCTGCGAGCTGAAATCCAGCGAGAAAACTACCGTAATAACAGTATTTACGCACACTATTACCATAATGACGGTAATAGTGCGCTCGCCGCAAGATTTTTGGTATTTTCGCCAATAATTGCATATGCCCCTATGTGTCATTTATTTAGTACATTCTACAAAATGACTGCTAGAATCTGATTGGTTTCTATAGGTGACATCTTCACTTTTGCAAGCCCGCAGCATGATAAATTTACCCAAAGGAGTTTTATGCTTTTCCAGTGTGCACATGCTAAAATAAAAGTTATTTGTTGATTTAGATCTTTTTAATAATACATACATTCTCTCTCTGGAAAGTCTAGAGCAATAAGAAGTCAAATTAAGTTAAATTCATTAATTCATCCAAAAACAGTGTTGAAAATCTTTTTTTTTTTTTTTTACAATGGAGTAACTTGTTCACAATGCTTAGGTTGTATTTAACTAAACTAGTACAAACAGCTGTTTAATTGAACAGAACATGTGTGCCTTGCCTCACCCTATATCTCAGTAGTCTAAAGCCCATACCTCCCTACTGTCCCTATTTTGCCTGAACATCCCGATTTGCAGCACACAAAAAGGGGTGGGGCGTAATGAGGAATTGGGTGGATTTTGACCAAATATGACCATTTGTGGGCGGGTTTGTGTGTAATCGGGCAGAGTTTTGGGTGGGACTGGGACGGGGCATATTTTGTCCCACTTTAAGGATTCTGAATGTTGGGAGCCATGAGAGCCTCATAGATCTGAGTGATTGGCTTGCTGTTTTCTAAGTGACAGAAATCCTCTGCACATACTGGTGGATTTACGTGGGGTTATGTTGCCACTGTAAGTTTGGAGGAGCTTGCTCTCCTTTGTTGATTGAGATGTTGATCTATTGCAGCAGAAAGCAAATAACAATTGATTTCAGTCTGTTTACTGGAAATCTCCCAGATTTCCAGTGAACAGGGTCCACAGCCTTGGCCACGTTATTCTGAAAATATTTTAATGTTTTGCAGACAATGACCTCATAAAAACAAATAATGACCTTGGAGGATTGAATAGCACATCTGACAGTGATCTCACAAGCAATGTAACCAGAGCAATGCAAAGTGGTAAGAGCACATATGTATCTGACCTGAAACACCATTCACCAAGATCCCATTTCATGTGTTAATTGAAAACTCCACTTTCAGTCATTTTTATCTTCTAGACCAGGGATGAGCAAAATTATATACTACAATGGCCTCTTGTGTAACTACAACCTTCAAAAGGGCCATACATTACCCTTAATTTTAAATATGTAAAAACAGCCTTAAAATGACCTAGGCATCCCAATTACTCATCCCCCACATGCCCCTCACTTGCCACTGAGACATCCCATTTGTGCCAAAAATCCCCAACTTGTCAAAAAATGCTACCACATGCCCTCAGAAACTCACAGCCCTAAGATACCACATGTACTTCAAAACTCCTTTAAGGTCTCATGTAGAGTTGTATATAATTATAGCGTAAATTTGGTGCCAATTTATGGTTCACCAAGTGCCAGCATGCCCTGGCAGCAATGGGTATGCTGGCACTTGTTGTGCTACAAACTCCAGTATGCCCAGACTCTTAATGGTAGCCTTGGCATGCTGAGACCTGTAGTGCACCACAGACAAATTGCTTTTAATCATCTATTTTTGGTACATCAAATTGGTACATTTTGGTCCATTTTGCTGCACCCTGCTTGCTGAGAGCACCTCCAGCCTAACAATACTAGCCCACCGGTCACTCCCTTGACCACCAGGAAAGCTTTTATTTTTTATTCACATATTTTTTTTACACAGAAGACGCTGTGGGAAGGTGCAAAAGGCCTACAGCCACAATGTTCTAAAAAGCACAGACGGCAGCAGCGAGAAAAATAAGTGTATTTAGTAAAGTTGCAAGAAGTGATCCATAAGCCAATAAATTCCAGTCTTCGTAATGTAAATTATTTTTATTTTCAGATCATTGTGGTCCTCCACCTCCTGTGCCAAATGGAAAACTGGATTTGTTGAATTCAGAGTATGTATTAGGACAAGAATTTTATTATAGTTTGCATGGTAATAGCGATGTCCAGGATGGTTGCCATGGAGTTTTGAAGTGTATGAATTGTAATGGACACGCTACCTGGGTTAACTTGACCGATGGATGCAGCATAAGTGAGTATTAAACTTATAATGTGTGATACATTTGTTTGCAGTCTGCACATTGCAGTAAAAGTTGATGTTGATCACAGAGCAACATTATTTCATAGATACATTACTAGGGGTGAAGTTGGTATTTTATTTCAAAACTGTCAATCAAGTGAATTCTGATTTTCCGCAATAGCACACAAGAATTCTTTCCTTCCCTAGCTTCCATTTCACAGACATCCAGGTTTATGGAATTGTATGTTAATATGGTCTTACAAACTACTATAATAAAAAAATACAAATTAATTGGAAGTTCCCACTAACACTAAAAGTAATTAAAACAAAAAAATTCACGCACACACACTTTCTTACTGTTAGGTCTGAGTTCCAGGCTCTCATTCTCCAGCTCAGAATGTTGGTAAAGTTTTAGGCTTTTTTTGGTCATTTATAGCAACTCATATCATTTTTTTCTACCATGACTTCAACTATAGTCTCTACAGAAAAAATAAAGATCCCCTTGAAATTATTCTCAATTTATACCATGTGAAAGGGGTGACTATAAGTAAACTTAGCTTATCTTTCAGTAGCTATGGATCACTATTTGTAGGTGGTTGGCATTGTGCTATACAGGAGCTGGGGTCAATACATGGTGTTGATGATAGGTGCAGCTGGGGTCCGAAGATTTTGGATGAGGGAGCGAGGTGGTAGTATGCGAATCCAGGAGGTAACTAGTAATCGGTTAAACTGTTAGTTGTTGAACGAGCACTTGACTAGTTATAGATTGAGGTAAGGGAAGGGAATTTTGTTGCTTTTAGTGGTATTAGTTATAGGAGAAAATAGTGCATACATCAGAGATTGAGAAAGGTATGCAATAGTGAATCGCAGTAATGGTAGATACGTGACATGGATGTACAGGGGTAGAAGGCTTAGATGAATAACAGCTGAAAAGTATAGTGGGATGGCAGATAATAAAGTGCAGCAGATAAAACTCAGTTGATAAATTATTTACAATGATGTACAGAAAATAATAGGTATAGTGTTAAACTTAAGGAATAATGTATGGTGTGGGGTGTTTAAAGTGCTAAGATGGGACGGGGATTATTGTCTGGGGTGATTGGATGTTGAAATTGTTAGGATATAGGAATACAAATGTAGGGAAAAAATAAAATAAAAATAAAGAGTAACATTCAGTAATCATTAGATGCCACCCCAATAGATGGGGTGGTTAGAGAAAATTAGCACCCATTAGATTGAAAGTGAGTTAGAAATTGGAATATATATATTATATAGAATAATGGTAAGAAGAAATAGATGTTGGGGGAAAAATAGAAACAGAATAAATAATGTTAGATAAGTAATACAAAATGTAAAGAGAAATAATAAAAACAAATTCAAACTGTCTGTAGTGTAGGCATTGTCCCAAACACGTTGTCACCAGGATGTGACTTTTTATTATTTGTTTAGCAATAAGGGCTTGCCATGTATAATTGCAGAGTATATATCCCCTTGGGCCATTTTGGTGTAAAAAAGCATGGTTTTCTATTGATCACCAGTAATGTTGGTGATATAGTTCTTTGACTTTGGTTTTTGAAATGGCAGAAAGACAGTCAGTAGCGCGGGACAACACAGATGGTGAGAGATCTGTAAAGGATATATAAATTTGTATATCAGTCGCGTAGAGATGAAATCCAAAGAAGCTTATAAGGGATATAGGTCGACCAACCGGCGTGGCACGCAGTGAGCTAATAAAGAAAGACTGAGACAAGTATTTGGCAACATTATTTTGGCCACAGCTTTATTAACACTTCCAAACTTGGCAGACAAGCGGCGTGCAAGGCCAATAAAATTTACCACCTTTTCCAGTTCCATCTGGAAAAATAGGGCGTGTTCTGCCTACTACCATGTAGGCACCGCAACAACGTCCTCTTGAGACCCGCCCCTTGGCATAAATCACCTCTATGCCTTGCTTGCCGCTTTTCCGCCCTTACAACTGTGACAAAGCAATTTAAGAAATAAATTATATTCACAAAGCATACAATGACAACAACATTACTTGTCAAGCATTTAAAAAGATTACATATATAAAGTGCTTAATATATAATATGTATTTTTATATTTTATTTTTATTTATTTTTAAAGAAATACCTGCATGTACTGTAGGGGATGGGTGGGTGGAAGACTGAAAAACTATGTATAATAAACTTCCTTCCCCCTCTCTTTTAACTACCCTCACTTTGTCCTGCCTCCTGTCTCACTCCCTGTCCCCTCTTTTCCCTGAGTTGCTACCTGCACTGCTCAGGTATAACAAAATAGGATGGACTTCGTTGTCTGCACCCTCCTTTCTTCATGTCACTTGCATCGGACGGTCTAGCGACCATCCTCCCTTATCCCTCTTTGGCGCTATTGCTGCGCCTGCGATTCCTTTTAGTTTTCCAAAAGAAGTGGTGTAGATAGAGAACAGCAGAGAACCTAGGACTGAGCCTTGTGGGACTCCAACTGATAAAGGAAGCGGGGCAGAGGTGGATCCAGAGAAAATAGCACTGAAAGAGCGATTACAAAGGTAGGATGAGGATCTGGATAGGACAGTGTCTTGAAGACCTAGGGATTGTAGTGTTTGTATGAGAAGGGAGTGGTCAACAGTGTCAAATGCAGCAGAAAGATCCAGGAGAATTAGAAGAGAATAATGACCTTTAGTTTTAGTAGTGATCAAATCATTAGCCAATGCAGTCTCTATGTAGTGTTAAGAAGAGAGTAAACTTCACTTCATCTTCATTTTTGAGATCAAATGAAGAGAGGGTTTAGAGGCTGCTGGGAAGGTAAGACCTTATTCTTGAAAACTATTTAACAGGACAATTTAAGCCACATAATCACACCTCCCCATTATAATCTTGCCCATTTTGCTTGAGACAACACTGTTTTCTGCTTTTCCTTTGATCACAAGTAATCATGACTGTCTTGGAATTCTGCAATTCTGTCAGATATGCTAAAGTATCTTTAAGTCTCTTTAGTGCTGCCACTGTATGGTAATTAAATGGATGTAATTAGATGGATGGAGGATGTATTGTTTTCTGTTAAAGAGTTTTTTTTCTTTTTCCATAGACATTCACGGACCACCTAAAACAGAGACAACAATCAGGACAGGTACTGTATGAAAGTGTACCGCATCTGTGCTCTATATTAAGATCTTTGGAGCAGTAGTTATCCAACAAGAGCACATATTATTTTACTAAAATAGATACAATTTATAGAACATTAGTGGTTACAACCTGCAAATGAACTAAACTGTATGCTTAAAATGTTAAGACTCCTCCACATTTACTTTTTAACCTAGCAATGTCAAGGCTTCTGTACAACTCTAAAATGTTACTTAACCAAATACTTCCCCATAAATTTCAATGAGACAAAAACCTACACAAATGAATGCTTCCCAAAATGAAATATGGTGTCTGCTACAAATGCAGCTAGTCCTTACAAACAAAGTAAAAAATACACCATGTGTGCCTACCTTAATGGAAAGGAGGACACTTGTAATTTGAGTAAAATGTGACAGCATGCTTGTATAATGATGGGAAGATACCAGTAGTGAGAGAAAGATTACAGATTTTAGTTAGAGGTGGAATGAGCACAGGAGACATTGAACTACCAATTTGTGAGGTTCTAGGATCAAGAAGACAAGTGGTAAAGTGGGAAGATAAGAAGAGAGTAGATCTTCATTAGTGGGATAAAATGAAGAGAGGGTGTTGGGTAGGAAGTCAGCCGATTGTTTGTCGAGGAAGAGGATACCATTTCTAGTCTGAGTTTATCAATCTTGTCCTTGAAGTGGGAAGCAAGATCCTGGGCACTGATAGTAGTCGGAGGGTTTGGGGTCGGAGGCTTGAGAAGAGATTTAATTGTATTAAAAAGGAGTTTGTATAATATTAATATTTAATGGTGCAAGATAAATAAACCTTTAAACATACCTATATCAGGACACCCCCTCTAAAATCTTGCCCTTATTCACAAAAAACACATACATATCCACACATGCTACACTCATTTTGAGTGAGACCATATCCATTTCCTAGTATACCTACCATACTCTCTTGGATCGCGGATAACTCTCCAACTCTCTTGGATAACGTGACTGTCCTTGGGAATTTAGTAATGCTGGCAAATATGTTATACACATATAATAATATTCCTGTGGCAGTGCTTTATTTGGCTTCTGTTTTTGTATGTTTACAACGTTTACCTTACCTAGCATACCATTGATATAATCCCCTTGTCCTTTCTAAACACCTTCTTCTTCATCATAACTATTTAACATATCCGCTTGAAAAATCAGTACAGTTTAAGCCGCATACTGACACCTCTGCTTTCCTGCTTTTCCTTTGATCACAAGTAACCATGACTGTCCTGGAATTTAGCAATTCTGTCAGATATGCTAAAATGCCTGTAAGTCTCTACAGTGCTGTTAATGTTTAGTAATTAAATGGATGTAATTAGATGGATGGAGGATGTATTGTTTTTCCTGTAAAGAGTTTTTTTTATTTTTCCATAGACATTCATGGGCCACCCAAAACAGAGACAACAATCAGGACAGGTATAGTATGAGAGTGTACTGCATCTATGCTCTATATTAAGATCTTTGGAGCAGTAGTTATTCAACAAACCTCAGTGGCTAAGTGGCCTTATCGGTGAGCAGTTTGTATGTTCTCCCCATGTTTGCGTGGGTTTTCTCCGAGTGCTCCGGTTTCCTCCCACACTCCAAAAACATACTTGTAGGTTAATTGGCTGCTAACAAATTGACCCTAATCTGTCTGTCTCTCTGTGTATGTCAGGGAATTTAGACTGTAAGCCCCAATGGGGCAGGGACTGATGTGAGTGAGTTCTCTGTACAGCGCTGCAGAATTAGTGGCGCTATATAAATAAATGGTAATAATAATAATATTATTTTACTAAAAAAAGATAAAACCTATAGAATATTAGTGGTTGCAACCTGTAAATGAAATGAACTGTATGCTTAAAATTTTAAGGCTCCTCCAAATAGACTTTTTAACCCAGCAATGTCAAGGCTTCTGTACAACTCTTAAATGTTACTTAACCAAATGCTTCCCCATAAATTTCAATGAGACAAAAACCTACACAAATGCATGCTTTCCAAAATGAAATAAGGTGTCTGCAATAAATGCAGCTAGTCCTGACAAGCAGCACTTAATGGAAAGAAGGAGGATACTTGTAATTTGAGTGAAGTGTGACAGATCTCAGTGCAACAGTGGGCTTGTTGATGTATATGGTGGTCATCTTGAGATTTGTAATCCATTATTGTTGACTGTGCCAATTGAACCCTATACCTAGTGACAGCAAAAAGAATGTATTGAATCTCATACTGCCATAAAAATATTTGTATATGTGATGTAAATAAATAGTGCAAGAAGCCAAGAAAGGTGACAGACTATAGTATACAAACTAGAGATGTGACCAGACCCCTGTGTTTATGGTTTTGGTTTTAAAATCATCTTCCTGTTTGGGTTTTGGCCAACCTCACAACTGTCAATATTTTCACCAATATTGCCCAAAGGCTGCAGAAAGCTGGACGGCTAACAATAGTGACAGAGCACCAGCACAACTACATGACAGTTTAATAAAAAAATACAATCCCTAAGAAATATAGTGGCACAGTAGTGACAGATAGGATGGCAGTATAATAAAGTAAAGGACAACTTTAAAACATATAAATATTGCACTGGCTGATAGGATGGTCATTTTAGAAAAGAATATAGACCAAGGCTAGAGCACTTAGGGGGAGAGGGGAGTTCCAGTTGACTGAAAATGATTTCTCCTTCATTAACCCTTTGATAAATGAAGAGAAGCAGTTAAAGAGCCTTTCTCTGGAGAACACAGCCAATGTGCTTCTCACAGCCCTGTGAAAAAAATATACCACTTTTGGTTTTATAATATATAATCCAAAAGATTCCCAACTCAAATGAACTAAGCCAGTTAATTTTCAGAAAAACAGTTGCAATTCAACAGATTGCAGAAGATTATAACTGTTGAATTACAACAGTTTTTTGCAAATTGACTGGCTTTGTTCATCTGAGTCGGTTTATACAAGATTCTTACACAGACATAATATCAGGCGCTTTGGGAATCTTTTGGATTATAAGACTACTTGGGAGGGTTGAAACCCCTCTGCCCCCTCACATTTCCCAGAATCTGGCAACCACCAGCCATATTTCCATAGGAAGTGTGGACACCCATCACTTTATATGGTTTCAAACCATCACTATCAATCAATGTTACACCTATTTTTAGTGAGACTTCATCCCTTTCCTGGCAGCCTGTACCCCTTCTGACTGCCAGTAACCGTGATTCGGTAATGCTTGCAGGTATGCTATACATACATAATAATATTCCTATTGCAGCACCATACCTTACCTGTTTATTGTCTGTTTCCATAGATCATCTTGTGTAGCATTCCATCGTTATAATCCCATCATCTCTCCGAAAAACCTCTATCAATCTCCATTTACAGATTTGGACAAATAAAAATACAAAGAACTGTCATTGTAAAATAATTAAATGGATGGAGGATGCATGTTTTCCTGTTAAAGAGTTTTTCTTCTTTTTCCATAGAAATATTTGTCTCACCCAAACCAGAGACAACCATCAGGACAGGTACTGTAGGAACGTTTACTGCATTAAATCTATGCTCCATAATCAGATCATTGGAGCATTAATTATCCAATAAATATTGAATTCCAAATAGAAGTAGGGTTTGATTCAAGATTTTTATTCAATTAAAGTTTAGTTTTGTGTTTGTGTTTGTGGGGTTTTTTGTTTTTATTTTGCTGTTAATTCCCTTAGACTCTTAGGGGTATATTTACTAAACTGCTGGTTAGAAAAATTGGAGATGTTGCCTCTAGCAACCAATCAGATTCTAGCTTTCATTTATTTAGTGCATTCTACAAAATGACAGCTAGAATCTGATTGGTTGCTATAGGCAACATCTCCACTTTTTCAAACCCGCAGTTTAATAAATATACCCCTTATTTTTTGTATTGGGACCACCAGGTGGCGGATCCCCATCTAAGGGGTTATGAAGTGCCCCATTGCTTTTCAGAACAAGGATAGTAGTCTGAGTTGGGGAGGCATGCTATGGTCTACAGCGCTTCCACACTATGCAAAGATGCACCTGCACTGACAAGCCTGGGGTTGGTTCTCTCTATGGCAGGGAGACTCAACACTCTTTGCGGGAAGTATCTCCGTAACACCCGTGAGACACTCCGCAGTGGAGATTTGACAGAAATATCCACTCATTTTTTGGTGCGAGGAAAAATGAGCAGAAATTTCTACAGTAATTGCTGGCAATGTGCGTGTTGCGATGTCCACGTACCACATCGTCGGCAAGTGAATTCCCCCCATAGTAACTAACCCAGGCTGTCAACCACTGGAAACAGCGCTGAATGCAAGAAAGCCCGTAATTAATAAAAAATAATAAACAATGTGAGTTCATGAATATAAATGAATAGCGAATTTATTAAACCTAATATACATAGATAAAACAACTCTCATCAAATCCCATGTAAATTGCTGTTGAACAACTAAATATATACCTCTAAAATGAACATATGCATATCAAAAAAGGAGCAACCACTCCAACAATAACGGAATAAAGTCACAGCGATCAAAGATATAATAGCTGTATATAATCGCAGTTCATACATAGTCACTATGTAGCGATTGACAATGAGGAAACTAGTATATGAACAAAGCAAAATGTTTCTTTAATCAAAATTCTGATATGAAAGAAACCTGTAGTCTCAACTAAGAAGTTTCGGGAACAACTATGACTTGGATGGTATATTGATAATAATAATCACCTGATCCTCCGGCAGAGTCTCCTTATGTTGACAAGAAAGCAACCGATTAGTAAATGAAAACAGATGCAGATTCTAATGCACCAATCATAGAGATGTATAGCTTCAAGGGAGGTACTCCAATGGATATACATTTTCCACATAGATTACAATATAATGGATAAATAAAGTGACACTTTCCCGTCCGACAGAGTAGTATTGAGCCACGGTGTGATGAATGATCACCCCTCAAACAGAATAGAAGTCCATCTTCACAAATACAAGACTGGGCAAACCGCTAGCACTATACAGCGCACGCACTCACATTGTGGTTGTAACGCTCCGGTCCCACAGATAGTACCTGTCTCGTTACCTGCAGTCCATTCATCTGGAAATTGCCATGTCCCAGCATCAGACATTCTCCAGTTCATTCATTCAGCTATATTCAGATCTGTGCAGGTGCAAGCCTATTGCACTTCAGGACCTCCTCCCTCTTTTTCATTGGCTAAGCACTTCTGGAGCAATATTTAAACCTCCTGGATTCACCTGTCTGATGCCTGTTCTTCAAGCTCACTTACTGCAGCCTGTGGTTCTGGTTCCTGTTCTCCTTGTGGTTTGCCTGTGTTCCAGTCTGCTCTCAGTTCGTGGTCTGTGCTAAACCAACACTGTTCCAGTACCTCTCTTACCATCTCCAATGTACTTCATCGTGACAGCTCCGGTTCTCTCATCGCCACCACTCAGAGCCGCTATTACACCTGTGACTCCTCAGCTGCTATCACGAGTTACCTCCGCTACTCCAGTCTGCTCTCAGTCTCTGGCCATGTTGAACCTTCGTTGCTCCAGTACTTCACTTACCATCTCCAGTGTACTTCATTGTGACAGCTTCAGTTCTCTCATCACTACCACTCAGAGCCGCTACTTCATCTGTGACTCATCAGCTGTTACCACGGGTTACCTCCGTTACTCCAGTCTGCTCTCAGTCTCTGGCCGTGTTGAACTATTGCTGCTCCAGTACCTCTATTACCATCTCCAGTGTACATCATCGTGACAGCTTCAGTTCTCTCATCACTACCACTCAGAGCCGCTACTATATCTGTGACTCATCAGCTGTTACCACGGGTTACCTCCGCTACTCCAGTCTGCTCTCAGTCTCTGGCCGTGTTGAACTATCGCTGCTCCAGTACCTCTATTACCATCTCCAGTGTCCTTCATCGTGACAGTTTCAGTTCTCTCATCGCTACTGCTCAGAGCTGCTATTTCATCTGGGACTCATCAGCTGTTACTACGAGTTACCTCCACCACTCCAGTCAGCCTTCAGCCTCTGG
This sequence comes from Mixophyes fleayi, assembly GCF_038048845.1. Taxonomy (NCBI): domain Eukaryota; kingdom Metazoa; phylum Chordata; class Amphibia; order Anura; family Limnodynastidae; genus Mixophyes; species Mixophyes fleayi. The sequence goes on along the minus strand of NC_134405.1, from coordinate 148,455,114 downwards.
CTGTGCTGAACTATTTCTGCTCCAGTACTTCCATTAACATCTCCAGAGTACTTCATAGTGACAGCCTCTGTCCTCTCGTTGTATACCACAGAGCACCTATTCTCCTAGTGACTCATTGGCTGCTGATCATCAGCATATATTATTGTTGTGCCTGTATTTATACCACTCACCTGTGGACTCCATCGTCTCCATCCACTTCACCTGGCTCCCCCACATCGTTCTGCTGTACACTCACTCACGGGACCGTGACCTGCAGACTTGGTGCAGCTAAGACCATACCTCCTTGCAGGGGTACCCGGTGAAAACCACCTGTCTGTTAGACTCCGCGCCCGTGGGTGGGCTTAGCCATGTTCAGCAGAGCCTAGGGATCAATTTCCTGTAAGCCAACCGTGATAGTTGTATCTCGTTGATCCTGCGCCCTTACATTCTGTAATACAAGAGGTGAGAGGACTTCAATTGAAATCAAATAGTCTGTGGCAGAAGTAAACACTGTGATGAACAGATGAACAGTAGAGGCATTCAAAACAATATTGATGTGATGACACCTGATCTGACACGTTTCATCGTTAGCACAATTTCATCACAGGCAACATGAGTAGTCTAGCAAATAACCCAGGCTCTCCACTGGCTTTGAGGTGGTACAAATTTAAGTCCTTTTGCAGAATTATCACAGCAGTGAACTCCTAGGAAAATGTGCCCTCTCTACACCATTATTTAATTTCAACATTTCACATTGCAATCTGAAATTTATTTTCTGCAAATCAAAGCACACCAATGCTGATATTCACTAGGGATGCCTTTATTCTCCGCATACCGTGCCAACTGCTACTCTTCTACAAATTTAACCATCTTGCCCAAGAAGCCTTTGTACCTCAGTACATAGGGGTCCAAAGTTGTCTTTGCATGCTGTATTTTGTAATTAAGCTCCTCTGATAAATCATACTGTATCATCAAGACTGTCCACACACAGATAGCATCATCTTCTAACAGAATCTTTCACCATGCCCAATAATGTTCCTATTGATTTTGAAGGGATCATTATCTGGTATCAGCGGCAAGGCCGCACACAGTGCAAATCTGGCCAGATTAACTCATCTTCAGATAAAATTGTATTTATGGAAGATAACCACAGTTTTACCTGTATGTTATTTAAGCTACACACTTAAAATAAAGTAAATTCATTTGTACATTAACCTTTCTCTTTGTTTCTTTTGACAGCTGTATGCATCACTCTTGGTGTTATTTTCGTTATCATGTTGATATTTTTATTATCATACTATGGAAAGAAACAATGGTACGTATTATTGCATAACATATTTGTAGGTTGATGTAAAGGAAACTTCTTTTGTTGTTGTTGGTTACAAACAAAGTAACCTAGTAAAGCCTAGTGATAGTGACCCATTAAAGGAATAGTATATAAAAAAATATATATTGTTTATACAAAGTTTTCGTCCACCCTGTCTTTAATACTGTTAGGATTACTGAGCTGTCATTTTAATAAGAAACATGTGAGATATATGCTTTAACAAATAATTTCTTTCTGTAAAATCCAGGATATGGTATAATCCTAGTTTTTACTATAAATTATGCCACTACAATTTCCCATTATTTTATGCCTAGAAATCATGTAGTTCAGGACATTGTGGACATTCAGATCATTCTTCAGGCATGTTAAAATTGAAATTTTATTGTGGAGCACATCTTAATAGCTATTTTTTACACTGCAGCAACACACATCTCACCACCTGACACCTTATATTTCCTTGCCATCAATCCTTTTTTTTTCCCAAACCTTATTAATAACTTAATAAAACATAAACAGCAGTATAGTTACCACAGTAAGCATATAAACACTATGCAAACACCCCATTCGATAACTACTTATTATGTAGGACCTATGATGATCTCAGGTCTGGAACTGATTTCTGGGTAGAGTTACTAAACTATGGTTTGTTCAAACAGGTTTTCAGGCGCTTTGATATGTGGTTTGTAAAACAAGTGATTTACTAAAGGGCAAATGTCACATCAAAGTGCATGGTTTTAAACAGTTAGGTTTAAAATCGCTGTCTTGCTTTTTATATATGAGAAGTATAAAAATTGTCCCATATATTAAGCGGGGGTTTGCCAAACTCCATGGCATACTGATGTTTTTTAGTTAAAAAAAAATGTGGTTCTAACAGGGGAGATAGCTCGAACCATATGCTGTTTGGAAAAAATGAGAGGGTGCTGTTTTGAATACAGATATGTCTAGGCTGTGTAATGTTAATGATAAAATCATGTACTGTCAAATTGAAAATAACAACTAAATGAGAATAGAATAAATTAAATGAAATAAAAAGGAGATGCAGATGTAAAAAGTAAACAGAATGTTACAGCTCTTTTGTGAGTATAGGCGTTTCTGGAGCCGCTCAGACTGTGGCAACAGCGTGATGTTCCTGTCCTTCCAGTCTTCCGATGTCAGTTGGTGGCCGAATCACACGTGTTCATATGTCTTCACCGCGTGTGGAATGCGGAAATGAGTCAGTGAACCACAGGTGTATGGTGGCTGTAGGGTGTCAAAAATAGTATGTCGCAACGTGTTTCATCCAGCAAGCAAACTTTGTCAAGGATAGACGTGTGTGAGGCTATACATAGTGAGCCTCCACATTTGACTGGGCAAAGCTTGCTTTATTTGATAGTAAATGTTAAAATGATAAACCCAGAAAAAGAGAGCCAAAGTGCCAATTATGTGTTTCAATAGAAATAACAGTTTTTGCATTAACGGAAATAAAAAATAAAACTAATAAAATAAAAATGAAAATAACAATAAAAATTAAAATAAATCTAAAATTAAAATAAAAATAAAATACAAATATATAAATAAAAATAAATAAAATAATGAAAGAAAACATGGGAAAAATAAAGATGAAAGAGTGGCCTAGTGTCACTACTGGAGCATTAAGAGGGAAGAGGGGGTACTAATGCTTAAACCTTAAAAAAAATAAAAAAGATTATTTAATTAAGGAAATTAACCAAGATCAAAGTCAATGTTTAATCAAAATGAAATTAGGGTCTACATTGTGGAAGTCCACTTTGCTTTGATACACAGGATGTTCTCAAGATAGTTACCTCTCCAAAAATTTTCCACATGTTAGATCCCCATAAATCGTAATTCTTTCAGATTAGTGGCGCTATATGGTGATGATGATAATGATGATGATTGCACTTCTGATTATTTAAAAGTGGATGGATACACTATGTGTCTTCAGACCTCTTTTAATGTTGGCACAGACACATTCAAGAATATATACAACACCTTCGGTGTTACAGTTAATGGTCTGTCATATGCTAATTTTTTCCCATTGGAGTTTAATTTAAACATGGTAATTGTTTTGGTTTTGTTTTAGTTTAGACTGTTATTCTTACACGCCTTGCAATTTAAACAGTAGTGAAATCCTTCTGTTATTTTTGTGTTCATCTTTGTTTTGGAAAGTGGTACGTAACTCTTTGTTAAGATGTTTTGCAAGTTACTGGTTTTATATAATCTTAGGGTTTTTTGGAAGGAACTTTTTGACCTCCTCGTCCAACCCTAAAATATGCCAGTGATTCCAAATTATCTCTTCTAAGGCTTTTGTATTACTGTTGTGATTAACTGTGTGATAAATGCAATTTCTGGGACCGGTTGTGAATCTTTAAGTTGTTTTCTATCCAGTTGTTTCACTCTTTCTAATGCCGAGGTTACCGTTTTCTCATCATATTCTCTTTCCAGGAATTTAAGTTTGAGCTCATTTCCTTTTGTTTCAAAAATATTGGAACAATTACTTTTTAGTCTCCTGAATTGTCCAGTTGGAATATTATGAATCCAATTTCTGTGGAGATTGCTGGATGCCAATATAAAATTATTGTTATCCACTTCTTTAGTGTCATTTTTGTTTTTTACTGTGTTAGCTTCAATATATTTTGTGAGATCCATAAAATTTAATTGAATTGGGCTAGTCTCAGCAGTCAATTCAATATTTAGTGTATTTTTTTATATATTCAAGAAATTGTTGAAGTTCATCCTTTTCTCCTTTCCAAATGAAGAATATATCATCTATGTATCTTCTCAAGCATCTTAATCTCTGTTCAAATGGGTTATTGGACAATAACATCCATACAATCATCCTCCCATTTCGTGACAAAGAGGTTCACATCACTCGGAGCGAAGCACGTCCCAATTGCAGTTTCTCTATTTGATTTTAAAAGTTTCCCCGTACCAAAAGTAATTAAGCTGGATAATGGATTCTATACCACTAATGATAAAGTTTATTTGTTCATTCTTCAAATTCGTGTCTCTGCATACATTTTGGTAAGTATGCGAACAGCCATCTGCATGTTGGATACAAATGTAAAGCGATTTAACATTGCATGTACCTAGGATATACGTCTCTTTCCATTCAATGTTTTCTAGGATCTGGAGGATGGCTGTGGTCAGGGGCGGGCTGGGCTGGGGGGGCAGGGGGCCACTCAGTCTAACCGCTGTTTGAGATGTTCCGTTTGACCTGTTCCGTTTGACCTCTGTTTTTATTTGGAAGGTTCTCTATATCTTGCTCAACCAGTTTTTGAGAGGTTTCTACTACATGACCTTTAGAGAAGCTTGGATAGAAATTCCTCTGTGTATGTCAGTTTGTATAGACAAACTGGTCGGAATTCCTTTGTCCCATACTAATAGGATTTTTTAAAATATTTTTTCAAGCATATTTTTCTAATGAATCTATTTAAATGTAAACATCAAACTTATTAGGCGGCTTTAATTGTGGTGCAAAATTCATTGCTTACTTTAATAGAGTAGCTTGATCTTTAGTCAAGGTTTACTACTAATATTGAATATTCCTCCGTATGAAATATTTTCAATTTCTGTTTTATTTAAAGTTTTATTTTTCCCTCCTCTCTTTCCCCTCTTTGAGAATGTAAACTTTTTATTCTTTTTCTCCGAGGGGTTGTTTTAGGTATTGGTTGGAATGGTGGTTTCTCTGTCCCAAAAAGAAATTCTAAAAAATTCTTCCTATCTTATTGGTCGAATGTTTATTGATTTTATTCATCAGAGATTTAGATGTAGCTTCCATTTCTTTTTTGACAAAAGACTCCCCCTTCAGCTATGAATTCCGAATTTGGTGTCTCTACTTTTTGCTCGACTGCCTGGAGAGTAGCAGAAATATTTTTCATCATATGTTTGATATATTTTTTTCCTTCTTTTATATAGGCATATTCTTAATGAGGGCTGTCTTTTGTACATCTCTTGGTTTTTCATATGACCCTTCAAATTAAGTACAGTAGGTTTTTGTCTGATTTTCAGTACTGTTATAATTTTTGGCCTCTTCTAAATCCCTATGAATTTTTCTTTGTTTCCTGCTAATAATCTCTTTTACCAATTTATTGATTTTATTGTTGGTGAAGGTGGATAGTTGTTTAAAATCTTCCATATCTGTAAGCGGTGTGAATTTTTTGTCCAGTGTATCAATTTGGGCTTCAAAAGATTCAAGAAAACAGTGATCTATCCTCTATAATTAATTTCATGAGTTGTTTGGAACAGCTGTCCAATGTTAGATTCCAGTTTTGTATAAAAATCTTTTTGATGTTCAATAATAGTGGGATTTTTTAATATTCTGAGTCCTATAGGGATAATGTCTTTTTCTAGATATTTTGTAAGGGTGGTGATTTCCCACCATTCTGTTGTACATCATTTTTAAAATTGTCAAGTTTGCGGACTGAAATCATCCTTATATCTTTCTTTTGTTTCAATGATTTCATTTTCAAATACCTCACTGGTATTGACATATCTAAATCATTGTGTAACAAAGGAGGGATTGTGATTACTGCTCTCAATAAACAGATATCATAGATTAAGGGAAGGTGGAGCGCTCTCACTAAAATTGTATTTTGCAGCACCTAATAAATCTTATACAAATGGAAAAATTGATAGTGTGCAGTCTTGAATACTGGTATATCTATAGCTAGGCTGTGCAACATTTATGATAAAATCATATACTGTTTCAGCTATCTTGCCTGCCTGATATGAAAAAAGTAAATAATGAAATACATTTTTAAAAATATGTCCTATCCATTTTTATAAAAGCCCAGTTCTCATGGGTCCTCTAGTCCTCAATGGAGACCTGGCCAAATGCTGAATAGCCCTTGGCCCCTCCTGGTATCTCCAGGTGGTACCAGGAGGTACCTAGGTAATTACATACTTCTCCTATTAGTAATAAAATAAATCTTATTGCTCCCATTATTAATAAACTAATGAGTAGTGCCCCACTATTGAATAATACGTTAATATGGCCACCTTAATACAAAACTGACCCCATCATTTTGAAATTAATGCTGTCTCCCTACTAAATACTTACCTAAAAATCTTCTTTTCTTGATCTGAAAACCCCTCCCCCTTTTTGGGGTGAAAACCGCATCTGATGTGTGGTAGTTTGTAAACTGCACCAATAACTACTTGTTAAATCTGCTTGGTAAATCTACCCATTCACCTCTTCATCAGCAGCTATAATCCATTTCTGCTTCTCATGGATAGGCAGCCTACCACAACACTGTCTTGAGTTGCACTGCTCGAACCATGTAGGACAGGCATTTGGCTATAACGTTCTTGTTCTATCTTGTTTGCTTCACCCCAATATGTCATTGGCCTATCTAGAAACATAGCATTTGACTGCAGAAAGGAGCCTACAGGTCAATTTAGTCTACCCTCTTTTATTGTTCTTGGGGCATTGTGTTATTATTCTTAAAATTTTCTTTAACAAATTTAAAATGTTTGTCCCAGGTGTTCTTGAACTTTTTTACTCTATGAGTCCATCACACACACACACACTTAAGCACACATACTTGATTTATTGCATCGTGAGGACCCATGTCTGGAACATGGTGTATAGGGACACCCCTTTCCTATTGCCCTGTAAACAGAACAATCATAGGGGTATGTGTAGGAGCAGTTTGCTACCAGAGTTACCACATGAGATTTTCAATTTGACTTTGTATAAAGTACTGACACAGACTGCAAGATGGGGGAAGTGTCATGTATTTTGACTGTCTGAGGACATCCACATTCCCGCATACATAAATGAATAAATAATAATGGTAAGGAAAGTTTTGTGTATCCTGGCCGTCTGAGGACATCCACATGCTGCTTACACCGACACTTAGCCATGGAGGCTACAGCACTGTTCAACCACTTTGCATCATTTCAACAAGTTTGATCCCTTTTTAAAGCCGTTATACAGTTCTTTATGTAGAATTTCACCCCTGACCAGTTCCGATCTTTGAGCATGGATGGTTCAGCCATAAGGCACGCAACACAGTCTCGCTTTCCGGGCACCCGGCATGTCTGTATAAACCTCATCAGGTGTTTCTCCACAGCCTGGATCTCCTCTCTGTCCCAGGATTTCCTCCGCACTTCTTTGCAACCTGAAAGGACGTAGAATGGTTCAGTATGGCTCCGTAAAATACAGAGAAGGCAAAGTTCTTCTGCCTAGCAAACTTGTGTGCTACACCTACCTGTGGAAGCTGGGCACTGGCCCCGTGTTGCCAGGTCCATAGACCGCCTCTCTTCTGCGTGGAAGTGTCGACTAAAGGCTTGGCCACTTGTCCCTCTGTCACAGGGGATTGCTCATCATCTGACATGTCACTCTGTAGCTGGACCGGTTCTGAAAAGAAACAGATATGTAAATGACTGAGGTAAAAGTCAAAAGCATACATCAGAAACTAGATTTTCCACTTATCGTCCGGATCAATGTGCATCTCGTCCAAATTCTTGCCTTTGAATTTGGCCAATCTGCCACTCTCGAGAGCCATTAACAGTAGAGATGGTCATTGACCCTCGTGTTTTGGTTTTGGATTCGGTTTTGGATCTGGATTACCATCGTGTTTTGGTTTTGGTTTTGCAAAACCGCCTTTGCGTGTTTTGGTTTTGGTTTTGGTTGGTTTTGCTTTGCTATTTTGTTGGAAAATCAATGTTTTTGGGCCTAAAATAACCCAATTTAGTGCTCCAACTGTTTCATAGATAAGTAATCTAATTGTAGAGGTAATAAATCATCCAAAAAACAGTTTAATTCCTGGTAGGTAGGCCTTCATTTATTCTACACACAAAACAGATTGTCTTCCTCTTTATCTATGCATATTGGCAATGCAGCCATCGTCTTTGGATGTATATTACACCCTACACTTATAGATAAATATGTAAAGAAATGGAAAAAGTCAGTTTGCTTTCTGTCTCTATAGGCCCCCCTCCACTTGTTTAAAAAACCCAAAAATTCAGCCGTTATAGACTGTACAATATTAATTGAAATGGACAAAGCCAATTTGGTTTCTAGCTCTCTAGGACCCCCTCCACTTGTCGAAAATACAAAAAAATTCAGCCGTTATAGACTGTACAATATTAAGAGAAATGGACAAAGCCAGGTTGGGGTCACTCTGTCTATGACACCCTACCCTTAAGGATAAATTGCCCAAACAGCAGCCTTTCAAGACGGTACGTGATATGGAAATGCCACAAGTCCCTTTCCTTTTTGGGGGTAGATTGCACCCTACACTTACATAGAAAGTTTTTAAAAAGATGTTATCGTCATCATCTTCAGCTTCATCCTCACCCTCATCAGTGTGTACGTCATCATCACAGACTATCAATTCATCGCCGCTTGAACTCGCCATTAGAGAACAGTCAGTGCTTGGATGTCTTGGATGGTGAAGGCCTTCCTCGTGGAAGATGAAGTTCATTTTTATAAACATCATTTTCTCCACATTTTTGGGAAGTAACCTTCTACGGCGATCACTGACTAAGTTCCCTGCTGTGCTGAACACTCGTTCAGAGTACACACTGGAGGGTGGGCAGATTAAGTATTGCAAAGCAAGTTTGTACATGGGTTTCCAAATGGCCTGCTTTTCTTCCCAGTAAGGAAAGGGACTGTCTGACATTTCCATATCAACTACCTCTTGAAAGTAATCCTCCACCATCCTTTGCATGTTTATACTCGTATTGGATGGAGTTATGGGCAAAATGACACATTTTTGTGGTTATGTGGACAGTGGGCAGAATGGCATTTTTCAGCGCAATCTCTACATTTTTACACACTTTTTGGTATAGTTGTGGAATTGCTTTGGAATTGGAGAAATGTTGTCGCGATGGAATTCTGTAATGTGGACACAAAACCTCAAGTAACTGTAGAAAAACCAGCTGCGTTTATTGTGGAGATTGGACGCAGATCTAACACTAACATTGCAGCCATGGCGTCTGTGATTCGCTTGGCGACTGGGTGACTGCTGTCATATTTGCTTCCCCTCACAAATGATTGTTTCACAGTTAATTGCTGAAATGTAGGACTGCTCATTTTCTTGACCTGCCTCTGGGATGACGATTCATCCCCAGCAGCAGCAACAGCAGCAGCAGTGGGACTAATGCTTTCTTCAGAGGAATCAATAATAGTGCAGGAGTCATCCAGCCTTAAGTGGGATGCCGGGCTAACTCCGAGCGCTACTGAGGATATTGATGAGGATGGTGTGGTGGGTGTATTTTGTAGCCGTCGGGATGTCGGTGAGCGGAGGGTCTTAGCTGATGATGGAGTGCTTGTAATTTTTTGGGAAGAACTTTCAGCTTTTCCCAACACTTTTCCATGAACTCTCGTTAAATGGCGTAACAGACGAGGATCCAAGATGGTTAAGGTCCCTCCCTCGACTGACTGTGGCTTGACATACACGACAAATGGCTATACAATTGTTGTCTGGATTTGGGTAGAAGTAATTCCACACATAAGAAGTGGATTTTTTTGTTTTATGCCCAGGCATGGCAATGGCCTTTTTCTTGTCACGTGCCAGAACTGCTGCCACTGGTGCAGGACTTACACAAACAACCTCATCCTCATCAACATCCTCATTAGCGCCCTCGTCGCCTACACAAATCTCCCCCTCATCCTCTTCTAATTCCAAAGTGGCATCCTCAATTTGTGTATCACCGGCTACACTCGGGCTATTATCGCACACATCAGCAGAATGCTCACGATTAGACATCCCACTGTTGGATGGACTCTCCACAGGGATTGGTGTCATTTGTGAATCAGAGCAAACATTATCCTCTAATGAAGGGTTGTCCAACCCGTGGCCCGCGGGCCGCATGCGGCCCAGCATGCCTGTAAATGTGGCCCAGAAGGAGTTTTGGTTGTGGCAAGGGGGCAGCACTGTTAATGGAAAAAAAAATCCTGCAAAAAAAAAAGAAAAGAAAATACTTACCTTCCGGTCACGCGGTCCCTTGTCTCCTCCTCCGTGCGGTGGTCGCAGTGAATGTTGGGCATGATGTCATCACGCCCAACATCCATTGCGGAGTGCAGCACAGAGGAGTCACCCGCGCGAGAAGAACAATCAGCAGCACAGAATTGGAGAAAAGAAGAGAAGAGGAACAGGAGAACAAGCCGATTAAAAGGTAAGTTAAGGGCGATTTTTTTTATTATTTCAAGGGACGCTGACCAGTGAATAAAAGTCACCTGGTCCTGGAGCATCATGGACCTTATCTCCCTTCTACATACTTCTACTTGTAATACTAATGGGGCATTATATATTATTCTCTTTGGCCCAGTATAAGTTGTTATCCCTTAACTAACATAGTGGTGTAATTAGCAAAACAGGTCACAATTTGGGGTCACAGTGGTGTATATGTCAGGTACCGCAGGCCTGGTCAGGGCACCCTGATATACAATGCCTGGCTTAAATGCACTTTATTAATATTGCATAGAAACAATACAAAAAGTGATTATAGTATAATAACTAGGGAGGATTCTTTGAACAGGGTGACTGAAAGGTAAGTATAGGGGGATTTTAAAAAAAAAGTGATGTATATATATATATATATATATATATATATCACTTTTTTTTCTCATATATATATGTTAACTATGTTTTCTATGGTCTTTTGGATGATCAGCTATCGTTATTATTAGTGTATCTTATGTGCGGCCCAAACCAACTCGTCATCTTCCAATGTGGCCCAGGGAAGCTAAAAGGTTGGACATCCCTGCTAATACCTTACTGTTATCTTGCAGCTCGGCTTTGACGCGTAACAGTAGTTGTGCACCAATTGTAGGCTCGGTAACTTTTTGGGATCTGCCACTAACAGCCAAAGGTGAAGGCCTCATTCTCTCTTGCGTGTGTAGAATGGCATGTTGGCAATTTTTTTTTTATCGGCACTTAACTTTTGCTCAGTAACACTTCTTTTTCGCTTCAACACAGTAAAAAAAAAAATTGATTTTTTTTTGGACTGATTTCGAATCACTCTGTAGTTTGACATTGTCTTGCCCAGATGACGTACTGGGAACACTAACATCAGGACTGGTGACAGAACCTGGTTGCTCATTCTGCTCATATGTGGACTGCTTTGAATCCATTCTCAGCCCAAAGCACTTGTAGTGCTAAAAATTATTTGGTAAGATACTGCTGACAGATAGTAATTTTGACAGCCAGAAATATTTATGCACAATTATGGGGGACACCTCAAAAGCACTGGGGAGTGCTAAAAATTAGTTGGTAGATACTGCTGACAGATAGTAATTTTGACAGCCAGAAATATTTATGCACAATTATGGGGGACACCTCAAAAGCACTGGGGAGTGCTAAAAATTAGTTGGTAGATACTGCTGACAGATAGTAATTTTGACAGCCAGAAATATTTATGCACAATTATGGGGGACACCTCAAAAGCACTGGGGAGTGCCAAATATTGAAAAGAAAAAAAACCTCTATCCTCCTCTCTTCTCTAGCGTTTTTTGTTACATCAATTGGAAAAAGAATATTGGATTCTCTGTCCCTGCTCTAATCAGCCTATGACTACACCCTGCTCTCTCCCTCTGTCAAATGGCGATGGATTGCTGTGAAGGCGTGTATTTATAATCTTGAAGTATCGCGAGAACCGAGCCCCGAGATCCGACGACGTCACAATGACGTCCGGCCTCGATTTGGATTCGGAGCAGGCGGGAGAGTACCGAGCTACTCAGCTCGGTACTCGGATACCCAAAGTTCGCCCATCTCTAATTAACAGTTTGCTGATCTTGACGAGTTGGAGGGTACTTTCTGGGAGGCGGTAATAATGCCGGTGCAACCTGATGTCGTGCCCAAGGAAATCTGCCAACTGATCCAGTTCTGTGTCATTTAGGTTGAGGACCTTCGAGAGACTGGCAATGTGCTTTCGAAGCTTTAGGGAAGACAGCGTGTGGGGATGCTTGGCCCCACACTCTCAGGCAAACAGTCGTATGCAATCGGAGCCTCTGAAGTGTGACAAGGCAGCTGATCTGGCGAACATGTAGACATTTTGGCTATCCACTCCACATTTCTCACGCTTTTCTGTGAGAAGTTCCATTGCAGCTTGCATGGCTGGTGTCCTCAGGATGGGGACTTTTCTCCCTCGTTTTCCTCGGATTTTAATGCGAGTGAGTGGCCAGCAGAGCTTCTTCTCAACCTCAGAAAGTGCTAGGGACACATCTTCGTGGAGATCTGAGGTATCTCTTGAGGAGAAGGTAGTCAGCCACATTTTTGAAACTTCCCCTTCCCTTCTTCGATTGAACAAGATCACCTGTGCCAGGGGGACTTTTGCAAGTAGTGTCCAGTGGTTAAAACTAGGCTCGGTGGATAGCCCACTTTGGTAAGCTTGCTGCTTTGCATTGAGGTATAAGTGCATCTTTTCACATCCTCCGTAAAAGGTAAGAGTTGAGGCAAGTTCCACTTGGACTCCTTAAGAGTTTTCAAGGCAGCCGATGAGATCAACTTGTTCCATCTCGCCTCAAAGAGCTTCCTGAGATTTTCAACCGCAGCACTGCAGCCCTCCATCATGGCTCAACACTCCACAATGCTCGCTATCTTTTGCAGGCCATGCCCGATCTTAAGTGCCAGCGAGGACATCTTAAATGCACCTGTCTCCTCGTTATAGCCAGCTTCACAGCGTCTACTATGTGCAGAAAGTTTGATGGGGCGCTAAAGTGATCCATCCTCTCCAAAGGGGTAGCTCTTCTGGCCTGTAGCAGTAACCTGCCCATTTCTCTAAGCTTCTGATGGATGTACTTGTGCCTGCCAACATCTGATCCGACCCGGTTGAACAGATGCTGGCCCATCTGCATGATGCATCGATCATTTTTGACTGCGAGTAAGACTTCATCCTGGGTTATGTCACTCAAGAGCTTCCAAAAGCCATCACTGATGTCAGGTGGAACAGGCTGAGCAAAGGCACACAGGGACTGAACTCTGTTTTTGCTAGGTGTGAGCTTCTTGCCCCTTCGGTTTAGCTTAAATCTCTTCATGTGTCGCCACAGATATTTCTTTACAAACAAGCCCTGGCAGGCTACACAGTGCATGAAGCCTTCAGCATTCATCTCTTTGTCTGGAAGTTTGCACGGGACCATTACGCCATAGCCTGCCCTCATTGCCTCAGCATTGTGTGCACAGTTGCCTCTATTGCGAAGATGTGCCAATTGCATGCACCTTTCTTTTGAGTGCTTGGGGAATTTCAGGGCCCAGGCTACTTCAGTCTCATTGCGGTGAACATGCTCTATGTGCCGGGCAATTTTTAAGGGGGGTTCTCACAGTACTGGCAGTGCTGCTTTTTGTTATACGCCCTGGAGCCATCACTGTTTCTGGATAGCGTTTGGACAGACACCACGTCATCTCTCTGACCCTCTGTGTTTAAATAACGGCTAGAAGAAAGTCGAGATGGTCGTACTTAGAACTCATCTCTGGGTACCTGCACTCTGCTGCGCTGGTGGACAATGGGGCATCACCGCTGGCGTCAGAACCGCTCCCTTCCGAATTGTCAGGGGCAAACTCGTCTCCACCGCTCTCTGGGCTTTAGTCGGAGCTACCAGTGGGCTCTGTCATGCTTCAGCGTCCCAGCTTTACCTACAGCAGATGGATTCGACGGTGTCTTTACCCGCTTGGTGTACAAAGCGCTGCAGGATGCAGTCACTTCTGTTTCCTGCTGCCTCTATACATTCAGACAGAATCCTGGCCTCTAGCGGTGGGAGGCACACACACTTTCTCCCCTGTGCATCGGACACACGCACACTTTTGTTCTGACAAATGTGTCTCACAGGAACATACCAGATTTTTATGCTGAGCATATCAGCAAGGTCCCCTGCATTGATTAGCCTTGAGAAGCTTTGTGGGGACCTCAAATTTTGTCCCCACTACGACTCAGGTCCCCACAGTGTTGGTGTGTAAACAGATCAATGTCCCCACAAGTATATGAATGCAAGTACACACACACACACACACACACACACACACACCTACCTGCTGGGAGATCATTTAATGGACCTATCACCCTTTCTGTAAAGAAAACTTGCTGTCTTTTCTGATTTCAAAGTGCGTTGTACAGTTCTAGAAAGCCTCTTATTTTTTTAAAATACTATCTTCCTGGACTCCATTAATACTTTTAATGCATTTGAAAGTTTCTATCAGATCCGCCCCTTCTCTCCTAAAACCTTCTACATGTTCAGTTTTTTAAGTCTTTTCTGAAGTTTTGTTATGAAGCCCATGCACCTTTCTATTTTATTAATGTCTATTTGAAAATAAGCTCTCCACAACTGTACAGAGTACTTAAAGTGAAGTCTTACCAGTGACCTATAAAGCGGAAATATAACCTCTGTTTTCCTATTACTAATACCCTCGCTATACAATCTACTATTCTGCTGGCTTTTCTCTACACTTGCTAAACAGTATACTTCACCAGCTTTCACATAGAGTGAGGTTCTTGGTCTTTGCTATAACACTCTGTTTCGGGGTTAAATGATACTATGGTCTGGTGCTGTGTGTATTCAGCCCCATTATCAGCACATAGCATCTTTGACATCCTGCCAAACTTGATGCTTATTTGAGCGAGTTATTCTTTTCATTACCCTGTTTACTTTCTGTGAAGCAGGTAAACTATGTAAGATAATATTTCTTCCTTCCTGGCATCTCATTGCTCCACACAGGTCCTCATGTATCAAGTCCAGAGGCTGTTCAGCTCTGCTATTGTTGATTTGTTTTGGAAAATGCATTTCATCTGAGCATCTAGTGCATTTCCTCCTTTGGTTGCACTGATCAATCTTAATACCATTAACACCATTTGCGAGCTGCTCATCAGCTTCATCATTGCTTGAAGGTACCTATGTCCTAAGCGTTGGTTCCATATATGAATGTAGTGAAAGTCAACCTGATTGACACAATATTGACTGTTTATGGTTAATATTGTATTAATTAAGCATTACATATATACTTATATTTTATATGCCCAATTATGTTCTCTTCAGAATGCAGCTGGAAGGGGTCAAAGGTTGACATGGACTGAACAGATGTATTCTTAGTGCAGACGGACAAACATATTTACCTTTAGTTTTAAAGGACAATGAGAAAGGTTAAGCTAAATAAAGTGAATTGAGATTTACGATCCCAACAGTTATATGTGGTTTCTTTATCTCAAGGTCGTCAATGTTTATTAGAAACTTCTATACCATATTAAGCTGGGTACACACTACAGAAATTACGACCAACTTTTTATGCCGAGCGATTTTACATGCGATCGATGATCCGATCGCTCGGTCCATGGACTGCATACACACTAGCCATGTTTAGGACGATAAAGGGAAGAGCGGACGTCCCTTTAGCGACTTTTTATAGCCATGTTGTCGTGAGCAATGACTGTAATTTCGTACTCACTGTTGTGGATCGCTCGGAAGTTTATACACACTACACAGCGGAAACGAGATTGGACCGAAAATATTAAACGGTACGACCAACCAGATGAGGCGATAATCGTCCATTTGGGCAGACTTTTGACCATCGTGTCACTGCACACACTGACCCGACTTTTGAACGAGCGGTCGTATGTCGGCTGTTTGAGCCGATTATTGGACGAAAACAGTGTAGTGTGTACCCAGCTTTAGGAAACTGTAAATAAGAGTATAGATTATCACATTATGTAACAGATGCTGTTAAAATGTATAAAAGCTTGTACTTGTCCGCACAAAGACACACTTCTCTCTGCTTTAGAGATGCCCACACCTGCTGTGAATGCAATAAAAACATCATACTTATTTCAGAAGACTTTTAAAATACTTTTTGCTTTTACAGAATGCTGTTCATATGTTGGCCCTTATTGGCAGTGTTGACCACTTCTTTATTCTTTAGCTTCTACAATTCATCAGTGATTTTTCCTTCTGCAAGAATGTGACTCCTTTTTTATATAATGCAGCTGTCACCATTAATTGTCATAACATTAGCTTGCTTTGTCAGGTTTTTTACTGACAACATATTGTTACAAAGACTAGCTACAGATAGTAAATTGTTTACATGTATTGTTCTTGTGAGTGTAGAGGAGACTGGGCAGAAAAGATAACCATACTTTATATACCTTCTAAGGTAACATCGTTCATTAGCTACAGCAGTGGTTCCCAAACTGTGTGCCACGGCTCCTTGGGGTGCCGCAGCGATCTCACAGGGGTGCCACGGCCAGGGCTGGTGGTAAGCAAGGCGGAGGAGTATTTGGTAATTATTTTGGCGTAGGGGTGGCTTGAAAAAATTATGGAGACCCTAAGAGTGCCCCGAACTGAGAAAGTTTGGGATCCAGTGAGCTATAGTAACTCTTTCCGTCGTACTTTAGTCAAGTTGAGAGACGCTTGTATCACTAGACATATGGCTCATGTCTTCAGAGTCAATACACTATGTATGTTTTGATGACCTACCCCACTGGTGTCAATGGAAACCTCAATACCTGAAGGGCTGTCATGTTCTTTTTTAGCATTTTTGGCTTTCTGTTAACTATTTTGCTTATTCAGCTCATTAATTTTAACTAAGCAACACGTCTATTTAAGTGACCAGGTTTCATGCATACTAAACATTCACCTGATTCATGTTGCTAACAGTAGATCTGAAAGCTTGCCTTCCTTGTTATTGCCTGGGAATTGGCCTTTGTAATATAACTTGATTTATGGTACCTTCTTGTATTACTACCAACGGGGTAGCGGCAGTGTTCCCGCTTCCCTGAGCTGAGACATTACAATCCAAGCTATTTTCAGGTACTGGGGAAGTACCCCTACTGAATGCTATACTTGGGGTTGGTTATTAAGGAGCGGAAAATTTCGATTGACATAATGTATCCTTCATATTTCTAGCTTGCCATGATCTTAACTGTGGGATTTTTAATATTTTTAGGGAGAAGAGATCATGGAAAAGCAGGACTATACAGAGAAATGTGGCATCGGAATATACAGAAGACCATAAGATGAATGCTCTTCTAAGTGAAAAGCAATTGTAAAATATGTGATATTTTATCACACACAGCTATCAAATTATGGAATGTCATTACTTCATGTCAATAGATTACACGCATAAAACTATAAATTAATATTACTATTTTGAACAGTCTGTATGCTCTCAATAGCATTTGACCTAAGCATTTATAACTCCTGTCAATCATTTTCAAAATGTAATGTAAAAAAAACGTTTCTAAAGAGTTTGTGCATAATCAATCTCCGCCTGCATTGCAAACTTATTTTCTCTTCTTTGGTCTTTGTATGAATCTATGTCGAGTAACAATTAGTTTCCATTGTTTCTGTCATAATTTTATTTGTAATCCACTATGTCGCTTTGCAGACCAGAAATAGTATTAGTTTGGAGGTAATTTGTGACAGGCAAACTGCCAACACATAGTGAAAAATCCTCTTTAACATTACAAGTGTGCCTTGATTTTCAAAGAAGTACATGGGTTTACAGAACAAAAAAATGGTAAGATGACAGCATTTGTGAAGGAACAAAATCTTACAGCAGCCTATGGTAGTCGAGCGGAGTGAAGGATTTTTTTTTACCAAGTGCCATGTGCCTAGTTTTGTTGAAAATGTGTTGCTTTGCACAATAGGATTATTAAGATGAGATAAAAATGTGTGCATTTTTATGGATGTTCTGTGTTTTGGAATGGGCACATGGTTACACCCCTCTAAAGAGAAGGGAAAGGGGGCTGGTGGTGGTGTTAAGTTGGTGGCATGGTTGTATTGTGTTGTGGCAGCACCACACCCTGCGGGGTCATGCCTAGTGCTTCTAAAGTTGTAGGCCGACACCAATCTCAATCTCTTTACCTTTCTGGACTTCAAATGACAATCTGGAGAAAGAAACCCAATATCAATAATTGTTTTCTGGCCTATATTTTATAGTGCATTGGAACCTATGCAATGTTGATACAAGCCATAGCTACAGGCAGCACGGTGGCTTGGTGGTTAGCACTTCTGCCTCACAGCACTGGGGCCATGAGTTCGATTCCTAACCATGACCTTATCTGTGAGGAGTTTGTATGTTCTCCCCGTGTTTGCGTGGGTGTCCTCTTGGTGCTTCGGTTTCCTCCCACACTGTGTGTATGTATGTGTATGTTAACAAATTTAGACTGTAAGCTCCAATGGGGCAGGTACTGATGTGAGTGAGTTCTCTGTACAGCGCTGCAGAATTAGTGGCGTTATATAAATAGCAGCTCATGGTAGCTGACAATTCCATAGTTCTTTTCTCTGTCCCCCACCTGCTACGCTGGCATACTTTTGGTGTTCTCTAAAATTTATGATTTGTCTTGTTTTGTAGTCCTAACAGCACTTTTTCACGTCATAACACAATTTACTTTTTACATAATTAGCTTCAGCAGGGCACTCCTGAGAGCTACTGACATCTACCTTGTGGAGCTTTGCCCCACTTGCTCAATGCTACTAAGATTTACACATCTTTTTTAGTGAAATTCGTCTGGTGCTTTTCTACGCCTGGCTGTCCATGGTGGATACAGAATGCTGGACTACAAGGCATTCAGTGCACAATAATCTGACAAGGATTGCAGCTATGGTCTGCTTTGTATAGGGGGAGTCAAATTTTTATGGTTGTGTTTCATTGGAATTCGCTTCGTCAGTAGCTTTCAACAGGCATAGACTACCATGTTAGATGTCATCATGCCAATTACTTTTTTCTGGTTTTTTTTAACTCAAACAAAGTCTGGAGCCCATAGATTGTAAGCTTGCGAGCAGGGCCTTCTCACCTCTTTGTCTGTTTTACCCAATTTGTGTATTAGTTAACTGTGTTTGTCCCCAATTGTAAAGCGCTACGGAATATGTTGGCGCTATATAAATAAATGATGATGATGATGATGATGATGATGAGCTCAAAATAAGAGCCACATACTTTATCGAAGTGGAGCTTATCCTGATTGATAAGTATACGTAAGATAAATAAATGGTCAAGTAAATGTCAGCAATCCACAAAAAAGGAAAGCTTATCCTCCAGAAGCTGTACATACAGCTCCGTCTCCCAACTCCAGAGGTGAAGGAGCAATATGAATAGGCAGTAGTTGCATGCACTTCACCGTATAGGGAAGAGTATATGTCAGCAGTGCACAAAAATAGAAATCATATGTGTTGTGCCGAGGAAGTTCCTTCGGGATCTGTGCATAGACTGCTCCATCTCTAAAATCCAGAGGCGATGGAGCTATCTAAATAGGCAGCAGCTTCATATACTTCGCCACATGAGGAGGCTAGCAAGATGTATGTAAGATATACGGTACTTTGATGTTAACTGTGATGATTTCTGATTTCCAGAAAATTTTCAAAATAAAATATATGTAAATTCTGTATTAAGAAAATAATGACATAATAAAATTCACTATTAATTTATTAATTTAATACAATTTATAAAGCTGATGATTAACAAAGTCATTTGAAATTACATTAGTTCATGTATTAAAATAGTTATACCTGTGCAATACAGATTTATTTCCATATGGATCAGATATACCATTTATGAAAATATTTTCACTTCTATCATAGGATACACATATTTGCATACATATTCCAATCCATTTGTGCGTCTGTATTTATAATTTTTTACAACCTTAACACATCAGGGCAAATACTGCATGGTGCGCACATATACATTTTGGTGCGTGGGTCTTGGTTTTATCGTTGGCTATGGGACTCCCAAAAGTCTTTAACAGTGATTTTTAAGAAAAAAACACCAGCTGGCATTTGTCTTTGTTTGTTAGGCCTGCAAGCAAAAAGTCATCCAGGTAATGGGCAACAGTTTTAAACTTTGTCTCTGCCACTGGGCACCAACGCAAGAATGAACAATATTCTTTGAAAAGGTGCAGCCCATAGGTAATCATTTATTAGTGTAATATTTATTAATAGTTATCATTAAATTTGAAGCCCATTAATTTAAAACTTTGTGTTAAAAGGGGGAGTAACTTGAGGTCTATGTCTAGTTAAGCTATCAGAACACCTTTGCAGCAAGTAATCACTATATGCAGTGCCCTATAACTGGTACTAAAATATTATCTTTTATTTATGAGGTACCCGAAACATAGAGGGTGAAAAGAATACAAATTTAACAGTATCACACAAGGCACAGACAGCTATGAATAATACATAATTACACAATACAAAATTATACAATGACTAGTCAATAATGAAGTGGAAGGGTATAAACAGATAACATATAATTGCAGATCCAGCTATTGACAAGACAGTGAGCATAACTGATAAGTAGCACCTGTGTGAAGTAAGCCTGGTCCTTGAAGCATGGGCTTGAGAAACAGGGGAGACAGGCCTACAGGTGCAATAGTAGGAAGGAAAACACAAAGAAAGAGGGCCCTACTTGTGAGAACTTACATCCTAGAGTGAAGCGGGAGACAGAAATAGGGTGGCACTGAGTGGGGATTACAGATGGTAACAATGGCAGAGGAGTTTTCAGTTGGAGAGCTTATAGGATTCAATAAAGAAATAAATGTTGAGGGTACATTGGAGACTAGTGGCTAATCTAATAGGGCATAGGAGTCCGTTTCACAGGTAGGAACAGCACAGGTAAAATCCTGGAGGCAGGAGGCCAAAGTGGTTATCAGTGTGGTAGTGAGGCAGTGGTCATTGACCGGGGAGGGCTGGCAAATTTTAGCCCTGGGGCAAGACTCGACTCAGCAGTCTATTAAGAACATTTTAAAGGAAAATAATGCAGGTGGCCCAGTGAACCAGCCCAAGGTAGGCCACTATGGGACCGGAATGGGGGGCAGAATCCCCCTGCCCCCAGTCCAGCCTG
The DNA here is from genome assembly GCF_038048845.1 of Mixophyes fleayi. NCBI lineage: Eukaryota > Metazoa > Chordata > Amphibia > Anura > Limnodynastidae > Mixophyes > Mixophyes fleayi. The sequence continues at coordinate 148,434,036 of NC_134405.1, read as the reverse complement.
TCCCTGGTCATTGACAAAACAGAGTGTAAGCAAAAATGGAGGGGCTGAGGGCATTGTCGGTGAGGGCGATTAGTTTGAACTTGATTCTGTAGGAGACAAGAAGACAGTGTAGCGACTGGCAGAAGCGGTCAGCAGAGGTAGAGTGTCAAGAGAGGAAAATACTATGTAGTAATGCAGTATGCAGTGTACATCTTTCTTTACTAATTGCATTGTTGACTGGGGCACCCTCTGCATAAGAAAAATGCTGGAAATGTCTGAACTTGCCTAGGACCTCCTTAGCCACCTTGTAGGGATATGAGGGGGTTGCCAAAAGGAACAGCCATGGACGGTAGTTCTAATTCTCTGTTAATCTTGTCTATGAGTATGTACAGCAATACCATTGCAGATCTTAAGTTCAGTGCTGCTACTTTTACATCCACTTAATTATATATATCAAACTCTTCTGTGAATCACCGTTAAAAATGTTGCATTTGCCCATTGAGTACTCACTTGGCCATCACCTGTAGGCTGATGGGCAAGATCGCTCTCTATGGTTCTTGGGTCTGTGCATTTTCCTCCTGATGATCCCCCTGATGTAAGAAACTTTGTAGCAGTCAGGTTGCTCTCTACTATAGATGTGGCCTCTAACCAATCTTAAATGTTTTTGGTCCCAAATCTTTCTTCCTTCGTGTTTCTTGCGAAAAGCTTGCATGAGGTGCATGTTGTGAAATAAACTTATGTATTGTACTGTTTATATGTACCCTTATATGTTCTGTTGTTAATTTCCCTGGATTGCATATTCTGCTATTGACATCCACTCCTTGCTGCTTGCATGTTGTCACGAACGCCCAGCCTGTCCCAGATATAGCAGTCTGAACAGCTGGTCGTGACTGGTGTTACCTTAGTTAAATAACAATGAATACACCTTTTCAGCCACCACAAAGGATTTATTATGGTGTCCTTACATTCACCAGAACCACTTATTAATGGTTCACACTTAAATCACATACACATATAGCATGAGCCTCCCTGGGCATCTTTATTAGCTTATTCTATCCTCCCACTGAAGATCCGGAATCTTAACTTGACTCACTTGGTAATTTGGTCACTTAACTAACCCCCTTTGACACTATTTGAGGGTGCTGTCATGTCATCTTGGCTTGTTGGTTCACTCTTTCCACTTCCATCTGTGGTAGTTCTTCTCTTTGCTGTGCCAGAACCTCCTCCATTGCCATGTGTTTCTGATTTTGATGCTTCTGGGTGAAAACAGACATTCACAACAAGCTTATTGAGAGGAGGTAGGGTTGTGGAGGTATTAATTGGATGACAATGGTGATGATGAAAATACTGGTCTAGGCTCATGTCTTCCTGATCACTTAGATGTGCTTCCTTGGCAGGGAGCTTATATTGCAGCTGTATAAAATGGGTGCCTGTTGGCGACTGCTTTAAATGCTTTTGCCCTGTTTCCCTAAATGGGGGTCACACCACAAGGCAGGGCAGTGGTCCTCTTCTTTCCTTGAAAAAGTTCCTCCATGTGGAGAGTAGATGTATGCTGGTAGTCACCTCCACTATATGCCCTGTGGGTTAGACTAAGGGACTGCCAAGTATGGAGATCTAAAAATAAACCTGCCCAGAAGGTATGCACAGGTATTGGGGCCAACATGACACGATTTTTGGAGCCCCGCCCCCTGCACACCCACCTCCCCCCGGCAGCTCCCGGAAGCCAAATCTAAAATGTTGGCAAGTATGGTGTCAGAGGGTGCTGTATATACCATAAGGTACATGCTGATTGGGTTAGGGAGATTTTGGCGGTCAGACATGCTGACTGCCGACAGGTGAGTGTCGATAGGGCCCCGCTGCTAGGCAACGGGACGTGGCTGCTGAGAAGGTGCAGGCATCTGTCTCCTGCATCAAGTGTCAGTGCGGAGAGGGCGCCTGACAAAAGGAAAAAGAGCAGCACGATATTTAACAGTGAAGATGTAAAGGGAAAAGGAAGGGGTAATGATTAATAATGGGCCTGAAGTAGCTGCAGCTCCAGGCCTCCACACTAAAATAGGTACATCAAGATCAGTACAGTGGCAGACCCAAAGTGGGAGTGATCAAGGACATTACCTCCCCAGCAGTGCAGGTAGTGAGGCTGCAATCGCACCCTCCTTCTAGCGGAGGAAACTACATTGATTAAATGATTAATGTGCTTAGAGGGCGAGAGCTTTTATTTTTCATTTTGTTTGGTTCATTGAGGCTTCCATACCAGGAAGAAGAACTCGCCCCCTGTCACACGCCAGTGCTGGTTTCCATTTTATACCCTGTCTCCCCGCCGGACGTTTCCATTCAGGCCTAAATCCTGTGCTAGAAGCACAGGATGTAGAAGCACAGACCTACATCCTGTGCTTCTAGCACTTCCTAATTTCTCTGAGATTGCAGTCATATGATCTCTGGCTTCACTTCCTGGTTTGTAATCATGTGATCTCTGGAAAAACACTTCCTGGTTTCAGTCATGTGATTGCTGACACATGACAAACCCTCTTAGCTATTTAAACTCCACTTTGTGCAGTAATCACTGCCAAAGTGTCAGATCTGACCTGCTCTTGCTTTCCCTTCTGCGTTCTATAGTTTAAGCTATACTGTGTACTGATTTTATACGCAAACAAACACTAAGTCAAACAGGCGCAAAAAACAATCAACGAAAGGCAGCTTGTAGCAAATAGAAATAGGTAACACCAAAACCTATAAAAACCAAAAGATACCAACAAATTATTTGCTGACAGGCGCCAATCAAACTAGACTATCTAAAAAATACCTGAAAAATACCGAACACAATATAATATCCCAAAGAGAGAAAAAAAAAAGAGAGGATAAATAAATAAATAAAAAATCAAAGAAGTACAAAAAGTCCATAAAGTTCATCATGTCCCTCAATCTTGAAGCGTGGACAACTCTTCAATAAAGTTTCAAATACTTCATACTCAGATCATATATATAATCGAGCGTCTATATCAAACAAACTGCTCCCATGGAGTAGATCTTCCAAAACGAGATTCCACTTAGATAAACATAGTCCCAAAAGGGAAAAAAAATACTTGATAGTGTAAAAACGTTAGACACTTCATTAAAAAGATTTAAAAACTTCCTAACATAAAACTGCCAGATCAAAGCCCAACAACGGGAAAAGGATGGACTCTTACCCAGAGCCGTAACTTAGAATTCTAGCGCCCTGGGCGAGAAAGACAAATGCCGCCCCCCTAGCCCTCAATTTTAACCAAATTAACCTAAAATATTACTAAATTGCGCCCCCCTTCAGCATTGTGCCCTGGACGGTCGCCCCTGTCGCACAGCCCTAGTTACAGCCCTGCTCTTACCGTCCCGAAACTTGCAGTAAGCGTGACAAATGATGGTATTTGAGTGAACTGTATCCCGGGCAGACACTCATATATGCTCCGCTCGGCAGAACAAGCGACTGGTCGGCTCAAGGAAATCCCCCCTGCTGAGAGCGTCTGACGTCACAATCCCCGTCATCCAACGCGTTTCGGCTCACTCGGAGCCTTTGTCAAGGTGCATGAAGGGGGTTCCGAACTTGGGCTTCTTATACACACAGGATGTACTGTCACCACTTAATAAGTAATAATCAATGAAACTCAATATATAACAATACAAAACACCGTATACAATAAAAAACAAATAAAAAACAAATAAATACATACAAAAATAAATAACAAGAAAAAATGAGAAACTTATAAAAAAAACTACATCTAAAACTTAAAACTAATAACTAATGATCGAAGTCCCACATCCACTTCTTAACCGCAGACATTCCTGCTTAACTTACCAGAGGCAACTCCTATCTAACATAATCCAATAAACTCATATTCAAAAAAACTCAGTAAAAACAAGGGATTAATCATCCATGAGAAACCACTTAAATTCAAAATCTTGATTGAGACCTCCTGGGGCTAAAGTCCCCAGATTATGAATCCATCTCATTTCGCATTTAGCAAGGGCTGTGGAAGTATGTTTCTGTCTCCAATTACTTTCTATCTTTTCTATTGCTAAAAAATTCTTTGGACCACTACCCGCACAATTATGGTGGCTTTTGAAATGAGAGGACACAGAATGATTTTCATAGCCCTTCTTAATATTCCGTAGATGTTCAGACAGTCTGACCTTAAGAGGACGAGAAGAGCGACCTACATAAAAAAGGCCACATTTGCACTCCAACAAATATACCACATTTGGAGTGTTACAGCTCAAAAAGGACTTAATAGAATATTTACGGCCCTTTACTTCAAAATCAGAAATTTTGTTCTTCTGGTCTACAAACGTCATTCTGCATGCTATGCAGAGTCCACATCTAAAAAATCCCTTAGAGGTCACACCTGTTCTTTTGGTTTCCATAAGGGAACTCCTAACTAAATTATCCTTTAAGTTAGGAGCGCGTCTGTAGACAAACTTCGGATGATCTGGAATTATATCTACCAGTTCAGGATCTTTTTTTTTAAAATATTCCAATACTTTGAAACAACTTTCTCTATTTTCCTGTATTGGGAATTATATTGTGTAATAAAGGCTGTACAATTATTATTAGATTTACAACTTTCAGAGCGAGGTTCTAATAGTTGATCCCTATCTTTCTCTTTAACTGACATTATTGCATCATCAAGTAATTTTTCCTTATATCCCTTACTTTGAAATTGTTTCTTCATTCCAGCAGTCTGTTCCATTAATACCTTAGGGTCTGAACAATTTCTTTTCAGACGCAAGAACTGCCCTTTGGGAACATTTTCCAACCACCTGCGGTGATGACCGCTCGTGGCAAGGATATAGGAATTTGAATCAGTCGGTTTTTTGTATGTTTTAGTGCAGAGATTGTGGTTATTAATATAAATACTCAAATCTAAGAAATTGACTTCATTTGAGCTAATGTTGAAAGTAAATTCAACATTAATCTCATTTCTATTTAGTTCTTCACAAAATTGATTCAAACTGATAGAATCCCCACTCCAAATAAAAAAGACATCGTCTATGTACCTTATCCATGTCACCAGGTTCGCTCCAAGCATACCATCCCGTCATATGGTAGTCTCCTCCCAAATTGGCATAACTTGGAGCGAACCTGGTGCCCATAGCAGTCCCATTTCGCTGGATATAATATTTACCCTCAAAGTAAAAATAATTATTAGTGAGAATGAAAAAAATACTCTCTACTATAAAATCTTTAATCAAAGAGTAGTCATTCTCCATTTCTAAGAAATGTCTAATGGCCTTAAGACCATCGTCATGAGTGATGGCCGTATAAAGGGACTTAATATCCGCAGTCAAAAAAAAGCACCCTTCCTGCTATTGAATAGTCCCCAACTTTCTCAACACATCTCCTGTGTCTTTCAGGTAAGATGGATTTTTAATCACAAGGGGTTGTAGATGATGATCATCCCACTGGGATAAATTAGATGACTTTGTTTTGCCTCTCATTTGAAAATGTGCCTGTAATCGTGACTCTGGCTGGTCTCTCTTTTGGAACCTGTGTCTATGACCTGACTCTGGCTTGTCTCTGATTTGGAAGACGTGCATGTGACCCCGACTATTGGCTTGTTTCATCAAAATCAACTTATGCAGTGTCTCTCATCGGCTAGATGCTCTGCAGCAGGTCTCAAGTGCCTGTGCCGCTCATTCTCCACCAGCACCTGAGAATCATCAGCACCTCAACTCTGTATTCCAAAACCCACCTAAATATGATGGAGGCCCCAATAATTAAAGGGTATTTCCCAATCAATGTTTCATCCATTTTAAGCGCTAAAAAATCTAAAGTAGCTTTTATTATATCCCTAATCATGGGTCAGATTTTAGTTTGGGACTCGTCTCTCTGGGAGGATCCAGATCTTCTCCTCCATAATTGCATGGCCTTGCTGCAAGCCTTTCGTAAGAACTTTGATAAACCTAGTCGAGTCTTATATGCAGCAGCCAGCCTCCTGCATCTACATCAAGATTCACAAACCCTTGGTCAGTACACAATCCAGTTTCAAGCTCTGGCATCGGACTTGAATTGGAACAATGACGCCTTGGTGACCACGATTTAGAAAGGTCTGGCAGACAAGATCAAAGACGAATTAACATCCAGAGAACTGCCCTCCTCCTTAGATGATCTTTTTTCTTTGTGTAACAAAGTGTATCTTTGTCTGAGAGAATGGTCTCAAGAGAGGAACCAGTCACATAACATTAGACTGGCTCCATGAAGCCAGTCACTGAAGTTGTCCACTGAAGTGCCCATGCACCACCCTAGTAGAGCGTGAAAAGCGTCAGACGCTAAGTAGTAATGGTTAGGGGTGTGCACCGGCCACTTTTAGTGTTTTGGGTTTTGGGTTTTGGGTTCTGATTAGCTTGAGGTTTTGGGTTCTGATTTGTTTTGCCAAAACACCCCACTCAAGGTTTTGGTTCTGATTTAGGGTTTTGGGTTCTGATTTTTTTTTCAAAAAGCATAAAAAGTGCTAAAAACCAGTTTGTTTGTTTGTTTTTTCACTCCTACGCTATTATTAACCTAAATAACATTCAATAACAATCATTTCCACTAATTTCCAGTCTATTCTGAACACCTCACAATATTGTTTTTAGGCCAAAAGGTTGCACCGAGGTAGCTGGATGTCTAAGCTAAGCGACACAAGTGGGCGGCACAAACACGTGGCCCATCTAGTAGTGGCACTGCAGTGGCACACACGGTGGCAGTTTGAAAAACTAGGCCCCAAAGAGCATATAATGCCAAAAAAAGAGGTGCAAGATGGAATTGTCCTTGGGCCATCCCACCCACCGTTATGTTGTTAAAATAGGACATGCGCACTTTAACAAACCAATCATTTCAGCCACAGGGCCTACAAAACTGTGGCTGAAATGATTGGTTTGTTTGGACCCCCACAAAACGAGCTGGCAAAGAAAAAAAAGAGGTGCAAGATGGAATTGTCCTTGGGTCCTCCCACCCACCCTTATGTTGTTGAAATAGGACATGCACACTTTAACAAACCAATCATTTCAGCGACAGGGCCTACCAAACTACTGTGGCTGAAATGATTGGTTTGTTTGGGCCCCCACACAAAAAAGGCTATTCATCTCTCCCTGTACAAACTAAACTGGCTCTACTGAGGCAAGATGTCGTCCTCATCCTCTGATTCCTCGCCCCCTTCAGTGTGTACTTCCTCATCCTCACACATTATCAATTCGTCCCCGCTGGACTTCACAATCACAGGTCTCTCTGTAGTCTCTGGAGGCCAGTGCTGGTCTTAATTGAAGAATTGATAATTCATTTTTATAAACATCATCTTTTCAACGTTTTGCGGAAGCAACCTACTTCGTCGCTCACTGACCAGGTTCCCCGCTGCACTAAAAACTCTTTCGGAGTACACACTGGAGTGGGGACAACTCAGGTAAAATAGAGCCAGTTTGTACAGGGGCTTCCAAACTGTCTTTTTTTCCTGCCAGTAAGAATAAGGACTGTCTGACATGTCTACTTGGATGGTGTCAGCAAAGTAATCCTCCACCATTTTTTCAATGGTGACAGCATCCAATGCAGCGACAATAGACATGTCTGCAATGGTTGGCAGGTCCTTCAGTCCGGACTAGATGTTCTCAGCATCCCCGCCAGTGGGTCGTTTATGAATTCTCAGCTGTTTCCTCGCAGCCACAGGTGTGGAAGAAAATGAAGGAGGAGCTGTTGGCATGTCACGGTCCTCTTCAGAGGACAATCTCCTGACCAGCAGGTCTTTGCATCGCTGTAGGCTTGTGTCCGCCGGAAACAGAGACACAACATACGCTTTAAACCGAGGATCGAGCACGGTGGCCAGAATGTATTCCTCTGACTTTAAAAGAGTGACCACCCTCGGATCCTGGCAAAGCGTACGAAGGGCTTCATCCAGAAGAGCTACATGCTTTGTGGAATCGTAATGCTTTAACAGCTCCTCCCTCACTTTCTCCAGCTGCTTCTGCAACAGCCTGATCAGGGGAATCACCTGAGTCAAGCTGGCAGTGTCGGAACTGACTTCTCGTGTGGCAAGTTCAAACGGCTGGAGAACCTTGCACAACACGGAAATCAGTCTCCACTGCGCTTGACTCAGGCGCATCCCCACTCCTTTGCCTATGTCGTAGGTGGCTGTGTAGGCTTGAATGGCCTTTTGCTGCTCCTCCATCCTCTGCAGCATATAGAGGGTGGAGTTCCAGCGCGTCACAACCTCTTGTTTGAGGTGATGGCAGGGCAGGTTCAGGCTTTTTTGATGTTGTTCGAGTCTGCGGTAGGCAATGGCAGAATGCCGAAAGTGTCCAGCAATTTTGCGGGCCACCGCAAGCATATCCTGCATACCCCTGTCACTCTTCAGGTAATGCTGCACCACCAAATTTATGGTGTGGGCAAAACATGGCACGTGCTGGAAATTGCCCATATGTAATGCCCGCACAATGTTATTTGCGTTGTCCGACACCACAAATCCCCAGGAGAGTGTAAGTGGGGTAAGCCACTGCGGGATTATTTCCCTCAATTTCTCTAAAAGGTTGTCAGCGTTGTGCCTCTTATTAAAACCGGTGATACACAGCGTTGCCTGCCTTGGAACGAGCAGCCGTTTTGGAGATGCTGCTACTGATGCTGCTGCTGTTGCTGCGGAAGGCGATGGATCTACCCAGTGGGCTGTCACAGTCATATAGTCCTTAGTTTGCCCTGAACCACTTGTCCACATGTCCGTGGTTAAGTGGACAGTGGGTACAACCGCATTTTTCAGAGCACTGAGGACACTTTTTCGTACTTCTCTGTACATCCCGGGTATCGCCTGCCTAGTGAAGTAGAATCTCGACGGGATTTGGTACCGGGGACACAATACCTCCATCAATCGTCTAAATCTCCATCCACTGATGGCGGACACTGGACGCACGTCTAACACCAACATAGCTGTTACGGCCGCAGTTATCCGCTTTGCCATAGGATGGCTACTGTCGTACTTGGTGCTCATGGCAAACGACTGTTGTACGGTCAACTGTTTAGTGAAAGACGTAGCGTTCTTACGACTTCCCCTCTGGGAAGATGACCGACTACCAGCAGCAACAGCAGCAGCGGCAGTAGTAGGCGTACCGCTGCAGGATCCTCCAGAAGAATCCCGGTTTGAAGACGACTCAGTCATGCCGGTGACATGGCCTGCAGGACTATCTCTGATCGAGATCGTGGAGGAAATTGATGAGGAGGATGTTGTTGGTGTGGATACAACAGGACCAAGGGATTTAGGTGTCCCTGGACTGCTGACGGTCCTAGCCACAGGTCCTGAACTAAACACTGAATTATGAAGGTTCTTCAGGTGACGTATAAGGGAGGATGTCCCTAGGTGGCCAAGAAACTTACCCCTGCTTATTTGAGCTTTTCATAAGGTTCATATGGCCATACATTTGTTGTCCGGATTGGGATAGAAATAATTCCAGACCGAAGAGGTGGATTTCTTGGTCTTCTGGCAAGGCATGACGATGGGCTTTTTCTTCCCATGGACAACAACTGTTTCACCCTCCCCCTGGTGCCTCATTTAAGATAACCACATCAGCATCCTCCTCGTCAAGTTCCTCCTCAGCGCCAGCTACATCAATATCCTCCTCCCGGTGTACAACATTCACACCTTCATTAGCCAAATCTGTAACTGGACTGTGGGTGATCCTTCCAGCATATGCAGACGGTGTGCTGCTAATGGTGGAAGGAGCCACCTCTTCCTGTACAGTGATGGGAAGGTCAGGCTTCGCAACCACCAACACCCTTGGACTCGCCTTGGGGATTTGTGATGACATCTCTTTAGAAGGCAGAGTTGTTTGCTGTGTTGTTGATGACAGCTTAACTCTCTTAAATTTTTTAGAGGGGGGGAGGAGGAGGGCTTAGATCCTTGGGTGAAGCTGAACCACTAGTCCTGAACACGGGCCAGGGCCTAAGCCGTTCCTTGCCACTCCATGTCGTAAATGGCATATTGGCAAGTTTATGTTTCTCCTCAGATGATTTTAATTTTCTTTTTTGGCTAATTTTAGTGAACTTTGGCTTTTTGGATTTTACATGCCCTCTACTAGGAGATTGGGCATCGGCCTTGGCAGACGACGTTGATGGCATTTCATCGTCTATGTCATGACTAGTGGCAGCAGCTTCAGCATTAGGAGGAAGTGGTTCTTGATCTTTCCCTACTTTAGCCTCCAAATTTTTGTACTCCATTATATGCAGCACAAGAGAGCGTACCCCTAAACCACAAACACACCCGGCAAAGGCTTTAAAAATTATATGCGGCACAGGACAGTACCACTGGACTGGAGTTATACAGCAGTACAAATTCCTTTATACTGCAGGAACAGTGAACGTAGTTTAATCTCTGGTACTAATATTTCTGGACTGCAGGAACAGTGAATGTATTTATATATTGCAGTACTAATATTTCTGGACTGCAGGAACAGTGAACGTATTTATATATTGCAGTACTAATATTTCTGGACTGCAGGAACAGTGAACGTATTTATATATTGCAGTACTAATATTTCTGGACTGCAGGAACAGTGAACGTATTTATATATTGCAGTAGAATTTTTTTTATACTTTCTTTATAATTTTTTTTTTATTTTTTTTTATTATTTTTGTATAATTTTTTTATAATTTTTTTTATAATTTTTGTTATAATTTTTTTAATAACAATGGACTTAGCAGGACAGAGCACAGGACACAGCGCCACTGGACTCAGCAGGACAGAGCACAGGACACAGCACCACTGGACTCAGCAGGACAGAGCACTGGACAAAGCACCACTGGACTCAGCAGGACAGAGCACAGGACACAGCGCCACTGGACTCAGCAGGACAGAGCACAGGACACAGCACCACTGGACTCAGCAGGACAGAGCACTGGACAAAGCACCACTGGACTCAGCAGGACAGAGCACATGACAAAGCACCACTGGACTCAGCAGGACAGAGTGACAGGACAAAGCACCACTGGACTCAGCAGGACAGAGTGACAGGACAAAGCACCACTGGACTCAGCAGAACAGAGTGACAGGACAAAGCACCACTGGACTTAGCAGGACAGAGGAGAAGGACACAGCACCACTAAACCCAACCTCCCTCTTCCCTGGTCTTAGCCCAACTGAAGATGGCGGCGGCAAGCGGGAAATTTATACTATCCGAGTCTCGCGAGATCCGACAGCGGGATTTGGAGTCTCAGCCTCGCTTTCACTGTTTCTCCCCGCCGGAAGTACCCGAACAGTGCTCGGATCGCCCTCGGATCCACACTGTTCGGGTGTTCTCGGATTGCGATAATCCGAGCCCGCTCATCTCTGGTAATGGTGAGGCTATTCTAGGAATTTTTTGTCAATCTTTCTCACTAGATATTTTTCAAAGATATTCTGTTCTGTTGTCTCTCATCACCTTTCAGTAGGAGGTTTAAAGTGTCAGACTTTGTTGATTCTGGGGCAGTGGGAAACTTTATCTCTTCTGATTTCCAAGTATGGGTCCCATAATCTTAGGGCTATCATGGTTACAATTGCATGCTCTAGTTCTGGACTGGCCAGGTCCCTTCCTGGGGATAGAAATATCACTTTAAATGTTTACAAAAGTTGCTTCTTTGCTAGTCTTTTATTGTGTGTTCTTCCGACACACACGTTATACTTTTTGTTATATTTTATGTATCAAATGTACAGTACAGTATAGATAGTTTTCTTTGATGTTTAACTCTATTGGATGTTTGTATGATTATATTATGATATAGAGCAGGGGTCAACAACCCCCGGCATGTGTGCCAGACATGGCAAGCTGACTACTTTTGTCTGGCACGCCGGCGCTGAAGCTGCTTAAGTAAAGCACCCGATGACGGCCGAAACAAAGCTTCTGCGCATGCGCAGAAGCTCTGTTTCAGCCATCACCGGCTGTTTTATTGAAGCAGCTCCTGGGTTTCTGGAGAAAGACGAGTCTCCAAAGGTATGTAAGAGCAGCAAATAGAGGGGCACATATACTTGGTATACTATGACTTTCTGGGGGCAACTGTGACATACTATGAATTGGGGGCACAGCTATGTGTCATGATATGAATTGGGGGCACAATTATGAGGCATGAGGTGAACTGGGGCACTACTGTGCGGCATAATGTTTTTTAGCTGGTCCCGTTACTGTTAATATGATATTACCCGGCCCGGACGTGCCTGGGGGGCCCGGGTCCCCACTGGAGACCTATTTTTTTTAAAAAAAATATATATATTTTTTTTTTGCTCGTGGGTGTTGCTCGCGCGTGCAGGGGGGATCGGTACTGGCTAAATCCCCTTCAGCTCTGGTACCTTCAGACGCCAGATCATGTGACTGCAGTGGTCACATGGTACGCAGTGCGGGCTGCTGGATATCTTCCCATCCTGTGTGCTGTGCAGTGGAGAATAAGGTAAGAAGAAGGTGTGCTAGAGAGGGGGCATTTGTGACTAAAGGTGATGGAGAGGGGCATGTGTGACTAAAGGTGCTGGGCAGAGATGGGGCATGTGTGACTATAGCTGCTGGGCAGAGAGGGGGCAAGTGTGATTAAAGCATGTGGGCAGAGGGGACATATGTGAGCACAGCTGCTGGGAAGATGGGGCATGTGTGAGTAAGGCATTTTTCTGTAAGAGGGTGGCCTAGTGCTTTTCACCTGCTAGACACGCCCCCAATGATGCGCCACCACGTCCCCAATTGTACGACCACTTGCAGTTATGCGCCGCCTTTTTTTTACCATGCTCAACTACAAGGAGGGCCCCATGAAGTTGCTGTACCGGGGCCCAGGATTTCTCTAGGTAGCCCTGTGTGTGTATATATATCTATATCTATCTATCTATCTATCTATATCTATATCTATATATATATATATATATTTATATATACACCCAACTGGCATACCTGGTCTTGACTAGTTTTTAGCCAGCACCGTGATAGAAAAAGGTTGCCGACCGCTGATATAGGAGTATACAATACCCATAGCATATTGGTCATTTCTATTTACTACATTGCCCCCTTGATTCTCTCTACCTACTTATTGCTATTCTTTAGAGGAACAGGGGTCTCCTCTTCACCGCCAGTAGGCTGCAGTTTCTTTTTTCCATACATAAGGAAGATAAAGGTACCCTACTTCTTAACTATTTGAGATTTACTGTGTGCTGACTTAATTTTGCCTCTCGTTTGAACTTATGCCTATGACCCCGACTCTGGCTTGCCTTTTGTTTAGAGCCCATGAACCAGACTCCGACTTGTCTCTTGTTTGGAACCCCTGCAGATGACCTTGATCTTTGGCTTGTTTCTGACTCCGCTTTTGCATACAGATTGGTGCCTCTCTCCTGGCATCATTCTCCAGCTAGTGACGAAGTTCAGAAAGAAACGTTCATGAGGGGCACTTTTCTTCTTATGGTACTAGAAGACATCGCTATCAATAACAGAACATCAGGTGGAAGAACACTGCACTATTCCCGGGAACTCCATTTATATTTACATCTTGAATGGTTCTTTCTCTATATGAAGCATCAGAGAGCATAAGAATTACTGGAAAGGAATACTGAGAAGAACTTGAATACTTACGCTTGGTTTAAGAATAATAGCCCTAGTAAGTGCAATCACAATTGATAATTTCATGGTGAAGGTAAAAGATTGTCACTCACTATAGGAGGGAAAAAAAAGCACTTCAATAAGGCTAATACGCACATGTTTAGTAAGTGAATTCCGATCAGGGAACACGGATTGGGAAAAGATATAGGCCAGCATTAGACTGAAGATTTAAATACAACCCTAATTTTATCAGATTGTTTTATTATATACACAATTGTTGAAACGCTTTGTTAAATAAACTTTTTTCCCACATGTGACAAACACGATCTGAAGGTTTTGGAAGAGTGAAGACCACACAAAGTACTGAAGGAAGCCACACACTTCAGAAAGTTTAAGAATAAATCATTTTATACATTTATTATTATTTTATTTTACATTCTGTGAGAACAATATCAATAGCGCTGGAAACAATCTCTCAGTTTAGTATTGCAAAATGTGCTTTCATTGAAATTTTCAATGCTTGCCAAATAAAGGGTTAAAATACTACCACAAGTTTCTGTGCGTACATTTGGGACGCAAAATTGCATTCACCTCTAAATGCACGCCTAACGGTTTTTAGAGTTAAAGCAACAGCTAACACGCTCAGAGAGAAACTGATAACATTACCTATGAAGCTGTACGTATACTCTTGTTCTATTGATTTAATTGTAAAGGAATCCGTATATTTACTATAGATTGATATATTTATAATGTATTTTTGCTTTGTAATTCACTCCTCCCGGTGACTGAATGTGTGGCCCCAGCACTTGTACCCAGAGAAGAGACCCAAGGAATCGTTACTTTGCAACAAAACGCTTGGATGAGCTGATCACAACTGAATAGGTGAGAGAGTAACAGGGAACGGAGGGGAGGAGGTCCCAGGATCCCCTGGCAATCTAGAGAGCAGATCCGTGGCCTGCAGCCACAAAGGCCAAAGTAAATAATGACAAAAACAAGGGGGGCAGACAGAAGGCTATAGAAAAATGGGGGGGGGGGGGGGGGGCAGAAGATGAAAGCTACAGCAAAACAGGGGGGGAGGGGGGTTGGCAGAAAGAAGGCTGTAGAAAAATGAGGAGGGGGCAGAAAGAAAGCTACAGAAAAAAGGGGGGGTCAGAAAAAGAGGGCTACTGAAAAACGAAGGGGGGCAGTAAGAAGGCTACAGAAAAATGGGGAGGGGGGGGTGGGCAGAAAAAGAGGGATATTGAAAATACAAATACGAGGGGGGGAGCAGAAAGAAGGCTACAGAAAAACGAGGGTAGGTTGCAAAAAGATGGCTACAGAAAGAACGGGGGGCAGAAAGAAGGCTACAGAAAAACATGGAAGGGGCAGAAAGAAGACTACAAAAAAACGATAGGGGGAGAAAGAAGACTACAGAAAAACAAGGTGGAGGACAGAAAGAAGGCTATAGAAAAACGAGGACGGCAGGAAAAGAGAGCTACAGAAAAATGAGGGGGGGTTGGGCAGAAAGGAGGCTACAAAAAAACGAGGAGGGAGCAGAAAGAAGGCTACAGAAAAACGAGGGGGCAGAAAAATAGGGCTACTGAAAAACGAGGGGGGCAGTAACAAGACTACAGAAATACGAGGGGGGACAGAAAGAAGGCTACAGAAAAATGAAGGGGGGGAGAAAGAAGAATACAAAAAACAGAAGGGGGGCAGAAAGAAGACTACATAAAAAAGAGGGGGGCAGAAAGAGAGCTACAGAAAAATGAGGGGGACAGAAAGGGGGCTACACAAAAATGAGGGGGGGCAGTAAGGGAGCTACAGAAAAATGAGGGGGGAGGGCAGAAAGAGAATGCTACAGAAAAATGAGGTGGTGGGTGGGAGAGGATGGCTGCAGAAAATGAGGGCGGGTGTGAGAGGAGGCTACAGAAAATGAGGTGGGTGGGAGAGGCTACAGAAAATGAGGTGGGTGGGAGAGGAGGTTACAGAAAACAAGGGGGAGAGAAGTCTGGAAATTTTGGGGAGATGTAGCGGGATAAAATAGGAGGGGGAGGGGTATGCTCAGAAATCTCCATGAGTTACAGCCTATGAGGCCCTATACCATGCGAATATGGCTTTTTCCATATGGTTTAGGGATTTTTAAGTAACCTAGCTACCTAACAAACCGCAATCCCCATAATTTTCAATGGGGACTACGGTCTGGGTCAGTTTAACAAGTTCCAAAAAGCCTAGCTTTGCAGAGCTTGACCACTGTGGTGTTAGCCGTTCTACCCTATAGGGAAAGCATTGTGGTAGAGGGATCTTCGAATCCAGCACTACAACCTTCCCACTCTCCCCTCTGCTTACTTACTTATATATATATATCTCAATAATTACAATTAACAACCAAAACCATTAGGACCATCTATTTAAAAATATGAACTTTAAAAGTTCTGGTAACAAGACTTTTGTGGGTAGTTGGCCATACCCATATACCCAGAACCTTGTTTTTCAAGGGCTCTTGTGGTGGAAATTGGGGGAAATGTGTGCTATGTGTGAACTGTGTCGCATACTGTATTACTATTCTGGTGGACTTGAAATATTGTGATGGGAACGTGGGGGCATGTCACAGTAGGTGGATACTGCCGTCTGTGCATACGATTAGCATAAGCAATAAAATAAACTGTGCTGAAAAAAATGAGGTTACTGTATCTTTAAAAATATATATCATGTTACTGTGAACTTTTATGGAAGAGAAAAGAAAGTGAAAGTAAAGCATCCTCCACCCTTCTTGTTTGACTCGTGAAGCTATGAAACGAACTACAGATTCCATGGCGTGCAGAACAAAACAACATTCTGGCCATCCAAGTGGTGTGTTTGCATGTTTAAATGTGTAGCATGCACGTGTAGATGTGTTTACCCCTTTGGTTAGCCCTCTGTGGAGTGCTCCAGGCTGGAAACAAAACGTGGAGCTGTGTCTGATGGCAGCTGCTCAGACTACAACACACGATGCAGTTTTCCTGATTGTGTTGATTGTCTTGACACTCCAAATGCAACCCGCAAAAGGCAATACGGAAGGTATGCGTATAACTTATGTTCATTTATGTGCTACTGACTTTAATGGGTTAAGCATAATTAGAATATTTTGCTATGCATATTATATAAAAAGAAAAAATGTTTTTAGAAGTATAGTTTTCTTTTTGTTCTTAGTTTACATATTTACCCAGTTTACATATTTACCCATTCAAAGCCCATAACATGTATTTATGACAGTTACTGCAAAGTAAATTGTTCGCATGCTATTTATTATTAACGTCTAAATTAAAGTTGTGCATGATGTATAAAACAGTGTGACAGATTTAAAGGACATACTGATTTCTGGACTGTATTAGATATATATTAAAAGCTGTACATGTGTGACTATAAAAATGAGTTACTCTTAAAACATTGATCCTTGTAGGTGATAGAAATAGATTTGTGTTTATTGGTCTGATCTCCAAGTGTGTAGACACATCTTGCTATACTCATTGATAATAATAATTTGATGATTTGAATTTTTTTTTAACACATTAATAAACTGTCCTTTGCGAATGTTAAATGTCTGCAGGACAAATGCAGCCTTGAAGCTGTGGTACACCACTAGGGGACTATATATTGATGGTATGTCAAAATAAATAACCTATTCATTTTTTTGTTTTTGACATCATCATCATCAACATTTATTTATATAGCACCAGCAAATTTTGTAGTGCTTTACAATTGGGGACAAACACAGTAATAAGCAACACTGGGTAAAACAAAGACGTAAGAAGGCCCTACTAGGCTGCTGAATCAAGTCTTCCTCCCCAGGCTAAAATTTGCCTGCCCTCCCCTGGGGCCCTACTCACAAGTTAACAGTCATGGCTTAAAGTTTTGAGAATGACACAAGTATTGGTTTTCACAAAGTTTGCTGCTTCAGTGTTTTTAGTAGAGATGTTCACTGACCCCCGTTTTCTGGTTTTGGTTTTATATCTGGATTAACTTTGTGCTTTGGTTTTGCTTTTGGCAAAACCACCTTTGCTTGTTTTGGTTTTGGATCCCTATTTTTTTTTCTAAAAACCCTATTTTTTTTTGTTAAAATAAGGTCATTTTGCTTTTTTTCCCCCTACATTATTATTAACCTCAATAACACTAATTTCAAGTCATTTGCAGTCAATTTTGACCATCTCACAGGTCACAATATTATTTTCGTACAAAGACTGCAGTGACCTGGCTGGATGCTAAGCGACAGAGCAATGACTCAAACACATGGCAGTTCCTAGCACACCTAGGAAACATTGCCACACAGCAGTGGCAGAAAAGAAAAGTAGTGCAAGATGGAATTGTCCTTGGATCATGAAACCAGTTATGGTTCATTTGATCGCTCCACCTGTTTCTTGGATAACTGTGGTAATTCTACAGCTAATACATGGCAACGAGTGCTGGTAAAAAACACGTAAAAAGTATTTGGACACCACTTTTAGGGGTAAATGTATCAAGCTGAGAGTTTTCCGGCTAGAATCTAGAATCTGATTGGTTTTTCAAACCTGCTGGAAAACTCTCCGCTTGATACATTTACCCCTTGGAGTTTGAATGACAAGGTCTTGCTTGGTCATGACTGACCTTACAAGAAGATACCTCAGTGACAGTTGCAGAAATAGCACTCATAGAGAAAGGCGAAGGCATATTTTTTTCTGCAGATAACTTTGCCTGGATTACAGGTTTTTTTTTCTTGACCAAGGTAAAAGGTTTTTTTTTTTTACATTTTTGTTTCCCTGACTTACAAACACTATGCACTTTAACATAGGCTTTATCAGATGACGTAGAGGGATTACTATCATCATGACTGGTGCTAGCAGCTGCTTAGTGGTCCTGGTCTTCTGTGTACTGCTGTGAATCCATTTTGATAACACAGTACAATGTGACTGCAGATTAAGAACAACACTGTCAGCTCTATTATTTCTATTTCAGCAATGACAATTAGCAATGGATCAGTGGAGCTCTCTTCTTTGTGTTTTACCTATATCACACAGTACAATGTGACTGCATATTTAGAAGACCAAGCCTGTCAGACCTATTATTTGTATTTCAGCAAAGACAATTGGCAATGGTGCTCTCCTCTTTGTATGTTTCCTATATAACACAGTACAATTTGACCGCAGATTTAGAAGACCAAGCCTACCAGACCTATTATTTGTGTTTCAGCAATGACAATTAGCAATGGAGCTCTCCTCTTTGTATGTTACTTATATAACACAGTACAATGTGACTGCAGATTTAGAAGACCAAGCCTGCTAGACCTATTATTTGTATTTCAGCAATGACAATTAGCAATGGAGCAATGGAGCTCTCCTGAATTTCACTGAAGACTTTTAAGAACACTGCTACCCCTCCTCTTTCTTTTCTACCTATGACACTGCCCAACTGCACTAGAGACTGCCAAGAACTGTGCTACCCCTTCTGTGTCCCTCTGTGAAATGGCACTGGATTGCCGTGGAGGGCGGTACTTATAGAATCCAAAACTCCAAGATCCGATGATGTAACAATGACGTTTTGTCTTGTTTTCAATTTCGAGGGCGCGCAAAAGTGCCAAGCTAGCTCGGCTCTCTAGTTTTTAGACCTTTTTGTCAGATGTTGCTATGGTATACTGAAGTAAAATTACAAGCATTTCATAATTGTCAAATGCTTTTGTTGACAATTACATTAAGTTTATGCAAAGAGTCAATATTTGCAGTGTTGATCCTTCTTTTTGAAGACCTCTGCAATTCGCCCTAACATGATGATGCTATATAAATAAACAATTATATTATCTTGTGATATGGATACACTTCAGGTGATGCATTCACGAACGCTTCATTGCTGTTTATACTTTGCTTTTATGGTCAGACTGGTAAAGTAAACTGACAGCATAGAGTTCCACACTCTTTCTTGTGACTCTAATGCTAGATGCTAGATAAACAGAGACCAACTTCCTAGCCACCGGCCACTACCTTGCAACAGTCACAGCTGAGCAATGAAACAGACGGGTTTAAATAGTGTACACAACTCCAACAGCCCAAACTTGATTGACAGATGACACCCCCACCTTTGCAGCCTTTCTCTACAGGTTGCCAGCTAAATACCTGTCTCCTGTGGCAAACAGCTCAGTTTGTCACTAATATATATATATATATATATATATATAACAACAGATACCAAGAACGGGGCACGTAACCCACTTCTGTATACAAAAGACCAAGCAAAAATTAGAACTGTTATAGTATACACAGAAAGTCCAATTTGCAGGCGGCAGCCAATCCTAAAAAACAGAGGGTGAGTCCGGAATATCTACAAAGCAAAAAAAGGACAGGGGCACCACAGAGTGTATTACCACAATATAATGCAAAAATAAGAAAAATAGTTAGTGTGGTAGAGTAAACTCACACTTGAACCATAATGGGTAAATGACAAAGATGCAGGTAGAGCCAGTATAGTGATAAGGATAAACACTTGTGTGCAACACTGTCTCCAATCCCAAGTGCATACACCGCTAAGAATAATAATTCTGCGTACCAGATATATAATTAATTGGAAATATTCACGCAGATGATGATGTCTTCAACAGTATTGTGTGTCTTCAATGTAAACACTCCTCATAGAAGGGGATTCATAATAGACAGCTGGGACCTCAGATCCACATACAAATAAAAATTGGAATAGTGTAATACTGTATATCACAAATTTAATAATAGGAGGTAAGTATCAAACTTACATAAAACCACATGTAAAATACATATAAAGGTATCTTTAGGTGCTCATCTAGGAGATGTTCAGGTTTGTGGGGCATATAGCTCACAGTTCTCAATAAATCTCCACATCAATCCTATTCCATTCGTACCACGAGATCCAAATATAAACTATCGATCCAGATAGAAATCCTCAATATATATATTCACAATTCAGGTTATAAATTAATGTTTGATCATGTGTGCAGCATGTGGTTGTTTAATCTATCGACGAAAAAGATAGTACTACCACTAATATACTGGGCTTTCCGATCTCTCCCACCTGAGCTCTGTAATCTGTGTTGCAAGCTATTAAGCCTTAGGGGTGGTTGTGCTTAAAGTTTTGTCAGAATGTACTCTTGTTGCCATCTGCACAACCCATCAATTTCCAAGATTTCTACATTTTTCTTAAGTGTGTGTTTTGTAAGAGTGGTCTAGGATGTGTCCTGTTTAGTACTTTCAGCTGTGTTGATTGCGGCTACCATGGTTGGTTTGAAATTTTCCCATGGAATTTTTATAAACATTAAATGATGATGACTGAGAACTTAGAGTATGCACTTCACAATTGTCATCACATATGGCTTCAATACCATCAACATGCACATTATCATCACCATCAGGAAGGACAACGACACTTCAGAGTTTTTTTTTTTTGGGGGGGTGGGCCAGGATGGGGAGAGTTGTGCTTCTCAGATGCATTTGGTAGGACAATTTTTGTTTAAATTAATCATGTTCCTGCTAAAGGACAGCTGCATCTAGTTATTTGGTTGTTTCCTATTCATTATCAACACTTATTACCACTTCACAAACAGTTCTGAAAATAGGTTACTGTATTTTCCTTTTATGAGGCCTTGGCACAAGAATCTGCAAACTAGCAAATGTTTGCCCACATGTGTTTTTTTTTTATTCTAATATATTGGATTTGCTTTAATACCATTGGCAGTAGCATTGCTTCTTATCTTGCACAATGTACTTGTGGGGTTGTCTGAGCACATTGCCCTTTATTTGCCTGTGCCAGATGTAGACTTATTGTTTGGTCGTATATTTTTATCCTCAACACCCCTCTGAGAATGTCTGTCGCATTGCGGTACTACTGTTTAATTATACTCATCCTCAAATAGTCACTAGAATGTTGCCCCAGGTCTTAAACTCTAGTGTATTAAAATGTTATCCTTGGAGGCCGTAGCGCAGCTAGGGATAGGAGGCAGGATGATAGCAGGTAGTCAGAAGAAAGCTGTAGCAGATAACATGGTCAGAACAGGCAAAGGGCCAGGGCTGGGAGCAAGCATGAATATCCGAGAGACAAGCCAGAGGTCAGGGTTACAAGCAAACAAACAGGGTCCAGAAAAGCCAAGAGTCAGTAACAATAATTCAATCCGAAGTCAGAAGACAATAAGGTTGCAGGTCAGCAACACTATAAAGAGCTCTATAACCGTCAGGGAGGCTAAAAACTTCCTGCCTTATATACATAGGGAAGCCATTAATTGTGTAGAAAGCAGAGCAGAAAAATTAGCCTCAGGGGCTGTTTAATTAATTAAGGAACTTGCGCATGCACCCGGCTGCCTCTCATGCACGGACCAGTTTCGGGCACAGTGCGTCCCAACTGTTGTCCTGGATTCCTCACGAACTAACAGCAGGTAGTGAGTTGTGGCGACTTCAGGCACCGCCCCAGCTTGTAACACATATATAGATATACAGATATATGGTGTCTCCTTTAAACATTTTCTTTGTGTGAAGATAGCATGGGTCAGGATGCATCCATGGGGCGCTGCAATGGATCTTGCTTATGTATGTGGAAAGGATGAATCACAAGATGGTGCATGTGAGGGAGAGTGGGTAATGTATTACCAAGGAGAGTAGCGCTGGGAAGTTATCGGGGAGGGGAGCGCTTTTGGATGACTTTTGCTTGTTAAGTACTAGTCACTTCCTCTGATTGGGAAAGACACACCACTCTGCAGTTAATCATTTGGAAACCCCTTTCTAGAAATCCTGCGTTTGCCTCCGCAGAGGTGAAAACATTGCCGTATATACAGAAATCTTTACAGATGATCTCCCACATATATGTAAATTTTAGTGTCATTGTTTCCAAATGTGTGTGTTTCATGAATAAAATTCTCTTGCTGAACATATAAATACAAAGTAACTGAGATTTTGAAATTGTAATTGAGGAATTTGATCTATCGCTGTGTGGATCGTTTAGTGAGGAATCTTTTTTCTTATGTGTGTGTAGACTGTAGACTCCAGTGGACTTACGTGAATGATTAAACATTCTCTGTGAAGGGTTGTGCAATTTGTTGGTGCTACATAAAACAAGGACAGCAATATACAGTTTATTTAAGTAAGATAAGTTTTCTTTTACTTTTTTATAAAAAAATAGGAAAAAATTGACCAAATATCTAAAAATACATTTTTCCTTGATGTTCCACAGAAATACCCGTAAATGTATTGTCCTATTTGTCCTGACTACTGGGACCCAAATGCATGTATTTGTCAAACTGTCAAACTTCTTGATGTAGACAAAAACATCACACAACATATTCCACATTTCCTGTTTATTGGGCTACCACATGTTTGTGCTTCACTTTGTCTTTGTAAAGGCTATCGTTAGTAGAAGCGACAGGCGCCGCTGTTTGCCCGGCTATTTGTCCAGTAATGGCAACCGGCACCCTGGATCGATCACGCAGTCAGCGTCTTTGTCTTGTACTGCCAGCACCTAGCCACCCGTGACAGCAGTACCCAGAAAAGATGGTAGTGCTTTTATGTGGAAATTATTCCATAGTGGATTTTCTAAATCCATCATGTCATTCCAGAGGCAAAAGAGTACCAGAACAACCCTAAAATGACTCCCGATAGATTTGTTTGTTTATATTTTGCTAGTATGCACTCAAATTAAGTGTCAAATGAAAATTGCATTTTTTCACAAATGTTTCAGTGATGGATTATTTTTTTTCATACACAACCAATGATCATTCATCAATTTCTCATGAGGAGGCCACATACTTGAACTATATTCGGTGTTTGGTCATTTTATACAACTTGTTGATGCTATCTCCATTTGTCCTAGATTTCCATCTGTAAATTCACCTTATTCTGCTCAAGAATAAACTGGTTTACAGGGTCCTTGTGTTAAAGTAATAATTTAATTTCTTCAGCAAAAGAAACTTAAAGAATAAAATTATATCATTGTTTATTTACAAAAGAAAAGCTTGTGCTGTGATAATATCACTCTCATTTTCAGTCTCTGAAATCTCTGGTCTCCCACACCAGACAATTACTTTTAGTACCAGCAAAAGTAGGTTGTACTACAATTTACAAATGTCATATTACAATTGGCTGAGAAGGTACATAGGCGTATCTTGATCCTATTGGCTCCCCTGGATGCAATGGAGACTTTGGAGAAGCTTGTGCAAGTCTTTGTACACCATCTCTGATTAGAAACATCTGTTCTTTGAATTAACTCCCTCATTCCTGTTCATATCCCTCTCATCAGCTCACACGCAAGGATCCATTTGACATAATAATACCACATCAAATATTAATGATAAACTAAAATAAGATAAAACAATGTAAATATTTTCATATTAATAAATTGTCTTCATCCAAAATAAAATATCTTTGACACTTGGAATGAATAAAGGAGAGTGGGTGGCCTCCTTACCAATAGGTTGTTTTAAGTTTGCTGGCTACCTGCTGCGCAGGTTTGTATGCAGAGAGAAAAGGTTGGGACAGCTTTCTATCTGGGTCCCACTACCTGAAGAAAACCAAAGAACATAAACCTGCGTGACAGACCTCTGATCTGTAAGCTTAGAATACTCTTGTGACTGTTTTCTTGCAGAGGATGGACTCTAGGTTCTGCTATAATTAGAGAGGGAAACAAAAGGCAAAAGGTTTAGTTAAAGCTCAGCAGACTGCATCCATGTACTTAAGCTTGAGATAGATATCTAGATAGATGTAGATATATAGATAGATAGATATACACAGACAAAGAAGGGGGTTATTCGGATATTTCTCCAGGTAACCAAGTCCAAAGTTACAAGATTCAAGTAAGCAATATTTAAATCTATTTATTGTGCGCACATTTGCCATTATTTGCTCCTCATCTAAACAGATTACTATACTATTGCGTTGTTTCTTTTTTCTTTTCTTTTTTAGATGGATTATGTCAGATTCTGAAATAGAGCTTCATTTCTAAAGGGACTCATATATGCTGGAGCTGGGTTAGGGGGGACAAGAGTCATTACTTGGGGTGAATGGTAGTGTACAGCAGCCGAGAAATCACAGAAGCCCAAGGTTTTGGGTACCACTGTTCTCAGCAAGTTTTGTTAAACAGTAAAAACCCCAAAAACTTTGAAATAAACACCTTGCCTGTCTGGCATTAACTAAACACAAGTCTTTCTTGACTGTCAAACTAAAAAAAAAAAAACATTAGAAGTTCCAACACATAGGGGCTGATGCAATTCGCCCATATTAGTGTAGGAATAACACGGCACTAATTGTATTACCGTTAATACGGTAATTTTAACCTGGATTTTTGGTCGCGGCCCTGAGGGCTGCAAGCAAAAATCAGCATGAAAGTTACCATACTAACGGTAATACTGCACATTTTTACCTAGTAACAGTAATAGTGCGCAGGCCGCATTACTCCTGTATCGTCCCCATATAGTTTACTCACAATAGATATCAGGCTTTCTCCCATAGAGACCCTACAGTCCCTATCCCCAGACAGAGTAGCCAGGATGTCTAGCTTGACTGCTTTTTAACCACCTTGACCCAGGTGCAAGTGCTAATCAGCCTATCCTCAGGCTGGATGCCTGAGAAAAATGGGGCCAAATGGATGGAAATGGGGTCTAATGGATGGAACCCACCCTTACTCTCTGTCCATAACCCCAGGAACCTTTTACCAAAGGCCAAAAGCCTAATCAAGCCGTTTAAAAACAGACAAACATTTTCTTTTCTTTTTAAAACATGTAGACCTAGGACAAATATACCTGCCCAAAAACACTATTCCAATGTTTTTGTAATAATGTATAGATTCACTTTAATTTGATTTAATATCATAGTTGCCAACATTGGCAGGCTAAGTTCCGGGAGGTCCGGGGGTCAGGTGGGCGTGTGGGGGCGGGGCTCGAAGGATTGCGCCATTAGCCCCACCCCCAAAGCTGTCACCACTTTGGCCGTCCAATAAAACAAGGGGGCGGGGCCACAATGACGCGCCCGTGACTTCGATAAGCCCCGCCTCCCCCATTCAATTTCCACCGTCGCCCGGGAATCGGGAGAATTGCCCTCTCTCCCGGGAGCCTGGGAGACTGACCCAGATTTTGGGAGTCTCCCGGATATTCCGGGAGAGTTGGCAAGTATGTTTAATATTTATATGTGATATATATATATATATATATATATATATATATATATATATATATATAAAATATTCTGCAGAAGTTGTCAATAATTGTGGTGTTGTGCATGTGTACATATGTAACCATCTTTGAGAGAGAGCGCCAGCATGTAAAGTTATGTATAAATCAGTATGTGTTTAGGGAGTGTGGAGCATGGAATGTATACATGAGGGGAGACAATTGGAGGCAGATTCAATTCTTTACATTTCAGCGCGAGGTGACTCCGGAGACACTTTTGACAGAAGTAACGCTGATTTTTACTTGCGCCCCATGGAGGTGCAAGCAAAACTCAGCGTTACTTTTTACCGTAGTAACAGTAAAAAGCGGGCAATTGAATCTGCCCCTTGTATTTGTATGTCTGTTTACCATTGAAATTAATTAAATTCCAAAGTTAAATATTCAACAAACTCATTTAGAGAAGTTTTAGATCCACATACTTTACGCATTATTTCTCTGCTGTCATGAAGCAAATTTGTTTATATAGAGGAATAATGTTTTTCTACAAGGTTACCTCACATTCATTCTGTTAACCCATAAAAACAATGTTATCATTCTATTGCGTTAGTAACATTATTCATATTTAACAATAATTCAAAGAGGAGTGGCTATTTACCTGTCATTTTCTGTACAATTAAATTGTAAGTTATGTTTTCTTTTACACCTTGCATCCTTTTATCTGCACATTTCTTTTCTTTCCTATGCAGGGAACAATGCAAGGCAAATGTTTGTCAATCAGTCGTGCTACCCTACTCTCTTTTAGTACTACCCTTTCATCCTCCGCAGATATCAGAATGATTTTTTCCTGGGGCAATTTTTTCTGGGGAATTCAGCCCCATGCTGAACAGGCTGGGGCTGTGTCACAGTATGGCAGGAGGACCCCAAGCTGTGGGATTTCCAGTTATACTGTAAAAAGCCCGGCCTGCCATAGCCTGGAGTGGATTGTGTATGCAAAGTCAACTGAAAAAGTCTACAGTGATAAGGTCAACAGTTAGAATGTCTACATGTTCATAATGTCTATACAGTTAAAGTATTCACATGTAAAATGTCTACAGGGTTGTAAAATAGAAAGTCAAAATGTCGACATAAATCACTTTATTTAAAATGGCAATAGAATTTAAAAAAAAATGGGGAAAAAAATGCACCCCCCCCTTCCCCAAATTTAATGTCAGCCTGGGAGTGCTTAGACCTTTAGTGCACAGCGACACATTTTACAACCCTGTCTATATTTTGCATGTGTTTTGATTAACTGGGTGTTTCCATTGAGAGCAAAAAGATGAACAGTATAACAGTTATATTGTAGGAAAAACACTAGTTGCAAAAAATGGGGAGATCTGAGTTTGCAGAGGCAAAACAAAACAGGATCCAAGAAAGGCAGGACATAAACAAACTCAGTCCAGGTATAACAAAACAAAACAATGTCCAGTTATTGTAGAACATAAGAAACACAATCCAGGTGTGATTAGGCTGAAAGGAACAGTGTCTGAATTAATACAGGTTAATAGGTAATGCAGGAACAAAGGACACTTACAATGCAGATGACAGAAGACACAGGCAATTGCTGAGAACTGATGCTGGTAGAATACAGGAACAGCGGTAGCAGGTACAGCCAGGGATGCATGAGAACAAACACTGGAAGTAGCTAGTACAGACTGCAGACTAAAGACAACAACAATTAATGACCAGAAATGTGCAAGTTTTGGGGTGGTTATATAAGGCAGTGGGGCGGGTGCCGGTGATAATCAGGAAAGGAGGTAAACTCCGGCAGACAAGGTGCAAATAGTGCAAAAGTCCAGAAGAGCAACACTTCTGGTAAGACAGAGATACTGCAGAGGGAAAATATCAGAGTCCTAAGATGTCGACCTTTTTACTGTGTCTACATTATGAAGATGTAGACATTCTGACTGTCGACCTTATGACTGTAGACATTTTGGTGTAGACACTTTCACTGTTGACTTTTCAACTACATCCTCCTGGCGCTGGTTGCAGTTTTTGACCACATAATTGTGACAACCAACCCATGCTGTGATGATTGGCTTCTCTACCGCATCATGATATTCTTAAAGTGTACCATACATTTAAAGCGTATTGTGTTCTTTAAATATTTATTTCTTGCAGCAGAAGCATTTAACATAGTATGTTGAGACATCAACTAGGAATGAACAAGTAATTGCACCATTTTGTTTGGATGCATTTTATGTGAAATATTTGGTCACAAATGAATTCAACTCTACATGAGACCTTCTGTGTTCAGGAGTACACACATACATACTATGTTGAACAGTGCCAGATTCACTTTGTGTCCATCAGTGCTCACATACATTCTGTGCCCACATCTACATTGTGCCAAACAGTGTCCATACAAAAATTGTGTCCAATTCATTCTCAAAAACAGAAGAGTGTGGTTTTAGCAGCCAATGAAAAACATATATTTTAAAGAGCTGTAATTAAATACAGCACAACTTTATGTGGTGAATTCTCATTGGAGACCCTATTCTAGTGACCTCTGTACAATAAAGAGAACATTCTAGTGACCAATATACAGACTTCATGGAATATTCTAGTAACTCATATTCAATACATAGATCATTCAATAAGTGATATACAGTATAGAGAGCATCTTTATGATGATTATTCAATATAATAGCATTATGAAGGATCGCAAATTGCATACAGAAAAAAGTGTGTTTATTCAGGAGGGTCTGAGGCGCTATGTTTTGGAGAGCATGGCCCATTTCTTCAGGGCATCTAAAGAAAGGGCCACCTCGCTCAAAGCTTAATGCCTCAGACATTTCTGAATAAACCTTGGAGTGGTATCTGAGCCTTGGAGATGGTTGAATGTCTTACCGCCAGCAGGCTGTGTCGACATGATTGAATCTGCAGTCTTGTGGTGTACACATGCCTTGTTTCCATTATTCAATATATACACAAATCTTTGACTATACAGTATAAACCCTTAATGCAATAATGACAGCAAAATGTCTGATAGTTTTTGAGACCCCCAAATCTCTGGTAATAATGCAATGAAGACCTCTAAAACTCTGGTGATTATGCAGACCCCAGTTTTGTTAAAATGCTAATCTCCATATCTGTTGTGGCTTTACAATACAGACTAAAGATATGTGGTGGCAACACAGGTAGTCCTGACCCCACTCCATCTGCGCACTGTTGTTGAATAGCACAAGCCATCCACGAATCAAAGTGTCAGGCGCTTCTGGTACTATGACTCATGATTCACTAAAGCTATCCACCAATGTAAGCCAGGTGGACCAGGCCTACGTTGACTTAGGGCTAGATTTACTAAACGGCGGGTTTGAAAAAGTGGAGATGTTGCCTATGGCAACCAATCAGATTCTTGCTTTCATTTATTTAGTGCATTCTACAAAATAAAACCTTGAATCTGATTGGTTGCCATAGGCAACATCTCCACTTTTTCAAACCCGCAGTTTGGTAAATATACCACTTAGAGTCTAGCTCAGGGGTTGGCAACCTTTTTCTATCAGAGTGCCACCTAAAATCTAGTGAAGCCCCGGTGTGCCAGTTGGGTGTGAGATATATATATATATATATATATATATACATACTTACATACATACAGGGCTGCCTAGAGAAATTCATGGCACTAGTATAGCAACTTCATGTGTCCCCCTTTATAGTCAAGCATGGTAAAAAAAAATGTTGTGCCGCCGCAGGGCGGCGTAGCAACATTTTTTTTGCCATGGAAGTGGTCGTACAATTGGGGGGCGTGGCAGTGCATCATTGGGGGCTTGTCTAGCAGGTGAAAAGCACCAGGCCACCCTCTTACAGAAAAATGCATTACTCACACATGCCCCCTTGCTCAGCAGCTTTGCTCACATATGTCCCCTCTGCCCACATGCTTTAATCACACTTGCCCCCCCTCTGCCCAGCCCCTTTAGTCACATATGCCCCCTCTCCAGCACACCTTCTTACCTTATTCTCCTCTACACAGCATGGGAAGATATCCAGCAGCCTGCCGAGTACCATGTGACCACTGCAGTCACATGACCTGGCGTCTGAAGATACCTGAGCTGAAGGGGATTTAGCTATTACCGATTCCCCCCTGCACTCAATAAAAAAAAAAAAAAAAAGTACTTTTAAAATAAAAAATGTATTTTCAAAGATCGGTCTCCAGTGGGGACTCGGGCCACCAAGCAGGCCCGGGCAATTTGTAGCCGCCCCCTTCCCTCTCGGCTATATATATATATATATATATATATATATATATATATATATATATATATATCATTTTATGAGGCTAATATCATATTAACAGTAAGGGACCAGCAAAAAAACGTTATGCCGCACAGTAGTGCCCCAGTTCAGATCATACCTCATAATTGTGTCCCCAATTCATCTTATGCCTCATAGTTGTGCCCACAATTCATACTTTGCCACAGTGCCCCTACAAATACATAGTATGCCACAGTTGCCCCCAGAAACACATAGTATGCCACAGTTGCCCCCACAAATACATAGTATGCCACAGTTGCCCCCACAAATACATAGTATGCCACAGTTGCCCCCAGAAACATATAGTATGCCACAGTTGCCCCCATAAATATATAGCATGCCACAGTTGCCCCCACAAATACATAGCATGCCACAGTTGCCCCCACAAATACATAGTATGCCACAGTTGCCCCCACAAATACATAGTATGCCACAGTTGCCCCCAGAAACATATAGTATGTCACAGTTGCCCCTATAAATATATAGCATGCCACAGTTGCCCCCACAAATACATAGTATGCCACAGTTGCCCCCACAAATACATAGTATGCCACAGTTGCCCCCAGAAACATATAGTATGCCACAGTTGCCCCCATAAATATATAGCATGCCACAGTTGCCCCCACAAATACATAGCATGCCACAGTTGCCCCCACAAATACATAGTATGCCACAGTTGCCCCCACAAATACATAGTATGCCACAGTTGCCCCCATAAATATATAGCATGCCACAGTTGCCCCCACAAATACATAGTATGCCACAGTTGCCCCCAGAAACATATAGTATGCCACAGTTGCCCCCATAAATATATAGCATGCCACAGTTGCCCCCACAAATACATAGTATGCCACAGTTGCCCCTAGAAACATATAGTATGCCACAGTTGCCCCCATAAATATATAGCATGCCACAGTTGCCCCCATAAATATATAGCATGCCACAGTTTCCCCCACAAATGCAAAGTATGCCAAGTATATGTGCCCCTCAATTTGCTGCCCTTACTTACCTTTGTAGACTCGTCTTTCTGGAGAAACCTGAGAGCTGCTTCAGCAAAGCAGCCGATGATGGCCGAAACGGAGCTTCTGTGCATGCGCAGAAGCTCCGTTTCGGCCATCATCGGCTGCTTTGCTGAAGCAGCTTCAGCGTCGGCGTGCCAGACAAAAGTGGTCAGCGTGCCATGTCTGGCACGCGTGCCGGGGGTTGCCGACCCCTGGTCTAGCTTATTGCTTAAATTTATTGTAATAGTGAGGGGACATTGGAACTATTATACATATACTTATTACATGTAGCACTTTTGTGTGTTTGAAGGTTTATTCTACATTCAGCAAAGTGTGCCTAGAAAAGCTCTTTTCCTCTTAAGTGCAACAGGGGGGGAGCAAATTGCATCCCACTAAAGGGCAGTGTGATATCCAGTCTTCACTAGCTGAGAGATGATGAGCAAATCAAGTCTTTATGGAATGAAAGAGCCCTTACACCCCTCTTCACAGCAAGAAACACCCAAAAAATATGCAATTCCGTCCTTTATATATAATATGTTGCACAACAAATTTAAATAACGTTTTTGTAAGGAAAGCCTCCTCTTCATCCAACTCCTCACAGCGACCAGTGCAAACGTCTTTGTAAATGTTGCAACCTTGCTGTGTAAACTTATGCACTTTGGAAGGACCTTCAAAGAGCACTTTGCTATCCACTTCAGCTGTTTTGCACTTTGTATACCAGGTCCCCTGACTCATTGCATTGCTCTGAGTGCAGCACAATGGAGAGAGTCTGGCCTACACTTGAGATAATCGAAAGAAAAGGGAAAGTAGTCCGCACAGGGTTGGGATATGCCTCATCTAGATATCAAAAATCATTGTCATGATGAGGGGGTGGTCTTTCCATTATACAACATAAGTAGGACAGAAAAAGAAAAAGAAATGGATTGTTAGAGCACTCCTAATCCGGTCTGAATAATTGAGAATATCTCTCACATTCCAGAGAAATGTCTGGTCTATTAAAAGTATGGTGGGAACATATCAGATGGTCCAATATTAGAATTTTTATTAGTATTATTATAGGGCAAATGCCTTTATTGATATTAACAAATTAAAAACATATCTCTGTTGAGATTGAAATACCCTCTTAATAAAAAAGTGAAATAAAAGAGAAAAGTAAACGTGCAAAAGCAAGTGCAAAAAGTTTATAAAATTATACCACGGATAGTAGAGCTAGGAAGGTAGCAGGGGTGTAGGTAGGAGTGCTCTAACAATCCATTTCTTTTTCTTTTTCTGTCCTACACTTGAGATACAATGGGGTGGTTACATCGTACAGTGTAGCATGTTGGTTAGTTTTCTGTCTTATACCCATCAATCCAGTGTAGGTCTCTGGAGTACCAGTGCTACTTTTTCTTCAAGTCCTATCTGAGCAGTGCATGGAATTGCCTCAGTCTTTTAAATTGTTTGAGTCATTTCAATCTTTTGTGTTTCATGCTTGGAAATGGACTCTGAGCAGCTTGCTGAGAGTTGTCTTTATACTTTTCCAGGTGAAACGGCTGTACAGTCAAGAGGAAAACCTACAGTATTTTCAAACAGTCACACACTGCCATGATAGAACTTTAAGAAAATAGTGGTAAGTAAATTATTATGCCTTTCACAACAACATGTAATCAGTATTACTGGAAATGTCATCCCATACTTCATGCAGCCTGTTGATATTCTGACCACATGCTGCGCACACACTCACAATTACAAATACTTCATAAATAAAATAAAACAAAATACTTGGTTGGTGTGCTGTCCACCGTTTTTAAGACTGGCTGACAAGTGGATGGCATTCTTGGGGCATTAAAATAGTTGAATACTTATGAGTTCTAGTGGTGATATTTATACATACTGGGCCTGATTCATTAAGCAGAGTAAAGCAAAAAAAATGAGTAACCTTTGCAAAACCATGTTGCATTGGAGAAGAGGTAAATTTAAAAAGTGGGGACAGATTTATAATTGGGGTAGGGCATGTTCTAGATCATTTTTAAATTTCTATCTAGCTATCAAGTGTTTGTGTGCTACATGAAGAAACAGCCAGTATTTAACTTATCTGAAAAATAATAATTATTATTAGCACCCCTTGCATTGTAACATGGTTTGTCCAGGAGAAAATGTACTCCCTTTTTGTCTTACTTTCCTTAATGAATCAGGCTCAGTGTATCTAATGAGGAAAGCTTTTGTTCTGCTGCTATACCATATGTAGATGTTGGCTGCTATCAACTTTGTTTACCCATAAACCCATACTTACCAACCTTAAAATGTTGGTTTCCGGGAGCCTGCGGGGGAGGTGGCCGTGACGGGGCTTCATTTTGGACCCGATTCACAGGGAATCGCTGCGTTTGGGACCTAATTCTGCCCACTTCACTAGGAAGTGGGGCACTTCCTAGTGAAGTGGGCAGATCCGGGAGATTGCTACACTATCTAGGAGTCTATGACTCTTGCAAAATGCGGGAGTCTCCCGGAATGTCCGGGAGAGTTGGCAAGTATACATAACCCCTAACCTTTTCTCAAAAATGAGAACTGTTTATTTATTTAACAAAAAACAACAGTGTCCTAAAAGATTATTTAATACTGGGTGCTGCACAAGATCTGTGCTGTCAGTGACAACCCCTTCTAAAGTATTTTGTTTTACTTCCTGCCATAGCATAGACATATATCTCATATTAACCTTTTCCCTGACTTTCTGCTTGATGTTCCCAATAGTGCAGACAGTGGATATAATGTAAATTTCACTCTACAAACTTAGCTATGTCAACTTGAGATGGCGATAAAAGAACAGGTATCATAGGGGTACAAGGACCACCGCAATAGTTGTTAGATAGTCATCCCACTGCAAAGGCATTGGGAAGCTTTCGTAAAATTTTGTATTGAAGGAAGTGAAAATGAACTCTATTGCAGGCAAAAACACCCATTTTCGCTGGCAATAGGGCTCTAAGCCCATTGATGAAGTTGCCCCTATCTGTTCACTGGTCAAATGCTATTTGAAAAAAAAACATGTTATACAACACAATCTCTGCAGCTTTCTGGAAAGCTTTGGCAGCTTTGTCGAACCTGTCAGCCAGTAGGACAGCCATGCCCTAAGGAACCAGCAAACTGTGTTGAGACCAATTATGTTATTATTTCCTATACTACATCTCAAGAAATATATGTAAAATATAATAAATATATGTAAAATATCAATATTTGCAGTATATATTTTTCTCTGTTAACACAAGGCAACATCCATATCCCATTATGTTGGTTAGTAATAGTAATGCCAGCCCACTAAATAACACTCTTTCACATCTGGGAAAGCCAAGCATCTTACCGCACTTTTCTTTCTTCATTGTTTGCTACTGGTACACTTGATTTAAGCTAACCTATTTTTTATAAGGTATTTGAACATATAGAGCAGAAATCAAGTGTACACAAAATGCCTCCGGAATAGTCACATGGGTACTCCGTGGCACATTGCAGATTTTTTGGGTGCAAAGACAAATCTGTGATGTTGTGTACCATAGTTTTTGGAAATGTGTGCAGTTAAATTCCCCCATAGAGATTATCTAATATATATAAGCCTAGTGGCGTGTGTTAGTCTGTGTGTGTGTGTGTGTGTGTGTGTGTGTGTGTGTGTGTGGAAAAAAAAACCAAGCTGCAGCGCCACCTGCTGGGCGGAGTTATACACTGACCTACTAAATTCTTAGTGTGTGTGGAAAATAAAACTCAGAAAGGGCTGAAATTTGGTATACTAAAATGTTTTTAATTTGTTAATTTAATTTGTTAATTGTTAAAAGTGTTTATAAAGATTTAAAAAAAAAATATATATATTTCTTGAAGGAGAAGTGACAGTTGGGAGTGGTTGGTGGTTGCCGGGGGTGACAGTGGGGAGTGGTTGGTGGTTGCCGGGGGTGACAGAGCGAGAGGAGTGTGATACTCAGGACCGCTGAGAGAGATCCCTGTGTCTGGATAGACATCTGGATAGATGTGGCGTTAAAGATGAAGGATGAGGTGATGGAGAAAAATGATGAGGTGGTGACATGTGGACAAAACCACGTTAAAAAAGGGCGCTTGCGTCGGGAAGTAACGCTCTTCCCCTGAGGAGGCCTGGCCAACCCCAAATGCATGACAAGAACCTTTTTAACACCTTAAGTAGCTTGATTTGACTAGAATGCATGAGTATCATGCACGGGTTAACTTGTTATGATCATATGTTAACAGGATTTGTTTGTGGAATCGCTTTAGACAGATGAAATTAGTTTCATAGTATTAATCTCACAGCTATCTGCTCTTTTTTGCTCACACCACTGTCAGTGGCAAGTAAGAAAAAAGCAAAGATCATTACTTATGCATTACACATAGCTTAGGTGTAATATCTGATTGATATATTGCATGTACATTTTCAGAGATGAAAGAAATAGTTATTGGATTCCAGGTATTTCCGTACATAGTTCCTCTGCTATCAATGACCTCTGCATGTGCAGTGTCCTCCCCACAGCCAGTCATAATGTTAGATAAAGATACCGGAACGCTCAAATCAGTATATGTGGTGTCATTGTGTGATTGTGTAATACCGCTTGTAAGTCTATAAGTCTATAATGTGTGTATGTTGTCTGTGGAGCCTGTAAATAATATGTATTGACATATATCTTCTGTATGTTTTACTTGCCTACTCTCATAGATCCTGTTTCAGTTTCATCTGAAGTAGGCAGGGAAGAGCCTTTTTGTTACCCACCCCACCCCCCTGCACTTGTCCCCCACCCCACCCCCCTGCACTTGTCCCTTGGACAGAGCTGTAACTTAGAATTCTAGCGCCTGGGGCGAGCTAGAATAATGCCCCCCCCCCCTAGCCCTCAATTTTAACCAAATTAACCTAAAATTTTCTGAAATTGCGCCCCCCCTTCAGCGTTGCGCCCTGGGCGGTCGCCCCTGTCGCACAGCCCTAGTTATGGCTCTAGTTACCTCCATTTTAATATCTCCTGGAGGGGAGGTACAAAAGTAGGAAAGTTTGCACAACAGTGGTCCTCTGGGTAATGACGCTAATTGCAACTTATCTCGGTGGAGAAAACGCATCTCTACTGAAGTCAGTGGTATGTCACATTTACGGGCTCACAGAATTTATCACTGCGGTTGCATTTTGCACCTACATTTTTTCTCTGCATGTCAAACCTCATAATTGCCAGAAAAATGCACAATATTTAGAACGGCGAATTTCACTATAG
This sequence comes from Mixophyes fleayi, assembly GCF_038048845.1. Lineage (NCBI taxonomy): Eukaryota > Metazoa > Chordata > Amphibia > Anura > Limnodynastidae > Mixophyes > Mixophyes fleayi. The sequence continues at coordinate 148,397,929 of NC_134405.1, read as the reverse complement.
CTCATACATTGCTCATGATCTTAGCAGTTTTCCCCTGTGGAAATTTCTTAGTTTATTGTGGAAAATAACTACTATAAAGAATGAGTAGTTTTCTTGCAATTTTGATGTTTGACATGCAGAAAATAGATGCAAATGGCTGATTACAAGTGGTGAATGTGCACTGTGTGTTCAGTAATTGTAAGATACCATTTTTTGAGAATCACGTTTAATACATGTCTACAGGAAGTTATGTACACAATTTTTCAGCTGTAATTTTAGTAACATTATAACATTTTCACTACCCTAAATGTAATAGATCCATAGGGCCTAATTTAGAGTTGCACATATGTGCATTCAGTGACATATTCACAATTTGTGTCCATATTTAAAGTTGCAGGTATCTTGCATACACGGAACAGGCAGATCAGGTTAGCCAAGCATTTTCTCCTTAAACATGATAGCAACTTCAGAGGATTAAAATGCTATGGCACTGAAAAAACAATTAAGATGGTGATTAGAGAGGGGACATATAAATGTATTGTTCAAAGCGAGAGCAGATGGATATTTCTACTTGATTCTCTTGCCCCACAAGGGCTCAATGAAAATAATAGTTTTGTGAATTTTCTGAAAATAGAAAACAGGGAATTACCATCTATTGTATCTGTTATTTGCTATAATGGATGACAAGCCTATGAAAAAATATGGTCAAACATACGATTCACATGAGTGCAGTGAGATTATATACCCCATCTGATTTATTAGATAGCTAGTTTTATGTAATAAATTTAAGACCATTATGATATAACTTGATAACTTTGTATGTGGATCGTTTCCTGTTAAGACACTTAGGCATATTTAATAAAGCACGATAGTGCTTTTAACGGATAATTAAGGTCCCACAGTGTCCTCCGCAAATTTATTAAGGGGGCATCGCAGCAGATATCATGGATATCTGCTGCTTTGCACTCCTCTTCGTTTTTGGGAGCAGTCACCATTCAACAGAATGGTGACTGCTCCTGGTCGCAATCTAACAAGTCCCGAAAAAACATTTTTTTCGGGAACTGCAGCTGGCGTACATGAGGAAATCTACTGCTCCGGAGAGCAGAGCTGTACAGCACATGTGTGGAGGGATCACATGATCCCTCCCTGTCACTCACAGCTCTCTCTCTGCAACTATCGTTGCAGAGACAGAGAGGGGATCTGTGTGCGCATGCGCAATTGAAGAGTAAGGAGAAGACCCGAAGACAGCGCTTCCGAAGAGGCAGGTAAGTATGATTTTTTTTTTCACAGAAACAGCAGATTATCGGGACTGCTGTTTCTGTACTCCGGTTTTGATAAATTTGAGAAATGAATCAATACTTATCCGTCCGATAAGGATTGATAACCATTTCTCTATTTCAACGTTAAATGATAAATGTGCCCCTTTGTGCCTATTATTAAAGAGAATTTATTGTGATATATGTTAGACATCAATCAGATTTCTGGTTATGGGATTGGCCTTCTCCTGTTTATAAACCACCCGAGACTTGAACTCATGTTACACCCTTGAGAAAGCAAGAGCGAAACGTACGTCGGGAAGTGATGTCACAGAACTTGGTGGCGCTTGATTTCGGCGTTACACGCCGGAGACAGTAATCCGTTATCTTATTAATGAAATAAATTTATGCGCTGTAGAAAGTAGATGGAAACTGTAATGTACCTTTGATTCTGCTACTAAATACTTTAGATGCATAGGTGGGGTTTATGCCGATAACAAGGGCAATATTATTATTGGTGAATGTCCGTCTAGGGAGAGATTGGATGTTATACATTTATCTTAATCCAGCTAGTGGAACTAATCTAACATATGCAGCAATGCAGTAATACGTGGGCGATTAAGCTGCTATTTAGCCTATAATGAGATATTGTAAACCTTAGATATATAAATGGGATAACATATACGCTAATGGAGTGGATATCACCACAGACTATATGTGCCAATCTAAGGTGTAGTTAGATACTTTGTATCAAATTACTCCTGGAAGTCAGATTAACCCTACAAGTACAGCAGTTTTTTAGCCATTGTTACTGAGATATTACAAAATCTCATATGGCAGTCCGTGTTTGGATTATAATTAATGAGATTTAAATATAATTTAGTGCAACATGTCATTCAGCTATAGGATTACTGTGGATATGGACCATATTATAGCTAGACATTGAATATCCCACATCTCTTGAAGCAAGGACTGTTATCTAGAGAGTATTCATTCACCTACACCCCTGGCATTCCCCACCATTAGACATAGTTTCATTCTTAAACATGCTCTTTGAAGTTCTCTGCATACAATTTACGAGCAAATATTGAACTCAATAACCTTGTATTAATAGTAAACATTTTCAGGAACAACCAATTAGCTGAAATATATACTCTAATACATGATAAGGAATTTATACTATTGAGTTTTGCTCTTATAATAAATATTAATGCCACTGTGGGGTTCCAATTAAAAGATTTTTTAATAGATGACACACATTCACTTTAAAGTTTTTATTCTATATTTCGCTTTGATTGACTGTTTATTCAATAATTAATAATAAAATTTAAATTTTATACTGGTATCAATTATCTTCTTGGGGACTGGAGTGCCTCTTTTGTTCTTTTTTTCTTTCTTTTCTATGTATGGAGATCAGGGGGTAAATGTATGAATGTCCGATTTCTGCAAGTCGACGGAAATCGGCGACTTTGCACTGAAAATTTAAAGGGGCGATGGCTTGTAAAGGCAAGTTTGCCTTTACAAGTCATCGCCGCTTTAAATTTTAGTTGCAAAGTCGCCGATTTCCGGCGACTTGAAAAAATCGTAGTATAATACATTTACCCCCAGGTGTGTTAACAGTCAAATAATGGCGTACAGATGCAATTTAAGCATGTCCATCTGACGTGTGTCCTATTTTGAGTTACAAAGCTCTTGATTTATGTTAGCTAAGAGACGTTAAGTTTGTTCCCACATAAACCAGGTGCAAGGTTTTCGAGTTGATGATGCTGATTTACACGTCTCTGCTACTGACACATCTATGTGCTAGATTTAATATTGGACACATGTTTAGCTGCACGCAATATAAAATATATATGTGAAAAGGCAACTGTGCAGATGTATCTTTGCTCAAACAGAGCATCTTCACGTTCTGTATGTGTTAACATACTAAGTAACTTAATGTGTTGGTTACTTAGATGCAATCTCTATTTGAAAGTATCTAATAGTACCTGAATATCCAATGCCTGCTCTTTTTAGTAATATATATATATATATATATATATATATATATAAGCACCCACTGCTGTGTCATCTGCAAATGGCAGCGGTTTTGCAATCCCCAGTACAAGTAGCTATTCTTAGAGGGCGTTTCGAAACTGATGAGACAAGGCTCTGTAGCTTCTGAAAGCAGTCACCCCTCTGTCAAGGTCAAAGCGGTCTCTTCGTTTAGCAATATAAGCGAAAATAATGTCCAACTGTACTGCCCAATATTTTTTTTTTACATATCCTATATAGGCATGATGTCACTTTATTGCTTAAATTAGAAGACACAAATATGAGGAACTCTCTTCAATTTACTTTTATTTCCATGTTTTCTCAAGTGTTTTGTTATGTGTATGTGCCTACTAGAAATGAGTTCTAGAATTGTCCAACTTCAGTTATATGGAGCTTTTCGTTATCATTGTAGATTTAATATAGAGTTTAATGTTATAAAACAGGAATCAGGTTGTTAATTCTAGCTAAGTAAGTGAAGTGATGTGCACTTTTTTGTACAGTTCACCCAATTGTAATTATCCTAATAGTTCAAGCTTTTCAGAATTATTTTACTTCAAGTCTACATTTGCCGATGACATGACAAGCAAGGCATATATTTAGGTGAGAGTTGTGTCAACAGCAGTTTCCAGTTACTGAGAGGACAGTTATTATTTTCTGAATGATTTTACAGAAGTTGAATAGGTGCCTTTAATTGTATCAAAAAGAGAAGCAAATCTTATATTTCCTAGAAAAGGGAGAACATTTTTGTTATAGGAAGACACATCACATACAGTATCATGAGGTTTGTGGTCTGACACTGATGGAAATCTAGATTTAACTCAGTTTATGTCATTTTAACAGGAATTGTAAGTTTCTACTTAGAAAAACTTGCTGCCTATTTCTTATACCACCTTATGACTGGGACAGGGGCATAACAAGAGATAACTGGGCCCATAGCAAAATTTTAAAGGGGTCCCTTCTGGTCCATCTTTCTAACTCCATCTGAAATCACTTCCACCCTGCTAAGATCTGCCCCATCTATGACATTACCACAAACTTCAACAAAGTAATGACACTGTTGTTAAGCAGACTCAGGTACCTGAAATATATATATATATATATATATATATATATATATATATATATATATATATATATATATATATATACTCTTTTAATCTTCAGTTGCTGAATAAACCAGTATGCAGTGATTACAACAAGATATTCCCTCCGGCTAGCATGTCGATAATTGGAGGTTAGTTAAAATAAATCACTTCTCCAGGTTGGGAAATAGAAAGCATAGAGTAGCTATTAAACAGAGAAAAACCTATAGGGCTTTTTTTCTGTTTTGCCCTATATATCAAGGAATTAACAACGACAATAGCACTGCTATCGTCATTAGTAACCCCATTTCCCATGTATCACCAATCACCATCCCAATAGAGCTTTATGGGAGTAGTGAAAACCAATTATTGTTAGCACCATCTCTAGATGACGTTTACTATGAGAGAGGATGGATAGGACCTAGAGAATCTGTGAAGAAGCAGCTCACATTCCTGTATAGGCCACGCATGCTCAGTATAGCATGGCACAGAATAAATAAAAACTTTTATATGTGTAAAGTATGTATGTAATCTACTATATAAATGCCTAGTGGCGTGTGTGAAAAAAACACAAAACAAGCTGCAGCGCCACCTGCTGGGCAGAGTTATACACGGACCTATATATTTCTTGAAGGAAAATGACAGTTGGGAGTGGTTGGTGGTTGCCGGGGGTGACAGTGGGGAGTTTTTAACACCTTAAGTAGCTTGATGAAGGATGTGGCGATGAAGATGAAGGATGAGGTGATGGAGAAAAATGGTGAGGTGGTGACATGTGGACAAAACCACATTAAAAAAGGGCGCTTGCGTCGGGAAGTAACGCTCTTCCCCTGAGGAGGCCTGGGCTAGGCCCAAATGCATGACAAGAACCTTTTTAACACTTTAAGTAGCTTGATTTGACTAGAATGCATGAGTATCATGCACGGGTTAACTTGTGTGTGTGTATATATATATATATATATATATATATTATATATATGTACACTCTTCCCGCTTCCATTTTCTACCGGTAAATCAGCTCCCAACCTCAGGATCCTGCTCTTCCATGCCTCCATGGAATCTGTGCCTGCTGACTGAGCAGCAAACTCTTCTCCATGCTGTCAATGAACCGTAGTATTATCAGTTGTTCACTTAGATCCAGAAAGGGTCCTGGTTTGTGAGAGCTTACAATCTAGAGGATATATTCACAACATCATCATCACCAGTTATTTATATAGCGCCACTAATTCCACAGCGCTGTACAGAGAATGCATTCACATCAGTCCCTCCCCCATTGGAGCTTACAATCTAAATTCCCTAACATACACACACACAGACAGAGAGAGAAAGAGACTAAGGTCAATTTGAAAGCAGCCAATTAACCTACCAGTATGTTTTTGGAGTGTGGGAGAAAACCGGAGCACCCGGAGGAAACCCACACAAACACGGGAAGAACATACAAACCCCACACAGATAAGGCCATGGTCGGGAATTAAACTCATGACCCCAGTGCTGTAAGGCAGAAGTGCTAACCACTAAGCCACCGTGCTGCCCACATACCAGACTGCCACAGATTTCCAACAACAGTACAAATCTCCTGAATGCAAATAGTAAATTGTGAGTCAGTCAGTTTGAAACCAGATATGTCCCCATCATTCAATTTAACACTGGTGCGTCTCTTTCATTAAAAATTCCCTGATCTTTTATCTTCAGTAGTGCTGGGCATAACACATCAGAGGAAGGCAGACCTGGATTTATTCCAGCTGGTACGGACAGTGCCAGTGCCTTTAGTTGATCGATGAATGGATAATATGCGCTATGCTTCAATCCAGTGGTCGAAGTGGTGGTATAAAAAATGTAATGGGAATGGAAGAGAATGGAATTTGATAGTTTTACAATGAAGGCAGTGGGAGAAGTGATGATAAGACATAGCTCCGTATACATCCCCTCTTTCACCACTGCGTCCATCAAATACCATTATCTGAGCACCTTTCTCTTTAGAAATTCAGCACTGACAAGATTCATGGGTATATAAAAATACATAATATAAATATAGGTATGTTTAGTAGATTATGGCTAATTTGTGTCAATTTCAATTAAAATGAAGTCTATACAATCTCATTGCATACCTTACTCCTGTTATTATTATTTATTATTATTAACATTTTTTATATAGTGTCAACATACTCCATAGAAGTTTATAATGATACTTTTATCAAGTAGTTATAAAGTGTCAGCATTTTACATAGTGCTGTACATTACATAGCAAGGGAAAAACTAAGGCACAAATCGGGCATGTTTTTTTAAGATAACACAGCTATAGATGGGCTGTAGATAGAAGTGATTTAATTTAAATGCTCAATCCACGATTCTGTTATTCAGAGTAAGCTTTTGCCCTCATGTCAATGTTTAGCAGTCTGTGAAATCCCTGAAACTGACACATTCATTTTTAAGAGAAAATAAGTTTGGTTGTTTAATAGTTGTGGGGAAAAATTTCCTACTCAGTGGGACCAAGCAGGTTGAAACTGTGGTTTGTTGACCGTCATTGTGTAAGAGGAGACAGGATAAGTTTCTCTGAAAAGATGAGTAAATAATGGTTGAAAAGCTGGGGGACAGACATACTTTTTCCCTGTTAGACAGACATTTTTATGACACATCCAGCCAGGTAGACTGGCACATAATATACTCTGACAGAGTCCGAACACATACTAAAATTTTGGGGAGGGCACAATGATGCAGAAGGGCAGATTGGGGGCTCTTTCTGAGCATGAGCATCTGCTGGTCCAGCCTTTAGCTATCTCTTAGCTGTAAGTGCTGAATGTTTAGTATTAGGCTTTACAAATGTATCACCATAATGGTACTGCTTCTTGTGTTGGTGCAAAAGTGTAAGAACAAATCTTCTTCAAAACGTTGCCTCCACCTGAGTCTTGTCTCTCGCACTGAAGTCTACGGGTTGTAGAAGGGTAAATGCTTCCACCAGGAGTCGACTCAGTAAGACTCCCTGCCCAAATCTATTCACATTAAACACACTCTGAGCTTTTTAATGTCTTTTTTTCTTCTTACAAATGAAGGTTTCTATTGTTCAACAAATTATTTATAAACAGTAACACAGTGGCATGTATGAACTCATGTAAACAGAAAAATACTATTTGTTATAGTTTGAATATATACAATGCACGTTAACTGTTTTAATAAATGGACTGTTTGTGATTGCACTTGTGTTCATACAATCTGACCTTCACCCTCTTAAGCATAATAAAATGAGCTTAATAAGATTACTGCACTGACTGACTTCATTCATACAGTCCAATCAACAGTTATACCTATCTAGCTAATAAAACGAATACTTTATAATACAAATTGATAAATACGGTTGTAGTATTAAAGGCGACACTGAAAAGCCCGACAACACATACCACAACATCATGACAGCGATGGTGTAATCCCCGACACATTCTTCAGAGCTAATGCTTGAAAATCAAGACTTCAAACAATTCCGATCAATAAAGATGCCGGTCGCCTAGACCAACGTCACTTTGAAGGCAGACTGTATTCTTGTTGCTGTTATGGTGTTAATTTAAGGAGGACGTGGCTGTACAATCTACACGCCTTTGTAAAGGAAATTGTACTGCCGTGCCCTCCTTAAATTACCATCTTAACAGCAACAAGAATACAGTCGGCCTTCAAAGTGATGTCAGTCTAAGCGCCCTGCATCTTTCTAAGACTGGTTTTCAAGCAGTCGCTCTGAAGAGTGTGTCTGGGATTACACCATCGCTGTCTTGATATCCTGGTGGGTGCTGTCGGTCTTTTCAGTGCTGCTTTCACGTACATAAACCGATAAAGATACGTAAGTTCTGTGACTGCAGAGACGTTGGCGCACTTGAATCATTGGTGGCCTCTAAAGTTAATTGGATTTATGGTGGGCTGTGAATGATGATTTTCCTGTGTCAATGCCTATCAATGATTGCAAATGTCTCTTTAAAGAAGTAGAAAGCAATCTTTTAGGCAGAGCAATGATGCTGTTACACACTCCTTCCCTGGGTCTGATGCTGGTGGTATACACTTCCTAAGGGATTTGACATTGTACTGTGCTCACTTAGATGCATCAGCCTCAGTCTTTTTATCACTTACAGCTGTATGTAACAGACAGATGACCCCTATTGTGTAATTCCTTCCCCCAATGGAATTGATACACCGGGGTATTATGATTCTTGGTCAAATGACCTGGAGTTGATAACTTAAGGTCAGTGGGAAACTCAATCCTTCTTATTATCGGGCTTGTAATGGCAATATTGGTTTATGAAGATAATAAAGGAAGGGATGACTCACACCAACAAAGAAGTTCTCTCTCCTAACCACGTTCAAACATACTAACCAACTTTTGAAACCTCACAAGGTCAAGTGGCAAGTGTAGGGGCAGCATGATACCGAAATAACCACATCATTTTTTACAACCTCCTCCCCACTGAGAAATGCCACAACTGCACCATTGCACACCGGGATAGAGCCACGATAATACAGTTTGCTGCAAATCATGTCATTGAGACCCCCTTGCCGCCCACTTCACTAGGGGTGACTATTTTAACTATTTAAAATTGAAAACTCTTCCGGAAATTCCGGAAGAGTAGTTAAGTATGTGATCAAAGAGTGTAGTGAATATTTGCTAATACTCCAGACCTAGTAGATACTGATAGTCTAGATCTTGTGTGGAAAATGTAAAAGGAAAAAGGTCACCACAGCAAATACTTATTATTAACTCTGTTGTATACTTGCATTTCCCCTCCTTGTGTTTCAAGTGCTCTCTTCTTAAAGTATGACCATTCGATTCCCTGGTGTATTTATATTTTCAGTTTAGTGAGTGTAGGATATTCTTGTGCTGATCACATTTACTTGCTCTAAACAGGCACAATGTTCTACCCTGTCAGTCTGGATGCTCTTTATCTTGCTCCCCATCTGCAGCTACTCTCCACCAACTCCTGTCACTCTCCAACTGACCTTTTTTCTTCGGCTCGCTCTTCCCAAATGCTGTAACAGTCACTCCTTCCATTCTCCCTGGGGATTCTGGGAGATGTAGTTCATCTGTGATTGTTACACTGTCTTGCCTTTTGACAAGGGCTACACAAATTTAAATAGAGTCATGTATTTTTCTGGTAGAAAATGTAAGAACCCTCCATATTTATTTTAAATACTTCAGTCCCAAAATGAGCTGATTAGATACTCCTTTAGCATCAAAAGAGATTCCAGAGAAACAGAAAATGTCATGCGCTTCAATGTATAATTAATTAAATGAGCACAAATGCTTACAAACAAAATGAATACATTTCAACTTTCACTCAGCTCAAAACTCAAGCTATTTTATAAATTGCTGCTCATTGCTTGTTAAGGGCAGAGTAGCGTGAGATCATCAACTGCTACAACCACTTCACGAAATGTTCGCTTTTAGCAGCCTCATTTCCAAGGAGATTGTTACATTCATCAGTACTCGGTTGCCCCCAAAACTTAGGCTCAGACAGTAGCAGTTGTTCATCTTGCACCTGCCCTGTGGAGAGGACAGAACACAGTAGGAGGTAATGGGCAACCAGGCTATATTAACAGAACTTTAAGACAGACAAGCAAGGGTTAATGTCGAGTGGTTAATGTGGAGAGGTCTAGCACTTATCTGATGAAGTGGACAGATCAAAGTAACAGGTAGTGACTAATCAGAATGCATTTGGCAGAACTCAGAGTCAGACAGGCAGGGATCAGGAATAGAGAAAACAGCGGAATCCTTTAAACAGGCCAGGAGTCACGGCAGGTAGGTATGAGAGCAAATCCGTTAAGCAAAGAGACAGGAGTGGAGAAGACAGCAATTCCTATAAACGATCCGGGTCAAACTATGATAGCAGAAATGGTCAGGATACAAAGCACAATAGGTTGAGCAGGAACTATCACCAGCATTGGTATGCTGTCAGGAAGAGGTTTATAAAGGCAGCAGCACCAATCAGAACAACAGGATGACTAGCTGCATGAGTGTGGTAGGTGATTGCATACCTGAGACTGCCAAACTGAGAGCTGAATGAAGCTTATAACCGTTTGCCTAGCGACCAGCTGAATCCGCGAATTGTAGGAATGATCCTACACATAGTAGTAGAAGTAATTGCACAGATGATAGGTCAAACAAACAGAGCTCCTATTTGTTAGCATTACTTAGGAATGTAGGTAATTAACATTTACCTAATTTATTGTTAATAATTTTTTCTTTATTTGTCTGCCAGCCCAGCAACCACTAGACAATTTAAAACCTAGTCTTAAATCAATACAAAGGATAGTGAAGACATTTAACTGCTGTTGTAAATACTTGTGATAAATACATGCTAACATTTAAGTATTCATGTACTTGCAGATGATTATACTATTTTTAGTAATTGCATCGTGCATATATTGTAGACCCTTTCACACACATAATTGCAAACTTAGGTGTTAGTTAGCCATAGTTTGTTAGTCAACCATAGTCTGAGCAGAGATTAGAGAAAATAGATGTTAACTCAGTTTTATAATGCTCAGGAGAAAAATAGTGATAAAGGGAAATGTTTTAGACTTTGAGACATGACTTTTCATAACTGTATTTCCTACTGCAGGGTTTAGCCTGTACGTTACAAGACATCGTACAAGGTGAGATCAGCAAGGGTTGAGAAGTGGTATTATTTTCAGTAAGGGACAAAATACACCAATTATAATGATTTAGAGTATCTAGAAAGTTTGCAAGTGCTGTTACTGTGTGCATAGTCTTAGTGACATCTGAGATTGTAAGATTGCACTAGATACTATATAGCAAACATTTTTCTGCATGTCGGGAGAGTTTCTCCATTTTTGGCAGTTATGGGAATCCCGTATGGTCTTAGATGTGAAGGGTAAAGAGCCGTTTGACGGCACTGATGGTCTGCCGGTAGTGGGTGTGTCCAGGGCTGCCAAGAAGAATTCAGGGCCCGGGTACAACAAATTCATGGGGCCCCCCTCATATTCAAGTAAGACCCAAAATATTCAAGTAAGACCCAAAATTTTTTTGCGCCGCCTTAAGGCGGCGCAAAAAAATTTAGGTGTATGGTCATACATTCAGGGGCGTGGCTAGCCAAATGGCGGTGCAAAAATTTTGGGAGGTGTGGTCATGCATTTGGGGGCGTGGCAAACGTGCCATTGGGGCGTGGCTAACATAAAAACCACTAGGCTCTCAATTCGCCAGAGCGTCACATATGTTCAAGCACTCCTGACTTTCAGGACATCTACCACCACAGTGTAGTATACAAACAATGCAGTGTGTACACAAACAGTTCAGTCTTGGCCTACACCTTACATTGGGCACAACATTCACCAAAAATTGGTATTGTCCTTACTAGAATCACAACATTTCACACACTGTGCTGCTCTCTCCTACCTGTTCTTCTCACTTTCTCCACCTGTGGCTGCTGGTTTCTTTAGTTGTGGCTTGTCCGGATCCAGGAATGTTGAAGGACCTATTTTGAAAAAAAAATGGCTACATTTAGAAAATTACAGCCAGCCCCGGCCTTAAATCAATAGCACTCACGATTAATAATTAGGCCTTCCTCCAGCCCCAACATTAAAATAATAGTATTCACATTTAATAAATAAACCTATTTCACTTCCTGCAAACAGCCCCAGCAATACCTATTTCCCGCAACCATCACTGCCATTAAATAATTCATAGTCACATTTAATAAATAGACCTCATTCTCCCTAAACTCACCCCAAGATTCAATAGCCCCCAAACCACCCCATCTTAAATTAATAGTCCCTACTATTAAATTGCCTCACCATCACCCTACAAACAAAATAGCGCCCATTAATTAGCCGGCACCTACCTCACACACACTACATTGCAACAAGCCCCCTGTGCCATCACACACATTACTGTGCCCCTTCATCACAACTACACTGTACCCCCTTATGCTCACACTGCGACCTCCATGCTGCTTTTCCCCCTTCTTTTTTACTTTGTGCCTCTCTCCCACTTTTTTTATTCCTCTGTTCCTCTCTCCCACTTTTTTTCCTCCTCTGTTCCTCTCTTCCACTTTTTTTTCCTCCTCTGTTCCTCTCTCCCACTTTTTTTTCCTCCTCTGTTCCTCTCTCCCACTTTTTTTCCCTCCTCTGTTCCTCTCTCCCCAATTTTTTTTTATTCCTCTGTGGCTCTCTCCTTTTTTTTCCTCCTCTGTTCCTCTCTCCCACTTTTTTTCCCTCCTCTGTTCCTCTCTCCCCAATTTTTTTTTATTCATCTGTGGCTCTCTCCTTTTTTTCCTCCTCTGTTCCTCTCTCCCACTTTTTTTTTATTCCCCTGTGGCTCTCTCCTTTTTTTCCTCCTCTGTTCCTCTCTCCCACTTTTTTTTTATTACTCTGTGGCTCTCTCCTTTTTTTCCTCCTCTGTTTCTCTGTCCCCTTTCTTTATAGTACTGTCCCTCCCTGTTTTCCTCCCCTAGCCTCTCCGTTTCTTTACTTACCTTTTGTCAACTTCTTTCTTTTCTTTTCTGCTCTTCTGTCTCCTCTTCTGTCTTCTTTCTTCCTGCTGGCTGCGGCGCTCCTCACTGACTGACAGGCGTGACTTGATGACGTCACGCCCGGCAGTCAGTGTGAATGGAGGAGAGGAGGGACACGGCGCCGCGCGATCACGTGAGTATTTTTTTTTTTTATTATTTATTTTTTCTTACAGCTCCCAAGAAACCCAAGACCCCCCCCCCCCCCCCCCCCCCGCGGGAAAAAAAATAAAAAAAGTTAAAAAAAAAATACCGCAAGAGAGAAAAATAAAATAAGAAAATAAATAAATTTTATTAGCAGCGAGGGCCCGGCCCGGGCCCCCTGGCATGGCCGGGCCCGGGTAAACTGTACCCGCTCCCCCCCCCTCTCGGCGGCCCTGGGTGTGTCCCATGAACTCATGGAGCCATTTCCATTTGCTAGTGTGGCTGGGGAAATAATGAGTAATGAGGGCCAATCTGAGGCACTCCTACGGGGGCAGGTAAAGCTATAGACAGAGCTGAACATATGCCTGACCTTGAGGTGAGGAAAGAACTGTTTGCGTCCTAGTAGTTAAGAGACCGTACTCTAACGAAAGTCAGAGAAAATGTGAAAGTTATTGATGGGAAGCCAGTAGAATCTGATGACAGGCTTGTGTACTCACTCATGGCCATTTGTAATGAGCTTCTGTACCAAGTAACATAAAGGCGTGAGGATGTGATAGAACAACTGGTAGTTCCCCGCTCATATAGGAGATCCGTATTAGTCCTAGCTTATGGTCACATCACAGCAGGACACTTAGGAGCAGAAAAAACACTGAAAGGATCTTCCAGCAATTCTTTTGGCCAGGGGTGTATAAAGAGGTATCCAGTTATTGTTCCCTGTTGCCAGTATTATGCGCCTAGACTCCATTTCAGGAGCCCACTAGTGCCCATGCCTATTATAGAAGTCACGTTTGACAGGTTCGCCGTGGATCTTGTTGAGTCCTCGGTGACACCAGTATACCCTAATAGTAATGGATTATGCTACCCGCTACCCAAAAGCCATTCCCTTGCGCAATATTTCAACCAAGACGATAGTCAGAAAATTGTTGCATGTTTTCAGCTGGGTAGGAATACCTAAAGAAATTTTGACTGACCAAGGCACTCCCTTCATGACTAGAATCATGAAAGAAATATGTAAATTGTTTAAAGTCACTCATCTTAGGACATCATTTTATCTTCTCCAGACTGATGGTTTGGTGGAAAGATTCAACAAAACCTTAAAAACCATGCTCAAAAAAGTTGTAGCCAGAGATGGGAAAAACTGGGACTCTTTGTTGCCATATTTGCTACTGGCTATTAGAGAAGTTCCTCAGTCCCCTACAGGGTTTTCTCAGTTTGATCTATTATATGGGAGACACCCTAGAGGATTGCTAGATGTGGTAAAAGATACGTGAGAAAGGCAAGCTGTATAAAAAGTGTTATAGAACATGTAGGAGCGGATTGCTGCAGTAGTACCCATTGTCAGGGAGCACATGGAACAGGTCCAACACGCTCAACAGAGGGTGTATAATAGGAATGTCCATGTATGTACCTTTAACCTGGAGGACAGAGTTCTGATTCTCGTGCCCACAATAGACAGCTACATTTTGGCCAAATGGTAGCACCCTTTTGAGATCAGGAAAAAGTGAATGAGGTTTGCTATAAAATGTGTCAGCCGGGGAAAAGAAAGCCAGAGCAAATCTACCATGTGAACCTAATAAAACTCAGTAAGGATAAGTTAGCTCTGGCTGGTGAACCGAACCCCCCCCTTCCCCAAGGACTCAACGTTCCTTCATTCTTGAAGTAATGGTATCAGAGACACTGTCAGTGGCCCAAAAAAGTTCATCATAAAAACAATGATGTATTTTCTGAGCTATCCGGCCAAACCACCATAATATAGTTAAAGAACCAGGGGTGAAGGTCAACATAAAACCATATATAATACCTAATGTTATAGAAGAGTCTAACAGTGAGTGGTGCAGCCTCATAGTGCTAATCCCAAAACCAGATGGCAACCTACGCTTCTGTAACGATTTTCTTAAGCAGTGTCAAAATTCAATGGCTACCCCATGCCCCATGTGGCTGAGCTGATAGAAAGGTTAGGAACAGCCAGATATCTCACCACACTTGATTTGACAAAAGGTTATTAACAGGTTCCATTAAACAATAGCGCAAAAGAAAAAACAGCCTTCACCGTTCCAGAAGGGCTCTATCAATATACGTTGTTGCCATTTGGATTACATGGAGCCCAACAGCCTTCCAGCATGCCATGGATAAGTTGTTGAAGCACCACAGACAATATACAGCGGCCTATCTAGATGATGTTGTAATTCACAGCCCAGATTGGGACTCTCATTTAGATAGAGTACAAGCAGTAGCAAACAAAAGTGAAGGGAATTTGTGCTCCCTATGTGTAAAGATGGACCTACTGCTGCCATAAGGATGTAGGAATAAAGAAGAGTTCCACTCCTTCAACTGAACAATAGATAAAAATATATTCCTTGGCACAAACAGTGTATAAAAATAATGAGTATAAGAATTTATTCAAAAGAAAAATCCTGTATAATATTAACAGAATAAAATTGCAAACAGATGTTGATTCTAAGCAAACAAAGATGCATATGCAAAAATGTACATAGACATAGGCAGTATATAAACTTGTACTGTAATATCATGCATATAATACATAGTGATTCCAGAAGAAAGATAAAGAACAAAAAAAACCACAAAAATATAGTCAGAGCTCTGAAATTCAGACGGTTGTCACAGTTTTCTAATGGTGATGCCAGAACCACAATATGTACCCTGAATATAGAAGTGTCCAACAGTGAGGTACTCTTATGAGTGGATGTCCACAGTGCACTTAGTCCAGAAACAACAAAGTCCAAGATCATCCGATAGGACTTAACCTCCTCTCAGGGGCTATATAGTTTTCACTCTGTCCTCTCGTCTGCCTTCTGGATTCCGTGCTTGCCAAACGCCGTGGGTGTATACTGTTCCGTCGTGGCCGTGACTCAGTCTCTAGTGCGCATGCATATGCTTCGCTGGCGCTGAACTAGATGGAAGCGTTCAGTAATAATAGAATGTAAAGGCTAAAATAGCAGCAGTGTTACCAACGCATTTTGCTTCCTAGAAGCTTCCTCAGGGATGTACAACTGTTCAATGCGAATGGTTTTATAACAAGTGTCCTGATCCTCAATAGGTCCAGAAGCGTACCAATCGGAAGTGCAATAAAACTATGAATATACTTGATATTTTTTTTTTTTATTTTTTTTTTGTAAGTCCACCCCGTTTTTAATGGCATTGGCCATCAGTGATATCAATCAAACTATGGCACTTCCGATTGGTAGTGCCAGCAATACTATTGGAGTCCAGATGGTAGATGAGAGGACAGAGTTGAAATTACATAGCCCTTGAGAGGAGGGTGTTAGGCTGATAGTGGTCAGATAATGAACCCGCAGAACAGACTGGCGGAGGTCTTCGCCTACAGCAGCCGCCTTTCCCTGTAGAGCTAGACACGCTCACAGGTACTCGGATGCCCCCAGGACTTAACTCCAAAGTAGTGCAGGTTTGTTATACTAACCACAGTGCAAGCATGGAGACAGCACAGATGGTAATGGATGGTCAGACGAAAGCCAAGGTCAGGGGTCACTTGCAGGGAAGAATAGTCAGAAAACACGCCAAAGGTCGGGGTCACGAGCAGATCAGCATAATCCAAGGTACGGGCCAGAAGATCAGGGTCACAGGCAATAAGGCAAGGTCCAGTAAACAGGCAAAAGGGTCACAACAGAAATCCAGCAGAAATATAAAGCAGGTCAGCACAAGTATCACACTAGGACGCTATAACCGGCAGGGAGGCTAAGCCCTCCCTGCCTTATATACTGACATAGGCCAATCAGGGCTTAGCCCTGTAATGATTGACAGAGTGGGACTAACCAATGAGGCAAAACTTAATCAATTAGCCCGCAGGCTAGAACATTTAGCGCATGCGCCCAGCTGCAGCACTTGCCGGGGCGCACCGCTTCATACACTCGGTGTCCGGCCGTTGCCTTGACAACGGTCAGGCCTGAGTAACAGGAAATGACGTCCCGACCATCTCCATGACAACTGGGTTGCTCATCGGGGAAGGAAGTGAGTCGCGGCGGTGCCCGTGGCCGCCGCGGCTCCTGACAGGAGGGTAAGTCTAATCAGATGATCTTTGACTTTGTTGTTTCTGCACCGTGGACATCCACTCATAAGAGTACCTCACTGTTGGACACTTCTATATTCAGCGTACCTATTGTGGTGCCGGCATCACCATTAAAAAACTGTAACAACCATCTGAATTTCAGAGCTCTGACTTATATTTTTGTTTGTTTGTTTTTTTTTGCTTTTTGTTTGTTTATCTTTTTTGTGGAATCACTATTACATGCACGATATTACAGTACAAGTTTATATACTGCCCATGTCTATGTACATTATTGCATATGCATCTTTGTTTGCTTAGAATCAATATCTGTTTGCAATTTTATTCTGTTAATATTATACAGGATTTCTCTTTTGAATAAATTCTTATACTCATCCATTTTATACACTGTTTGCGCCAAGGAATATATTTTTATCTAGAGTACAAGCAGTGTTGGACTCATTTAGATAGAGTACAAGTAGTATCTTCAGCTAAGGATTTAGCAGAGCGTTGGCGAGGTGCTTAATTTTATACACCTCTGGCAATGGGTCTGATTGAAACACCTCAATTCAATAATTAACAGGTGTGGCCAAATACCTTTGTCCAGATAGTTTATATTGGTTTGTAAATAAAGGAAATGGATCCACTGTACACAACCGCCATAAGGGCCAAACCACGCACTACATCACATAAGGAGAACTGTAGGTGAAGAGAAGTAAAGAGGAGATGCATAGGTGGGCAGGATTTAAATCAGCTAAACAGGAGCTAAGCCTAATAGATAGAGGTATTTTTAATAAAAAATAGTACAAAGTAGCCATAATAAAATAAAATTACTACCCTACACCAGACAGCCTGAAAACCATCCTTACTATTGAAAATGAAATGCCATATACATTTGAAAATGGTTTCAAACCAAAGACTTAACACAACTTAATTGAGCCAAAGTAACAGTTTTGATCTATAGCCACCGTTATAAGATATCTATAGTAGAAGTAATAGTATAAATCAGTGCTTTTTTTGTAAAAAAAAAAGGTGCCGGAACTCACATCACGTAGTCAATCACTGTACACACACCCACGTCAGTTGTGTAACAAAACATAGCGGTCACCTCCCGCAGTAAGCTCTCAGCATGCAACCACACGACCAATCACAAGCTGAGCAGCGCCACAAGCCCAGCAGTGCCATCACAAGCAGCGCGGAGGAAGTACGTATGCATCGGACTCGACACACAAGCAGCCCGTATGCATCGTTTTAATGATTTTGCGCCGACCTGCTACGCTCGACAGGGCGATCCAAGTCCATGTGGACCAGACATCAAATGTTCAAAAGTTACTTTTAAAACTTGGAAAATCCGTTGAAAAAAGGTGCCGGAACTCAGTTCTGTGAGTTCTATGACAAAAAAAACACTGGTATAAATAATGTTTTCCATTTTCAGAAAATTAGTCGAAGTATACTGTATTAACGTCATTGGTGAGACAGGTGCACATCTGTATCATAATTGTAGACTTATATCCGATTATTAAGCCTCATTAACATAAGCCCTTGTGGAAAAAACATGATTTTTTTTTAAATGGCACATCTAACTATATGAAAACATAGGAGTCGATGACTAGTCGTTATATACTAGTTTCCATCAAAGAATGGCAATCGGTGCTCTTAGGTCTAATATCAACTTTATGCACTGTACTGCTCTCATATATCTGACTACAGCTAGGCACACACTGCAGAAGATTACTGCAGAATAGATTTCTGTAACGATTCTACCAATGACTGAAAGTCCAGATGAGCATGAGATTTATGTGTGCACAGCTGCACGATTTTCCTTCAGATGTGTTCTCTTCATCTCTCCTAAACATCTGTTGAAAAGATTGTGAATCTGCACACTCTACAGACATCTAACTGCACTGCTGGTAATGAGTGCTTACACACTTCCACATTTGCCTGCCATCGTTCCATCATTGATCCCCAATTTTAGGAAGTTTCTAAAACCAAATCAACTGATACAATGTGCTTTGGTGCAATAAAACATGATCGTGGGAGAGTATATTATGTGTAGTGGCGTGTGTTAGTCTGTGTGTGTGTGTGTGTGTGTGTGTGTGAAAAAAAACAAAACAAGCTGCAGCGCCACCTGCTGGGCAGAGTTATACACTGACCTATATATTTCTTGAAGGAGAAGTGACAGTTGGGAGTGGTTGGTGGTTGCCGGGGGTGACAGTGGGGAGTTTTTAACACCTTGAGTAGCTTGATTTGACTAGAATGCATGAGTATCATGCACGGGTTAACTGACCTACTAAATTCTTAGGGGCATATTCAATTCCGATCCCGATCCGTGGGATCGCGCCGGAACGGCCGCGAACCTAATCCGCGGTACCGCAATAACGTGGATTTTCGTTCGCAACCCATAGGGCTGCGTACGAAAATCTGCGTTATTGCGGTACCGTATTAACGGCAGTACTGCGCATTTTCGGATCGGAATTGAATATGCCCCTTAGTGTGTGTGGGGAAAAAAACTCAAAAAGGGCTGAAATTTGGTATACTGACATTATTGACGAGTTGAGGGGTCAAACTCATTTTCGTGAGGTAATTTTACCTCATGAACACACGTGTACAGTGGCGGATCCAGGGGGGTGCGATCGGGGCAATTGCCCCCCCCCCCCCCTAGCAGGGGTTTGCTGCCGACGGCTGCACAGTATGTGCAGGTCCGTTTGGCAGTGACAGTGTTTTAAACACAATCAGAGCAGCCGGGCAGCACACTGTCCCTGCCTGTCACTGCCGAGTGGACCTGCACATACTGTGCAGCCCCCGGCAGCCTCAGAATTCGAAAAAGGGGGCGGGGCCTAAATCGCCCCACCCTAACATCCCCCCGGGGAACAAACATTTTCTAGATCCGCCCCTGCATGTGTAGCGGCGTGTGTTAGTGTGTGTGTGTCTGTGGAAAAAACTATTTTCTCAGAAAGGGCTCATCCGAATGACCTGAAATTTGGTATACTGACATTATTTGACAAAAAAATGCATGAGTATCATGCACGGGTTAACTTGTACACAAATATAATATCTGACCAAATGATTGTTTATTGTGTGATCTGCACAATAATTGCATGAAATTACTCTAGTGTGTATCCAGCTTAATAAGATAATCTGATGCATGCACATGAGTAAAAGGCTTGTTTGTTTGAATAGGTAGGCTACTATGAAAGTAAAGTACCAAATGTAGATCATAGGGCAAGGGTTACTATGTTCAGAAATCGTGGGAGATGTTTTAATCAAGTCATAAACATTATCGAATTTCTCTGAGGTCAACTAAGGCCGCCACAACAGTGAAAGAGCAAAGGAAAAAAAGACACCTAGGTAAAACATTATACCATTTAGATACAAAATTGAGTACAAACAATAAATAAGACACATAAGCATCTCACTAAATCATGGGTAACATTGATCAAACCACAAATATACAACATAGTTAAGTATTAAACTGTAAATCTGAATACTATATACTTAGTAAGTTCAAATATTTAGCGTGATTACAAATAATAATATAACCTGTGTATGTTTAAAGACATTGAAGGCTGCCCATGTATCCAGTGATAAAATGTTCATGAGTAGAAAACTCTTATGTTTGGATAAAATAAAAGTAGCCAAGAATGATGTGTTCACCATTTCTTAATCAGTTTGACTGGGAGCCCCCATCTATACAGTGTTCCATGGTTACAGATAACCGTGTCAATTGGGGCAAATTCCCATCTTCTCGCCTGTTCAGCTCTGGAAATGTCAGAATAATGTCACAAGTTTTGGAATACTTTAGGAGTGGTTTTGACAGTGTTTATATTATTTTCTTTCATAGTAAATAAGTGGACTTTTGACAGGACATCTCTAGGTATCTCCGCTCCCAAATGTTTCAGCCTAGGAAAGCTATGAGCCTTGTTGATCAAGAGCTGCATGTAAATTGCAGTGGATTTGTAGAAGTGTTTGCAGATATGAGCAATATGGTCACCATATCTCATTTCTCATCTTTCTTAATTTTGAAAATAAATTATAAGAAGTTCCCATAATATTGTATTATACAACAATATCTGAATGTCAGAATGTCTTCTGCTTTTATATGTCAGTGAGACTCTGGGCATGATAACAACCCATTGACTGACTCTGGTGCTGAACAAGGGAAGTGCACTTGTCCATGCAAAACAGCTGCTGAAAATTATATAAAAAGAAGTGCTACTGTGCAGGTATCCATATGTACAGCATAGTAAAAGAAGATCCCAAAAGGGAGGTGAAGTGCAAGTGAGTAGGGGAGCAAGGCGCTTTTGACTGTGTCATTGTGTCAAGTATGAGTTACTTACCCAGTGTTTCTAAAACTGTAGAGGAGGTATGGTCATTTACTTTAAATTTACATTTATTATATATATCAGAAAAACACTAGAACACTAGATGCAAAACAATGACAAAATAATACACTAAAGCCAAAACTAAGTAAGATCAGTTTCAGTGGCCATTTTGTTGAGGCCAATGTTCATTAAAATATAGGCAGCTACTCAAGAGGATGATCCTTATATTGTAGACAATAGGACTTATTTAGGGCCCAATTCATGTTCAGACGTAAGTCCGTTTGCATGCTGTATCTTGCGTGAAATATCTTTGCACAAACTCAGGAATGGACCTCACGCCAATGAACGTAATTGCATGCAATTCATGTCCGAACGCAAATGACACTGTGATTACAACTTGATAGGCGGAAAGTGGTTGGGAAGGGGCAGACATAGGTAATGTACAGATAGAATATAAAAACGCATTATTTACTCTTTTTTTTTTTTTTTCCAACCATACTTTTATTAATTATTATACTGTTTAGAGTTCAATTATTTTATAATATAATTTTTTTTGTTCGTTCTGATGTGATTTTATATTGCACTATGCTTGTGCTCCATGCTCTTTTTTAAACTGCAACTTGGGTTTCCGATTTAAAACATGCTCTTACAGTTATGAGCAAAGCCAAAAAAAAGAGCAAATTTGCACTTTGGCAAAACAATGTTGCACAGCACGAGGGGGGCGGGTAAATTTAAAATTGCAGTCTCAAGATAAAGTTGTTCAGTATTGGTGTGCTACATGCAAAAGCAGTTAGCACTTTCCCTGCATGCAACAAAAAAATGCTTTTGCAGTGCACCCCTTGCAACATGGTTTATTCGGGAGCAAATTTGCTCCTTTATTTGCTTTGCTCCTATCTAAAAGAGACCCAATGTGTTAATTTAATGTCAGATATTATCTGAGAGGTTCCTAGAAGCTAGCAAATCACATGATTGTAGCAAGGGGGTTTCTGGGCAATTAGAATCCCCAAACATTGAGATATGCAGAATTGGGATGAAATAAGCTCTTCCCCAATCTGCCCAAGCCCCACATAGATACTCCCCAAAATATTGACTTTTCTGATGAAACTCTGCCCATTGTTTTTTAAGAAAGCTCTGCTTTTTTCAAAGTCCACATTTCGGGACTGTCCTGCTGAAACAGGGACGGTTGGGAGGTATGCCTTAGTGCTCACCTGCATTCATAATTTCACACACAAAAATATATATTTGTGTTTAGAAGTACCACCCACTCTCTCAGATTTATGTGCTGAATTATACTCCAGTTATTAATAGCATGTTTAAATCCCTATATAATTGGAATTCATTTTAAGGGCTCTCATTTTTAGAAATGATGGCAATAATTAAAATGATCATTCTCACCAGACATATAAAAACTTCAAATGTTGGCTCTCTTGATGTTAGGTTTTGATATTAAGGGGTTTATTTATAAAGACCTCTCAGTGACAGAAAATCTTCTTTCATCCAGTTTGTCATTAAAAGGTCATACCGAGCAATGCTCAGTTCCCCAGTGATACAGTATGGCAGCAGCAAGTGGCAGCTAGTGCAGTGTCACTTGGCATATGAGTGAGCTGACTTGCCAGCTCGTGCATACACGCTGGAGCTGGAAGCCCGGATTTGAGCTTCCAGTTCCAGATTCACTAATAAAAATGGGAAGCTTTGCCGGGCAGACCTGGGGTGAAGGCTCGAAAATTAGGGAGAAGCCCCAAAATCAGCGCTAGAAAATCTTAAAGTGCGTTCTCAGGAGACAATGGTGGTAGGTAGAAGTAGGAAATGCCTTAATGGTAAGGGTTAAAGCACATTTTGTTAAAAGTTTTGTTAAAAGTTTAACTCAGGCATGAAATCTCTGACTCATTGTGTGTGTGTCCTGAATTATATAGTTTAATTGCAGGAAAAATAAATTCTTATGTTGATAATGTCTAATGATAACGACAGGCAATTTTGAGCAGGACGTGTATGGGTATGTGTGTAAAACACCCAACCCTTCCCAAACTGTGACATGCTCAAGTTTCACTGTAGCTGAATAGCAAATACTATGTCTACAGTGTTTAATGCAGCCCATCATAATGTGTGATTTCTGCATTAAAACTCACATTACACAAGTCTAACACTTTATGTATGGTTGCAGGTGAATATATATGTATATTATGCATAAACAGTGCTTTTGATGATTTTATATATATATATATATATATATATATATATATATATATATATATATATATATATATATATATATGTTATTGAACATATATTAATGTATCAGACCCAAAAGTGAGACCATCTGGAAGGGGGGAGACAGTGGAATATGGGTACTAATGTCCCTGCACTCTCTTGATTAATTTTAACCATATCTAAGGCTAAACCAGGCAGTGTTTCAGGAGTAAAACAGAAAAGGTCTATTAAATGCAATGGTTGGTACTGAATTGGTAGGAGGTTCGACTTTAATGTTACATTTTTACTTTTGCACGGTGCATCTGTTCAATTTTTTTCCCCTGCACACCTACTCATACTTCTTATTCATCAAGACATCTCTCAAGAGCAAAGGCTCACACCTTGATGTACTGGTCAGATCATCTAGACTCACTGTTGCAAATATAAGCCATTTTGCCAAGCACATCTGGGGGGTAAATGTATCAAGCTGAGAGTTTTCGACATGTTTAAAAAGTGGAGAGATTCTAGTTATCATTTATTTAGTACATTCTACAAAATCTGATTGGTTGCTATAGGCAACATCTCCACTTTTCAGTCTCTCCGGAAACTCTCAGCTTTATACATTTACCTCCTACTGTGCTTCGCATATGATATAAGGTATGTATCAGGAAGGTAAAACCACCGTGACTTTGTATAATACATGTTCTGCTATAGCATGAAACTTACCCATTTAGATATGATATGTAACTTGTAACAGTTAGGGTACATATATTGAATGGGTATTTAAAATACAGTAAAAGGAACTATATTATTATGTTCAGCTCATATGGAGTCAAGTGTGCAACACCTGTCCAAGTGTTCCTGTAAATTGAATTGCATTTTTGAATGCAGAGAAGAGCAGAATTTGGAAAACTGTACAGCAAAATATTCGCCTCCTTCTGTATGCGAGTACAAAATTTAGTATGTTGTGCTGGTGAAATGTGGACATAAGTGTTCCCAGTCCTGCCACAACCACAGCACATGTGATGTGTTCAGTCACACAGCACAATGCAATGACTGTCATCATAATGCTCTATTCATAGACTATAAACTCAACTTAAAGGAGCAAAGGGGTAGAGGTGATGTAATACAAATATTTTAATATATAAAAAGTATAAATAGTTCTGGAAGGCTGTATTTTCTAAGGTACGAGGATTTCTGTTACAAGGGGACACACTTTGTAATTGGAGGAAGGAAGGCTGAAAGATAACATAAAAAATAACTTCCTGTCAGAGAGGGTGATAGATCCATGAAATAGTCTCCAAGCAGTTTTGGTGGGTACTGTACAAAAATGCACTGGACAAATATATTGCTATTGTTTAACCTTGGGGGTAAAAAGATATATTCCAAAAACTACTCACCCCCCCAAAAAACAACAAAAAAACAAATTAGATGGAATCTTTCACCCATTGAATTATATCCATAGTTGCATTCTCTACAGCATTTTTGGCTTTTTGCAGTACTTATGATTCTGACTTCAGTTTAGCAACACGTGATACCTTAAGTCTCATAACAAAATAAATCACTATTGTTATATCCAAATCACATGTAAAGGCTATGATGTCATACTTTGCTATGCCTTTTTTGTTAAATACTCGTATATACATATCATTTTTATTTTTATTTCTCACTAATTAGCCTGCAGCACCCCGAAGACAGTGAAAAACACGGAAGTGAATAAGATTACTGAAATGCATGTGCGGTATTTGTGCCAAGATGGCTACAAACGGCAAGCTGGTACATCCAATCTTGCTCTGTGCATATTCAATAACACGAGTAACAAATCAGAGTGGAAATATGGAAGCATCTCTTGCATCCGTAAGTACTAATGTTTTAAAGTGGAACTATTATTGGGGGTTTTTAATAGAATGTACATAGTGCAATTGTATTATGTTCTTTGGAATTTAAAACAAAACCTTGTTATCAGACATAATATCATCTCCATATCACTACATGAACATTAGACATGAAGCTCTATTTATCTTGCTCCCAACCTCATATTAGGAACCAAAATGTCCCAATGGTAAGATTAAGTTCATACACTCTTGCTAGTGATTATCTTTATTAGAGCTTGCCTTACTCCCACCTACACTACCCACACGGATTCTCCATTGCAACTGTCCTAATCTCTGAACCACATGCTCTCCTCTTGTTTCATCAGCTGGGCCCTCCTCCGATTAGACTGTAAGTACTGTCATGTGCAGGGCTCTCCATACCGTTTGTTTTTATATCTGCATTTATTGTGTCCACCTTGTATGTCCCTGTTTTCCCCATTGTCCTGCTCTTTACATAACAATGATAGTAATACTCCTGAAAGCTAAGTACATTTTTTTTAATTTGGGAAAGTAAGATCACAGCTCTATTAGGACAGTCTTATAGCTTGAGCTTCATATGCAGTTTGGCCTAATGTAAGGGCTTCTAAAGGTTAAACAACTCATTTGAAGCAGTTGACACCCCAATTTGAAACAAGAAAGTGGGGTGTCACCTGTTGTGAAACAAATGTTAATGACCTATATTCCTACCTCCTAGATGTAACTCCCTTCTTAGTTACTTCATTTATACTAGAATGCTGTCCATTCTCAATTACATTTCTAGTCTCTTCTAGTCTTTTGTCTTCTTTCTTATGTGCCAAGAGAGATTCACTATCTTTGTTCAAATATTCCTGTATGGCCCTGTCTAGGAGATCTTCTGGATAACCCTGTCTCAGAAAATATTTATATTGGCAGTGCATACTTTTACCTATATTCAACTGGAAACGATTCTTGAGATCCTCTTGTACATGGGACGTGCATTTTCCGTCCGATAAAAAAACCGCAAATTACGATCTTTTCGCTTTCCTTGAAAAATCAGGCCTGTAGACAACAAAAACACTACAACCCATTGCCCTAAACACCGCATCGCGAGTGGTTCAGTGAAAATAACTGCCCCCAGTTTAGTGCAGACCCTATTCTCTGGAGGTTAGTGTACCAAAACAATCACTTTCTAGCCCTAATTTATGAAATGCACTGAATTTGCACTGCAAAACTCATTGGTCCTAAATAGACTTCCCTGAGCATATCAAAGTGCACACCAACACTTTGCTCTTGGAAGATGCCTCCTCTAACTAGCAGTGTGCCGAGAGGCTGAACAGTATGTACACTGTGCAATAATGTAAACATCACATCAGAGTCTAATCTTCCAGTTTAGAGCCACCCGAGTGATTAAATTAAACTTTTCCGGGTTCTTCAGTGTTTGGTATTCTGAAAATGCCGCCCATGAGCTT
Organism: Mixophyes fleayi; assembly: GCF_038048845.1. Classification (NCBI taxonomy): domain Eukaryota; kingdom Metazoa; phylum Chordata; class Amphibia; order Anura; family Limnodynastidae; genus Mixophyes; species Mixophyes fleayi. The sequence goes on along the minus strand of NC_134405.1, from coordinate 148,371,105 downwards.
TGGAATAAATCTAGGCTCATTTACAGAAATCGAGGATCATGACACCTCCAAAGCTGGATTTCCACTGCAACTCGACCAGCTGATTGTCATTTAAAAGGTCTTCTGTAGTCTAGTGTACAATATAGATCCCCACATATTTTCCTGAAAGATTGCATGGATGTAACTGTGAAATATCCTCATTTGTTGGATTCCAATCATAATGTTAGTTTCATTGTTGTTTTAATGCAATTTAGGAGATCCATCAGTTCCCATCATCACACCCAGCATTACACATACTCAACCGACAACACCAGGTAAGAAATGTATATTTTTATTATGTGCTATGTTGCTAAGTGATTCTATCAGAATTGTATTTTTTTTTTTTTTACATAAAGTATTTTGACATTTTCACAACAAACAGAAAATAATAAACATCCTATCTATCTACCCCAACTATCTAATCATGTAACTTATATCAGAATATCATAATATTATGTGTACTGCTACAAACTAGAATTCCTAGCAAAACGTTTAATCAACATCTTATTCCAGTGCGTCTTATTGGTCAGTAATTTTCATCACTAAACAAGATGTTGGTATACAGGTCATCATCATCATCACCATTATTTTATATAGCGCCACTAATTCCGCAGCGCTGTACAGAGAACTCCTTCACATCAGTCCCTGCCCCATTGGAGCTTACAGTCTCAATTCCCTAACACACACACACACACACACACACACACAGAAAGAGAGAGAGAGACTATGGTCAATTTTTTATAGCAACCAATTAACCTACTAGTATGTTTTTGGAGTGTGGGAGGAAACCGGAGCACCCGGAGGAAACCCACGCAAACACAGGGAGAACATACTAAACTCCACACAGATAAGGCCATGGTCGGGAATTGAACTCATTACCCCAGTGCTGTGAGGCAGAAGTGCTAACCACTTTGCCACCGTGCTGCCCTACAGGTGCATTCAAATGATTTCTGCTCCAGCTTTAAGAAGCGATGCGCAGGGCTGAAGGCTAAACACAACCCTAGTGACTTCCGAGCCCAAACATATCATCCTGGTGAGGGTGAAAAACAAATTGTGACTCATACCATGATGCCATACCTTATGATGCTTATGCATGGCCTTCTGACTTTCATACATAAACCACTCATAGAATTGTATTCTTTAGGAGCATGACTGTCATTAGATCGCAAAGTGATTGCCTCAACTGAAATATATTGTGGGCATTTATGAAATATTGTGTAAATACTGTTACTTATAGCACATTCAATCTAATTGTTCTAGTGCAATTTTGAAAGTGAAAGCAAACATCCGAGAGTGTAATGTTCCAAATCCTGTGCCCCACACTGTCATTTTGGAGGAGGAGGAGGGGGGTCAGGGATGCTGTCCCATCCTCCAGAGGCCTGCTCAGCTCTTCTGAACCTGCGCCCGTAGCCTCCACACTTCCTGCAAGGTAGTTCCGCCACTGCAAACATCTGATGAATTGCTATGGGCAAAATCACCTTTTTTGTCTTTGCACTAGCTTTCATAAATGTCATCTATTTTTTTTTTACTTTTTTATTGAACAAAAGCGATCAAAAGGGTGACAAAAATAAAAAGAGGAAAGGACCAGGAAAGAGCAAGCCAGGAAGATACCATCATATATACACATTTTAAGCAATTGCATTAAGTGGTAGATATTGATTAAACAATATTATAAAGATACAATCACCAGATAAGCATACATCAATCCAAGGCCTGATTAAGGGTTCTGGCTGCCCTAGGCTAATACGGCCACAGAGCCCCCCTCTGAATATATAGGTGTATAGGAACCATCCTGAATATGAATGTTCAGGTGTATTCTCCAGCATTCAAATTTAGACAGAATGTGCCATTGTCTCTTACCTGTTCTTGCTCTTCTCTCTTGCAGCTTTGTTATTCTCTCGCTGGCTTCTGGAAAGTTGGGGTCCTGTTTTGAAAATGCAAAAATGTCCCCCCTCCCTATAGATTTGGATGGCAGCCCCCCCCCCCTCTCGTTCCCTATAGATTTTGATGGCAGCCCCCCCCCCTCTCCCTCCCTATAGATTTGGATGGCAGCCCCCCCCCCCTCTCCTTCCCAATAGATATGCCTGGCAGTCCCCCCCCTCTCCCTCCCTATAGATATGCATGGCAGCCCCCCCCTCTCTCTCCCTATAGATTTGGATGGCAGCCCCCCCTCTCCTTCCCAATAGATATGCATGGCAGTCCCCCACCCCCTCTCCCTCCCTATAGATATGCATGGCAGCCCCCCCCCTCTCCCTCCCTATAGATATGCATGGCAGTCCCCCCCCCCTCCCTTCCTATAGATATGCATGGCAGTCCCCCCCCTCCCCTCTCCCTTCCTATAGATTTGCATGGCAGTCCCCCCCCCCCACTCTCCCTCCATATAGATATACATGGCAGCTCCCCTTCACTTACCTTTAGTTGTGCTGGCCTGCGTCGCTCCTCACTCCTCAGTTCAGCAGACAGGAAGTGAAGACTTCCTACTTCCTGTCTGCTGCACAGCAACAGGCAGCCTAGCGATTGGCTGCCTGTTGCTGACCACTGACCACCAATGCCTTTGATCTTTTTTTTGGTGGCATCACAGTTATATTTTGTTAGTTAAATTAATTAGTATATTCCTATTAATTTAACTAAGTGCAAATAAAACAAATGGATACAAAATTGAGTCAATTTGGAATAGCAAAGGTCATTATAAACAGTATCTGCCAAAACAAAAAAACAAAATAAACCAAACAAAATAAGCCCAAGAAATGAGGAAAATCTAGTCAGTAGGAATAGTCAAGTACAGAAAAGAGTCATGTGTAAACATTTCCCAAATGTATTTGTGTTTTGTGTGTGTGTTTAGAGAGGGAGGGAGAGAGAGAGATATATTAGGTTTCAGTGGGTGTCTTCTAGGAGAAAAGGGAAAGTTTGAAATAATTAAGGAGATTGTCCAAAAGTGATAGGAGGCAGAGATTAGAGGGGCCTTTCTACCTTTGCAACATGCAGATCCCTAATATGGTCCACAATCGTGTTGCACATAGCAACTTCCTAGCTGTCATCTCTTTCTGACTTAACAAAGTTAATTGCTTATTAAATGCTGAGGTGAGAATGTTAGTAAATGAGCCTATTTTTGGCATAAGAAGCTTAAACTCTTTCAAATTCTATTTGCTCTTTGTAATAATAAAAAGCAATGTGTTAATTGCTTTTATTGGACAACTGTAGCATGTGTGTGTATAAATGTTATATGTTAAGTTATATTTTTGAATAATACTTAAATATACAACAAATAAATGCAGAAAGTGTATGCATGAAGAAATACACAGGACTGAGGTTTATATATTACACACACTTTCTATAGGATAAAGGCCAAGTCATGTTTACACTTTTGTCTATCCAAATAGAGACATTCATAAAAAGGTTATCAACACCAGCAGTGAACATCCATAATACGCCTACATCGAAGACAAAAGCAACACAATTACTGCAAGATCCTGGACCCACTCCCACAATAAAACTAACCACCGTGGATGGTTACACAACATCGGGACAAACGACAGACTATACAGGTTAGATTATAGCAATACAGTAAATAGATAACACTGCATGAAGTGTAAATTTGGAATGGTATTATTACATTACGCACTACTGATAAAGTTGTTTTCTTTGTTTTTAACACAAAGGGGTGTATTAACTAAACGGCGGGGTTGAAAATGTGGAAATGTTGCCTATAGCAACCAATCAGATACTAGCTGTCATTTTGTAGAGTGCACTAAATAAATGACAGCTAGAATCTGATTGGTTGCTATAGGCAACATCTCCACTTTTTCAAACCCGCAGTTTAGTAAATCATCTAGCCCATAGTCAAACTAATGCATGCAACATAAGTTTATTGTTTTCCATTTCTTTTCTTTGCATATTTGTTTTTTTTTTGTTTGTCTTTAACTTGAGCTGTTTTCACTCAGTAGGAACACTGATAAGGGAAAAAGTTGTGTATTATTTTACAGCAATTTTCATTGTGTTTAAATATATCTCATATTATCAACGGTTTTCTTTAAGGCATTCTATTTCTGCTCATTTAAAATTTTCCTGTGGCCTCCTCCATCTCACCAATTCTAAAAAAACATCTCTGCCGCAGCTATCTCCCCTTCTCCACTCTCATGTGGGATCACCTCTCTCTTTTGCTATCTTTACATGGATATACCAAGACTACCTAAAGTTCAACATATCCAAAACAGAGTTCACCATCTTCCGTCCACCTAGAGTACCCACCTTCCCTCAAATCACATTCACAGACAACACCGCGGTTCATTTAGTCTGCCAAGTCCACTGTCTTGGTGCCACCCTCTGCTTTATACCTCACATCCAATCTTTCTCACAGCCCTGTCGCCTTCAACTTTGAAATATAGCTAGTTGCTCAAATTGGTACCCCATAGCTACTGTCCCAATCTATCTAAATACAAAAACACTGAGAAACAAAAAGTGTTGGTGGTTCTTGCATTATTAAAACAAATCATATTCCCTTTGCAATACAATATTTAAAATAATTTACTGAATGTTTTGAAATAAATACAGATAGTACAATATTCCTAACTGGACTGTATAGAATTAGCAGGCTGTGTTTTCAGCTTACAGTTTGGAATTGAAAAACAGGTGAATGCAAAAGTCTGTTAATTTAAAAAGCTCATGGGCATTGTTGTGTGTAATTTCTTGCAAACTAGGAGTCACCCCAATAAATACACCTCTACTCCTGTTAATATAATTTTAATATCTCTTCCCACAAAAAGAAATGTATTTTATTCATGGGTGGCTAAACATGAGGTGCGCAAGTGTGCCCAGCACACAATCTATTTTCTGCTGAGCTCCTCCCATCACAAATGCTGTAACACTTCAGGGGGTATATTTACTAAAATGCGGCTTTAAGTGGAGATGTTGCTTATAGCAACCAATCAGATTCTAGCTTTTATTTAGTACATTCTACAAAATAACATCTAGAATTTGATTGGTTGCTATAGGCAACATCTCCACTTTTTCAAACCAGCAGTTTAGTAAATATACCCCAGATATGAATGTTGTGCTAAATCGAGAATATTTGTTTAAAAAGTGGACATGGCAGCACAAAACATTCATTAAACAATCATTTTCACGATTTTGTGCTTTCAGAAATGGTCCTTGCTACTTCTGTTGGTAACTCCCAGTAAATGATTTTATGTGTGGGTGTGGGTGTGTTCTTTTCTATGCATATCTGTGTCCAGGGGGTAAATGTATCAAACTGAGAGTTTTCCAGCGAGTTTGAAAAACCAATCAGATTCTAGCTATCATTTATTTAGTACATTCTATAAAATGACAGCTAGAATCTGATTGGTTGCTATAGGCAACATCTCCACTTTTCAAACTCGCCGGAAAACTCTCAGCTTGATACATTTACCCCCAGGTCTATGACCAGACCAATGATACTAGCTGGGTGGAGGAAATAATTTGATATAGCTATTCAATCACAGCAGACAGCTTTCTCAGTTTAATAACAATAAAGTAATAAAGACAGAAGTGAATAGCAAAGCTGCCCATATGTACCACAGAGAAAGAGAGCAATGCAATGTTAAATGTAAAATGTTCAGGTCACATTGAATCAATAGCTAGATAAATTATTTTTTATTTAACTTTGCATCCAATTCCCACATTTTTTGCTGAACTCCCACCCATAAAGACAATGGCTTTCAATACAATTGAGAGCAAGGGGACAGATTCATGAGCTTACACTCTAAAACAATATATAAGGTATTGGAATAACAATTGTAGCTAGTGGTGGGGAATGTCTGTGCAGTACTGTAAGGCAGAAGCATTGTCAGCTACCAATATTAAAGCGGTCATTGGCGACTGACATTTCTGTACAGGTACCAGAGGTATGGGACGTTTGGGATGAGAACAGACAGTGGAAGGTGGAGACATGAAGATGAACTAGTCATTGTCCCCTCTTTAGCTTTTTAGGTGATCTTTAAGATGTAGCAAGTAGTAAAAAGGAAGAGCCCTATTGTTTGGGTTAAACTCTTTAAAATTAAATTTTCTCTAGATAAATGAGTACATTATTGTCTTAATTGTCTTTTTGCTTGTATATATGTATGTGTCTGTACCTAGAGTACATACAATATATTAAGCATTAAGTTATATTTTATAATAATAACACAAATTTATGTGCAGAAAGTGTAGATAGAAAGAATTACACTCATAGAACCCTGTTGTTTGTTTTACTTGTTTTACTTATATATATATATATATATATATATATTACAAACACTTTCTCTAGTGTTAATGTCAAGTCATGCTTTAATTTCATCATCTACCCAAATAGACACATCCACAGAAAGGATATCAACACCAGCAGTGACGATCCACGAGACACCTATGATGACGGTAAAAGTAACGCAATTCCCGCAAGATCCTGGATGGACTCCAACAATAAAACTAACCACTATGGATAATTACACAACACCGGGACAAGCAACCGTCTCTCCAGGTTAGTTAAATGACACCATGACCAAAATAATAAAAAATATAAGTTTTCATATTGAACATAGCATTTACTATTATAATTCTATATTTGCAGGATATTGCAATACAAATTTAGGTTTATTATTATGTTTATAGAATACAACATTATTGTAAGAGCTGGCTATGGCTGTTTATTTCCCCCGTCCACAATTTCACCAGCTAGTTCCTTGGAGCATTCTCTCACACCAGAGCTTCTGTGCAACTATTACTTGTTTAATTGTGGCTGCAGCTGTACTGCAGATGTCACTGAGTACAATATGAGACTAAACAAGATTAATGTAACATTTCCAAAATGTTTCCCAAAGGTACACATAAGTCTACTTGAACACTGTTTTATTTGTATTTTTTAAACAAACTTGGCATTATTTGCAGCAAAGTTGTGCAACAATCTAAGTTTCTCTACACATAGAAAATTGAAACAGATCCTGAGGATTACAGCCATCCAATAAAGAACAAAAACAAAACATTACGTCCATTCCACAGATCAAAATTCACAGGGTAATTGAATATGAAGTTGTGCCAGTGCTAAGTTAATGAAACTGAGTGTCTCCGAGCCTGAGGGTCTCCTAAACTGATCAACTAATTGGTTGAACCTGCCAACTAATCACATATGAGAAATGGTTGGGGTACTGCCTAGGTGTACCCCAACCCTCCCCACTCGGAAGTTGCAGAATGGAGTTAGTGAGAATTCCACTGTCATTTATACCCCGTTCACACTGCCTCAAAAACCCGGGTTATTGCCGGGGCGAGCCCGGGTCAAAACTCAGTGTGAACGGGTCCCCCTATATCTACCCGGGTAGGATGACCTGAGAATTATTGCAGGGTTATTCCCTGGTCGACCCAGGTAGATGCTAGTCTGAACAGTGAGACCCAGGTTTTTCAACCCGGGTCTCACCGACAAGTGTAAAAAAGTTAAAAAAAAATTAATAAAAAAAAAAATCCACTTACTATTTAATAGATAGGTAGTATTTCATCACCATAGGAAGTAAATAGTCTTCTGCACTAGATAATTCCAAATCAATGTATATAGTGGGTAATTCTCACAGTTTAACCCAAATATAAAGTAAAGGTGCCTTACATGTCCTAGATAATAAACCATTACAATGAAAGCTACTGAGGGTGCTACTTCCTGTAGTATAAATTCATATGTGCTAAGAAAAGAAAGAGATACTAACTGGGGAAGGCACATTTCATATATGCAATAGAATAGTACATTTTGTAGGATTAGTACCATTTCAAAATCCTCTTCTAATATATCATATTGCTCTTGGACATGAAATAAACAAAATAAACACACATTTAAAAACAAAATTTTATCGATATAAATTAAAAATTGTATTAAAAGGCAAAATATTAAAAGTTGGTGGAGTGAGTGAGAGGCTCAGAAATATATATATATATACATTTTAGGCATTTCTATTTATGAGCCTGTTACTGAGGAGTGATGTAATATCAACAGATAGTGTGTCGCCAAACACATGCAACTGCTACTGGTATAAAATGTCAGCAGTATATCAGATTAATTCACAAACTGTAATTCATAAAGGTTTTAAAACCACTTAGTAGACTTAATCTCTCAGCTAAAATATTGTGAGCTAACACTGCTCCCATGGATATTCATACAGATGGTAACATGTTGCAAATCAATTGCAACAGTATATCAGACTAATGTTAATTCCGCTGCAGGATGTCAGAAAAAAGAAAAACTATATGCAGCTTTCAAAAATGTTCACTGTCGTCAGCACTAATAGAACAGTTACTAAATTGTATCCGATCTGACTTGAAATCCTATGTAGCGATCATCATCATCATCATTTATTTATATAGCACCAGCAAATTCCAAAGCGCTTTACAATAGCAATGTAGACAGATCGACAATAATGCTGATAGACCTAAATTCTCAGTACGCTTAACAACAAAATCTGTCACGGATAATCATCCCCGCCTATGTGTGGCTTTATGCACTAGTGTAGAACCATGTGGATTTATTATCTGGATTCTCTATGCTGGGACCATAATAGCGTTCCTTGTTTAAAAATTCAGGATTCAAATTTTAATTAGTCTCATAATGTCAGGCCCTGTATAGGTTGTGGGTTACTAAAATCAGAGAGATCTACATGACCAAAGGATTTGTACTGTTTAAATCGGCTACAACTGATTAGGTCAAGCTGTCGGTGCCATGTACGCTTTCTAAAGTAGTACCAATTGCTACTTTTGTTTATTTCATGTCCAAGAGCAATATCATATTAGAAGAGGGTTTTGAAATTGTACTAATCCTAAAAAATTTACTATTATATTGCATATATGAGGTGTGCCTTCCCCAGTTAGTATTTATTTTTCTTTTCTTAGCACAGTATTTCCTCACCAGGTCCAGCAGTTACAGGATCAAATTACATCACTTCTATTGTGAAAATTATGCTTTTGAAGCAGCAATAGGCGGATCTGCCACATGTATAATATAATACAGGTGGTGGGTCTGCCTATTGCAGCTTTAAAGTGATGTAATTTGACTACCCTGTAGCTGCCGCATTGTGTGAGGAAAAACTACCTACCTGTTAAATGGTAAGTGGACTTACTTTTTATTCATTTTTTTTGCAGACCTGGGACACTGATTTCGGTCGTTCCGGTAATTTGCTGGGGTGGGCTGCTCTGTCACCTGGGAATATCCTGGGTTCATACACCCAGGATATTGTTGGGTCGGCAATGTGAAAAGGGTATTATTTAGCACCAGTCAGTGCTAGTCATTAGGGAAGAGGTCCTTTTTAATTTTCAGGATGCCCTTTTTCTAGTTTGGGCTCGGGTGGGATAAAAGCACAGTCATCACTGGATCAAGAACAGGAACGCAGAAAATGTATTTATTTTTCAATAAACATTTTTTGAATGAGTAAAGTGGGGAGTATGTGTAAAAAATATATATATATATATATATATATATATATATATACATATATATATATATATATATATAATAAATTACACATTAAATAAATGGGTAAAAACATGGACGCAAGTGGGATGTAAGTGTCTGTGATGTATGCCTGGCATAGATAGGGCACATACGATACAAGTGCCAAGCTATACAGCTCAGCAAATGGGTGTAAATGTGCAATCTTTGCGTACAGCTTTTTTTTTAAATGTAAATTACTCCCATTTTGCAGTCAACTTTGCATAAGTCCCAATGTGATTAACCTATTTGAGAACCACTTTTAAACTGTTTTGAGCATCTCCTATGAAAAATCCAAGGGACCAGCCCATGTGAAAATATCCTAAATCTGGCCGTACATAGCCATATCCAGCCACTCAGAGTAACTGCCCCGCAGAAAAATCTCTGGCAGATTTGACCATGCTCCTATATATATGTATGTGGTTAAACCTGTAAGATCAGGCAGCTCATCCAACAGGGCACCGTTAGCATGGTCAGACAGTAACTGCAGATGTGGCCAGATTTGGTCATCAACCAACCGTATTTACTGTCTGTCATTAACATCTCGATGAGATTTTGACAGTCTTTCAGAACCGACATTAATTACAATTTGCAGCCAGATTGGTCTAAAAAGTCTTAATTGCAGTCTTAATAATACTATGTGTGGGCGTTTTATGGCTGTAAAAATGTAGCAAAATATAATTTGTCACATACAGGTAAATGCAAAGTTATTTAGTAATATGTATCTAGTTACAAACAAGTGCATATACTTGCATTGACCGTTTAAACTAATACTAGAAATGAATAACTAACATTGTTATATCTTGTTTTGCATGAGCAGATAAGTCGCTGCAAGCCAAAAGAATAGGTAAGAAAAAGACGTCCTGCTTCACAGAATTATTTATTTGGAGTCTCTGACTTGAGCATGTCTGTAATTTGTGCTTTTTGTTTTATTAGTAGACACAGTTGTGATTCCCATGTGCCTTATTATAATCATCATTGTGGCTTTTGCCCTCATATACAGGTATGTGGTTTTACTTGCATTTCTATTTTGGTATATTTGGCTTGCATTGCTGAGAGGGATGTGCAATTTGTTAGGCAGTAACTGGGCAAGTTAAGTGAACTTAAGAGCCAAATTCTGTGCACAGTCTCCAAACACAGTCAATTGTTTGCAATATATGCTCTGCCCCATGAATTAGCCATAATTCACCAAACCAGAAATTATATGGTAGTACATAGATTACATATTTGTGTATAGATATACAATACATCATGTAAAATACTAATATTATGTGGCAGTAGGGTTGCCACCTTTATTAAGGCCAAAACCAGACAGGTGCAATTCAGGTAACTATAGAGACGGAGGCCATATTCCGATCAACACAGGGCAATCACAGTGTTGAATGTACATACTGTGGCTACAGCACACTCACATGCAGTAGTTCCATTGGCTGCTTCTTACCCTGGCTGACTGGACCTGTTCTTGTATGTTCTCTTGGGAAGCAGCCTATGCAGACCTGGTGTAGGGAAAATGCTGCTGATTAATTTAAAATTGTGACTATCTTGGCTTCTAAAGAGTAGAAATGAGAGAGAACATATAATGTCTTATTACATTCAATGGAATATTATTCATAACACATTTCTACACATTTCTATATAACAGGCTGCATGCCACCTTTCTGGAAAACTGCAATGTTCTAAAATGATTACTGGCCACATCCCTAATCACAGCTTAGTTGCTTAAAGTGTTACATTATCGTTGTGCAGGAATGTTTGTAATGCACCTAAATAATATAAAGTAGTGTTTCTCAAACCTGATCCTCAGGAGCCCTAACATATCTCATTGCTTTAGCACAGGTGTATTCATTACTGACTGACACACTATGAAAGATCCACTGGCGATATAATTATTTCACTTCTGACCTGGAAAACTGCACTGTTAGGGGTCTTGAGGACTAGAGTAGGGAAACACTGCTATAAAGGACCTTTCATGCTTACCTTCCACTGCTTCAGTCACATTTCCATTTGAAGGTCTGTCCCTATAAGAAGCTTACACAGACCTTCATAAGTTGTTTAATAAATACAGATAAGCTAATGGATTGTACAAACCTGAATTTATTTAACTGCTTCATGACCAGAACCCCTCCCCCTCTCTGTGACCAAGCCAGCAATTTTTAACTTTGGGGTGCATCTCTTTCATGAGAAGTACCTAAATGCACACTGTTTTGCTTCCTGTTTTTCATTTATTTTTAACTTGAGGTGATTCTGGTTTGTTTGATGGGACTCTTTGGAAAGCACTAAACAATACAGTATAGAGATATGGCATATTTTCAGTAACAGAGCAAGAACTAGACATTTTAGTGCCCTGGCACCCCACCCCCCTGCATTTTGGTGGGGTTAGATGCTGCCACTGTGCAGCGACACACTGCCAGAGGAGGAGTAGCCACCCTTCTGTGGAGATGTGCCTAGCCCTTTACAAGCACAAGACAGTTCTCCAAACCTGTGCTGTGCTCTTTATCTGCTCTTGCTACCTGGTGCTGCTGCTGGTGTTTTAAGCGCAGTTGTTGCTTGGCCAGATCCTGGAATGTTGAGGTCCTGTTTGAAAAAAAGATAGTTACTATTAACCTACTGGAAATCTAAGCAGTGACTGAATTAATAAACAGGCTTCATTCCACCCAGATAGCACCAGAAAGTGACGTCACAATGCTGCAGGGAGCCAAATGTCCTTTTCTCTATTGCCGAGCAGGTGCTGATCAGCGGCGATGCCCTATGGCATGCACAACATTCATATATATATATATATGGGTGGCTGGAGCTTGGGCAAATAGAGGGACCACCCTGCCCTCATTACAGCCCTGTGATTCAATCTTTGAGTTTGACTTTTACTTCGCCATTCCCAACTGTATTTGTAAATTCTGCGTTTGCATTTTGCCAGATAATCTATAAACAGAGCTGGGACTACAATAGTGACGATTTATTGTGCACTGTGCTCTGGTTGGTGCATAATAAGAGAGAAGCCAGGACAGAACAAAAATGATAGGGGGAATTCTGCATAAAATATTTAAGGTCATGTTCCGCCTGAGAAACATGCATAATTTTGCACCCAAATGCAGAATAAGGTGAATATTCCATGCAATAGTTTTGAAGATAAAGCTCATCTAAAATTCATTGTATACTAGATCTATTAAAGTTGGTATTATTTGAAAAAGTGTTAAATTAATCTAATAGTGATAGGATGCTGGAGAAGACCGGATGCAGCGATTTCTCTTTTTATACCAGTTTACTACCAATGGTTATCATCAGTGGTTGAAATGGACATGTGGTTTGTCATACTACACTTCTCCTACTGCTTTGATTGTAGAACTCTCAAATACCACTTACATTTTCCATACCACCACTTCTACGTTTCCACTTTTACCACTGGCTATCATCATGTGATAATATATTAGTAATTTTGTTTGCTTTATCTTATTACAATTATATTACTGCACTGTATATGACAATTGTACATCCTTTGTGGAAGCATTTTGTTACAGGTCTACACATTAATCCAATATGAGCTTACCCTCCTTTTCTTGTCATCTCGTCATGTTTAAAATGCATTGTACTTTTGTCAATTAATCATTTGTACAGGAAGCACAGGTGAAGCATAAATTATTCTGTTTTATTGTGGTTTGCATGTACTAATACTAACCAAATAAATATGCATCAACAGCTGCTATAAACCCCTTTTTGTGAATAAGTCCTTACTGGTTACTGCACCTACAAGTATGAAATTGTAGGGTTGTTTACTGTTGTTTAATACAAGTTAGCAGTTCTGTTGGGTTGTATACTTGTGGGGATTGTGGATAAACATTTTTGAGATAACCTTACCTATTGCTTGTTTTCTTACCTGCTACAGATATCGACGTTCTCAGCCACATCGTACAGATATCCAGGTGTCACTGCGACATGGTAATACACATGAAAGCTCTTTAGCAGAGCATGAAGAAGAATCAACATTTCTGTAATGTACTAACGTGCCAAATATACATGTAGCAGAGCAAGCTGTGTGTGGTCATGTTTCCTGATACCGTCTGTAAGAGTACAGTATTGCTGGACATCGTCTTTCAGTTTCTGTACTACAGGTATTGTCCTGAAGAAGAGAAAATGTGAACTATTCTAGGAGGACATGCATGAATCACAGAGAGAAAACAGCTATGTAAAACTTGGGATTGTCTGGACACATGATGCTTGCATTGGCTGTACCCACTGAGGAACAATGTGGTAGCAACATTGCAATGGAATGTATAAATAAGGAGAGAGCAGACATAAAATCTGTCCAGGACTGTAGGTGTGTGATTTACAGTATGCACAAATGCATAGTGCAAACATTAGTTTTTGTCTAGACGTGTGTTTGTGTGTGTGTGAGATATCGGGAGATGACCAGGTTGAATATTTTTTTTCTCTCCTGGAGAGATCATGACCCAAATTCTCTCCTCAATCAATGTATTCAGTAGGATGAAAAATATATAGGTAGTCGTTTGATTACTTTGACAGTACGGTTTGATTGAATTATATGTGCAAGGTTACATTTTGAAGTTTGCTCTAATAATCTCTTTTGGAGATGTGAACCTGACTCATTTGATAAAAAAAAAAATATATATATATAAAATATATAAATGAATTAATTGAGACCAGATTCATTCAGTAAAACGTTGGTACTAACTTCAGGAGCAGGAAAAAAAATGGTCAATTTGATGCCTATGAAATTTTAGCCAGTTTTTAATCCAGTACACCAGTACATTCCCATTGTAAACACAAGGAGGGTAATTGTGAAATCATAATGAGTACAAAGGATTTTTGTATTGTTTACATCCGTCTGTTTAAATATCCTTCATCAGTAAAGAGCAGGATGTCAGCCAGGGGCGGATCCAGAACTTAATTGTACCGGGGGCGATTTAGGGGGGGCTATTTAGCCCCGTCCCCTTTTTGACACCTAAGGCTGCCGACGGCTGCACACTATGTGCAGGTCCGTTCGGCAGAGAGAGTTAGGGAGAGAGTCCTGCCCGGCTGCTCTGATTGTGCCCCGATCGCCCCCCCCACCCCTGGATCCGCCACTGATGTCAGCTGGTTCATACCGGGCATTTTGGCGTTTATGGACCAAAGCACCCTGGAGATTTGTCACTGTGGTTCCTATTTATTAATCTGCAGCAATAAAAATAGATTTTCCAGCGCTTATTGCAGAGCGATAGAAAATCTATTATCAACGCAATGTATTGTTACAATATTTCCACGGCCTCTGAGTGATACTGACTGGTAAAGGTACGGCTTTACTTACCAGTTCATCAGGCCAATCTATTGGCATAAGAGCATGCGTGATCCGGCTAGCAGCTCATGAATGAATAGGCCCATATGACTTTTACAAAAAAGGGCATTTTGTCACGATGATTTAAACATCAGCTACAAGCTATGGAGACACCAACAATAGGGATATAATGGTGAAAAGGGCAGCAACAAAACATCTTGCCTCTAGGATTTCATTGAATTACATTATTCTGCTTTTTCCCAGAGTGCTTTAAAAAACAATGTATACATCTTGTGCCAGTGGCAGTAACTATAAGTATTGTCAGTGTTCAGAAAGCACATATTCACACGTATTACAGTGGTGTAAAATCCTCAGTGATTGTATCAGCAAGCTGCAAATACCCCCTCTGTGTCTTGGCCCTATCACTTTCTTGTAATGCTAGTGCCCAGTCTCATAAAAACAAGCTATGGGATAATGCCCACAAGTTCAGAAAAATCTTCACTCTTCTCTGTTTTCACTATGGCTTTTTAGGACTGGAACAATCAAACTGTCATTACTCTCTACACCATCAATGTGATCTTAAAGGGTTAGTTAAATTATCCATTACCCCCCAGCCAATCATGAAATCTGTCAATACATTTCAAGACTCAAATTTCCCATGCTTATTTTATACTTCCACACGTAAAACAGTTATGTGGCATTGTTATATAGTATTTTTTATTATTTATTCAAAAATAAACATAACTAAAAGTTATGGAGCTAGTAATCTTTATTATTAAAGGTATGCACTTTGTATGAATAACCTTTAAATTTATATTGGAGGTTTTCTGAAAATAGTCTTAACTTTTCTGTAAGAAACAAAATAAAGTTATTTTTTTAGTAATGTTCTGCTTTGGTAATTGTTTAGTTTTATGTTGTTAAAGAATATATACTTGTCATGTCATTTTGTATAGAATACCCAGGAAATAGTTCTACATTTTATTTATAGTTTTAGATTTATTTTTGTCAATATTAGTAAACCTTATACAAGGTACAAAAATCACAGCGCTCCCTTGTATGTGTAAATGAATAATATAAACAAAGTATGCCCAATAATGTGAAAAACACAGCAGTCCAGAAATGTATTAAATGCATTTGATCTATTGGTCTTTACCTCTTTTGTACTACACCTTTCATTTCTACTTATACCGTTTTTTAGTAACAATGTTTAGTTTATGTTGTATGAAAAGTGATGTTTATGAAACATGCATTGTAGTGGTATAAAATCTTTTCAGCATGTTAAACTTGTCACAGCTTCGGCTGTGGGTTTATAGCTGATTACTAAGGATTTTAAAAAGCTCAATATATTATCTACAATTTTTGTGGAAAGAAAAAACTTTAATTAAATGACAAAAATAATGTTTGTCTTTCATAAGCAAGACATACAGAGAAATTGAATTATATGAGTGCATTCATATAGCAGTTGTTGCAATGAATATGTTAAATGTAGCATACACATCTTCTATTCTTGGTACACGCAAAGAAATGCAGACAGTACCGGATCTGCTGCCGGAGCCCCCCGCGCGACATTTATGGCTCCTGGTGGTGGGAAGGATCCCGTGGTGGTGGTCTATCCACTTCTGAAGGCCCACACTCTCTTAAGAGGTCTATGAAACCATGACCCCAGTTTATATAAAAGGGAATATTCTGTAAAAGTGAGTTGTTAGAAAATATTCTTACAAATGTCACCAACATATTTTTTTAAATTGATTTATGTAAAATGTTTTTAGTCTTTTATATTTTTTTTAAAAAGTGTGTTTGTTCTATGCTTTCTTTCTTTTTACTCTCTGTAGACAAGTTAATCGCCTATTTATTCGGGGAAAAATATGTAGATGAAATACTAATACATATATTCAATAGGATTCTCTATGCAAGCCTCCAGGGAGAAATTGCCATTAGATTAAAGGTGTTCAATGTATTAATCCACCTATATTGTATTATTAACATTATAATCAGGGCTGCCAAGAAGCATTCAGGGCTTCGGTACAACAACTTAATGGGGCCCCCTTTATAGTTGAGCATTGAATGCAAAAGTATTAGTGGGTATGTTCATACAATTGGGGGCATGGCTTTGCATCATTGGGGCGTGGTTAGCCAGTGAAAAGCTGCATTGTTGTGTACACCTTTGGCACAAGGGTGCAGTGCCCGCTCGCCGGAGCGTGACATATGCCTCAGCACTCCTGACTTTCAAGACATCTAGCACTATAGTGTAGTATATAAAGAATGTAGTGTGTACATAAAGAGTTCACAGTCTTGGCCTGCTCCTTACATTGGGCAGAACACTCACCAAAAATTGGGATTGTCCCACTAGAATCACATTTCACAGACTGTCCTGCTCTCTCTTCTACCTGTTCTTGTCACTTTCACCACCTGTGGCTGCAGGTTTCTTTAGTTGCGGCTTTTCTGTATCTTGGAATGTTGGGGGCCCTATTTGGAAAAAATGGGTACATTTAGAAAATTCCAACCAGCCCCAGCGTTAAATCAATAGCACCCATGATTAATAATTAGGCCTTTCTCCAACCCCAACATTAAAATAGTATTCCCATTTAATAAATAAACCTATTTCACTACTCCAAACAGCCACAGCAATAAATTAATAGTATTTACATTTCATAAATATACGTATTTCCCGCGACCATCACTGCCATTAAATAATTCATAGTCACATTTAATAAAGAGACCTCATTCTCCCCAAACTATGCCATCTTACATTAATAGTCCCCACTATTAAATTGACCCACCATCACCCCACAAACAAAATTGAAGCCATTAATTTGCCACCACCAGGCCCGACGCTCCCATTAGGCAACCTTATTCAGTTGCCTAGGACCCTGGGACCTGCAGGGGGCGCCGTTGAATAGATTTTCTAATCTAGTCAACGGCTTGGGACAGAAGTGCAGGGCGGCGGGGCATCTGGTGCAGTTTTGTAGTGTCCGCCACCGTCCTCTTCTTCATCCTATCAGATGCGCCCGGGCTGCCCAGCGCATCTCACACATGATCACTGACGTCATGTGCAGCAATAGTCTCACACTGTCAGTGACAGACAGTGTAAATAAAGTTGTTTCCCGACACCCCCCTCTCCCCTTCCAACATGCACCGCTCCGTTCCAACCGCCTTCTTTGTTGTGAAGAAGCCGAGGATCGGTGGGCAGCCATTGAAGAAGTCTGAAGAGCCCCCCTGCATCTGCTGACCAGCCTTCAGGAGAAAAAACAGTGAGTTTATAAAAAAATGTTTTGTATTATTATTAATTTAAAAAAAAAAAAGTGGTACCCAAATCCCAATCCATTAAGTGGGGAGGGAAAAAAATGGTGGGTTGTGGGGGGTTGATTATTATTTGGCACCTCATGCTCTATCTTTGATTTAAAAACTATGGTGGAGAAAATTATTATTTTATTGGCACCTCATGCTCTCTATTTGACAATTGCAAGTCAAATATAGAGCATGACGCGGCAAATAGTCATTTTTATACCATAGAAAAATTACTATTTGCCACCCCATGCTCTATATTTGACTTGCAAAGTATGGGGGAGAAAATGACTATTTTATTGGCACCTCACGCTCTATATTTGACTTGCAAACTATGGGGTACAATTTCTACCCCATATTTTGAAAGCCATATCTGTAGCCCTGCGCCCAGGCCCAGAGCAAATCGAGGTGTCGGCAATAGGAGTAGAGCGCTCGGGCTCTACTGCTGCCCGTCACCTCAGACACCCCCTTCCTTCCCCTACGGATTATTGCACTACAGTAATTATTGCGCTTTCTCCACTAGACTCAAGCAGCATGGGCAGACTGTTGCTGAAGAAGGGGTGTGACTGGCCGGTGATCTCAACAAAACCAGGTAAGGCCGCTACACTAATAATAAGTGCAGAATTCTGATTCATTAATTTAAAAAAAAAATGTGGGTGAGAAATTCACAGGGGGGGTAGGCTGAAACTTTGCCTAGGGCGCCTACAGACCTAGCACTGGCCTTGGCCACCACCTACCTCACACTACATTGTCACTAGCCCCCTGTACCATCACACACACACACACATTACCACAAGCCCCCTGTGCCATCACACAAACATTACTGTGCCACTTCATCGTCACCACGCTGTGCTCCCTAATGAGCACACTGCATCCTCCATGCTGCTTTTCCTCTCTTTACCTTGCCCCCCTTCATCACACTGTGCCATGCTGTTTTTCCCCCTTCATCACTGCGCCATGCTGCCCCCCCGCTCCTTCATCACTGTGCCATGCTGCTGCCCCTCTCCTTCATCACTGTGCAATACTGGTCCCCCCCCTCCCTTCATCACTGTGCCATTCTGCCTCCCCTCTTCTTCACCACTGTGCCACAGGATACAGACAAGAACAGCTCTCCGACGCGTTTCGTCTTATATAAAGACTTTTTCTGCTGCCTGTTCGTGCCGTTGCCCCCTGTGCTTGTTGATTATAGTATCCAGCGCACGGGTGGCCGCATCACATGACACACAATGCGGTCGCCATCATTCATTCATTGAATGACTCTGCTGCATCGAGTGTCATGTGATGCGGCCGCCTTTGTGCTGGATAGTATTCTGTATATGTGGACGGCACCGCATATACAGTAATGACATTGATTCTGAACACTGCTACAGGGCTTCTCCCATAGCCTTCGGGAGCCCTGTAGCAGCAAACCACTGAGGGCTAGGGTGTCAGATTGACACCCTGTGCCCTGCCTCTCCTCCCCCCCCCCCCAGTACAGCCCTCCAGATTTGATTGGGGCAGCCCCAATCAATCATATACATGGGAGCCTCAACCTCACTAGGAGGCTTCCATGAAGTGGGTAAAAATAAAATAATAAATATATAAATAAATCAATATAAATTGAAAAAATAATAGATTATATATATATATATATATATATATATATATATATATATATATATATATATATATATACACACACTCACACACACTTTTTCTTTATGTACAGGTGGCTTGCCCACCAATACAATGGGAGCTTCCAATACAGTAGGGGGCTCCCATTTAGGCAGGACAGACACCAACCCCTGCAGCCATTATTAAGGAGAAGAACGAGGCACAGCAAGAAGGAAGAAAGAAGGAAATTGCAATCACTTTTATTCAGGTAAGTGTATGTTCAGTTGTTTTTAATATCTTTTTAATTGTTATTGTTAGAAAAGAGCTTTTTTGTGTATGTGTGCGAATAGATAATCATACATCAACAGCTTCATATGTAAGAAGCTGCTAGCTCCTTCCCCTTCATACAGCAACGCCATATGGGGGCGCCACTGACATGTCACTCACTGCTGTTTTAGGTGACTCCCTAAACATCAGCGCCCTATAAAAAGGTCTCGATAGTATATGTATCGCTAGAACCCTTCCTTCTTAATTAGGTTCCCAGCGAAAGTGTGTGGGAGGCTACTGCCAGCGGTAACACCTTGATGTATTGTGAGAAGCCATAACTCTGGTCTTCTCTCACAATAATAAAATGACCCCTTAACTATCTAAATTATATGGTTTAAGACTGTGATAAAACACAATGGATTTGCAAGTTTAAAATCCACCCTTGTCTATACTGTACCAAAATGTTATATATAGACATTTGCCACTTGGCTTGTGCATAATCATGGCCCAAGTGTACTAATGATACATGCAGAAATTGCATTTCAGTCTCTTTGGAGGTGGGTTCAAACTAAACCTAAAGAAATTACCTTGTCAGTTGTGGAATTATCTTCAGTATTTGGCAATGGCTTTTTTTTCTAGAGATTTCTTGCTAAGCCTTTAAATCATACTTACCAACTTTCTTCAGCTCTCTTCCGGGAGCCTGCCGTTGAAGGTGGACGTGAGGGGATGGGGCGCCAAAAATAGTGTAATTTTTGGACCCACCTGTGACGTAATGACGCAAACGCGTCCTTTGACAGCAAGGGGCGTGGCCAAACGCCGCAATTCACCGGGAATCGCGGCGTTTGGGACCTAATTCTGTCCACATCACTAAGAAGTGGGCACTTCCTACTGAAGTGGGCAGAATTCGGGAGATTGCCACAAACGTCCGGGAGACTCTCGCAAAATGCGGGAGTCTCCCGGACATTCTGGGAGAGTTGGCAAGTATGCTTTAAATCATGTTTGCAGTGTTCTCCTTTTGTCTAGTTGCTGCTGTCATTCACTTCAAAAGCAGATATTGCCAATCAAGAGTTTAAATGACAATTTCTTGCACAACAGCACTGTAACCGATGGAATCCTGGGTACTGAGCAGAACTTGTAAGTAATGTTTGTTTTGTATCAAAACTATCACCAAGCTTCCTTACACTTGAATTTTAAAAAAATACATTTATTTCAGCACAGTATTATGTATAATATTATTACATTATAATAATGTATTTATCATATTTAAAACTTTGACACCTTGTGCCATCTTTATAAAGGGACTGATCTGATTACTTCATTATAAGATGCAGCCAGTTCTGCAAAACACCTTGAAAAGCACAGAGCAGTATGTGGGCACTCGATACAACCCATGTCATTCATAACAAGCCATAACTGCCACATGGGATTATGGGAGTTGCTACTGGTTCTCGTGCTATTCAATTTTAAAGAGAGTTAAGCAAAATAAATAAAATAAGACATTTGTACTTGCCTCCGGCCCTCTGATTATCCTTCCGGAGGGTTCTATGTTGGCTGTCATAGTTTGAGCAGGAGGTCCCCTATTTTACTTGGGGTGGGTCTTTTTGAAATTCCTAACTCGTTGTCAAATCTCTTTCTCATGTGCTTTGCATTCATCCCAATGAACGCTCAAGGGAAAGTTAATGTCAAGGCTGCTAGGAATTGGAACATCACACAAAGTAAAAACTTCTTTTTTAATTCCCCTTTAAAGTAGACCGTTTCCCATGAACTTGAGCTGGATTTGCACCTTGTGCAGTGTGGATGCAAAGTTGGTATATTAAAAAGAAGCTGCATGCAGATCTAAGTGCTTGCTATTTCTGACTTGCGCTCATGCGTCCTGACAAAGTACATAAAAGATTAGAACGTGAAATAACATCCATTTATGTGGAACAATAACCTTTATCCCCTTACAAGTGGTTTGATGATAAAATGAGAGAAAAACTGGAGACTTGGATGTTGGTAAACAAATATTGATGTAATTGTGAGTTGGTCAAAGGAACCCAGGTGGTTTGGATTTTAATCTCATATGGGAGGCTACTATGGGCATGATTACACATATTGTAAATAGGCAGATAATTGTGTGCCAAGTACCCTAACAGAAAATGTGACATTTATATGTGCTGCAGCTAACCATTATATATGAAGCCCATTAGTTAGATTTCCCTCCATACTTTCTCTGTTTACCTCCACTGGATATATAGACAAATATCAAAAATAAACACATTACCATTATATAGGTTCGTCCACATACTAGTACTTCGTGGGGTATTCTCTCATGGGCCCTCCACTGTGTAAATATCTTGTAGCACTGAAAGAGAGGAGTCGTGAAAGGACAACCGAGCTCTAGACTGGATGCTCCTCCACATCCAATTTTAATAATAAATACCAACTTCAGTGATGATGGGAAACCCCTTTAGCAGTAAAGAGGACATTATCATCATCATCATCATTTATTTATATAGCGCCACTAATTCCGCAGCGCTGTACAGAGAACTCATTCACATCAGTCCCTGCCCCATTGGAGCTTACAGTCTAAATTCCCTAATATATACACACACTCACACAAAGACAGACAGAGAGGGAGACAGACAGAGACTAGGGTCAATTTATTTTTTTTTTTGATTGCAGCCAATTAACCTACCAGTATGTTTTTGGAGTGTGGGAGGAAACCGGAGCACCCGGAGGAAACCCACGCAAACACAGGGAGAACATACAAACTCCACACAGATAAGGCCATGGTCGGGAATTGAACTCATGACCCCAGTGCTGTGAGGCAGACGTGCTAACCACTAGGCCACTGTGCTGCCCATTAGTGGTAAACAGTGCAAATAAATCATTGTTTCTACTGAGCATTTAATGCTGTATAGCCCTTACCGCCTTTATAGTGTACCCATTGCCTACACACAGGTTGCATTCACAGAATGGCTGTCCTGTCAGTACACTAGGAACTCCTATCTCAGTGATATTATTAGCTGAATATAAAGACTGCATTCTTATACATATATGTTGCCATTAGAGTGGATGCAGGCATTTTGTATGGAGAATCAACGCTGGGCATACAACATTGCTGCATCCACTGTGTGATGGCAAGAAATGTACTTTACAAGGTTTATATTTTTGAACATTGGCAAACTTTTATTTGGTGACAAGAATGCCGTTTTCAACGCATTTACTAATTGATTGAGAAACAGACTGACGTCCTAGAACATGTTGTATGGGTGGTTCGGTTTGGCCTCCATATGACCTGTATGTAGGGAAATATACTTCGTCTAAGCCTACAGGAAAATATGAAATATGTAACCTTAAGTAATAGAATGTGACAAAATATTATGAGCAGCGAATGTGTTTTGCTGTTAAATTGACTTGAAAGAAATGCATTATTATACTTTTCACAAAGTGTTTACTGGAATCTGTTTGTTATTTAAATATAAAAAAAACAAATACTAGTCCTCTTTGTACTTTTTATATTGCTTTTGGTTGCCTGCTATACCACTCTGTCACAGTTTTAATAGTATTTTTCTAGTTCTAATCTACATTTTTGTGTTCTGATGAGTTATCTTCAAGTTATGTGAAGGGTCTGAAGTGTGTTATGAAATAAACAATATGTTTCCCAATACATGATTAGAGCCTATAGGTGAATGGTTTTGCTTTGTTAGATCAGGGGCTAGATTTACTAAACTGCGGGTTTGAAAAAGTGGAGATGTTGCCTATAGCAACCAATCAGATTCATTTTGTAGAATGCACTAAATAAATGACAGCTAGAATCTGATTGGTTGCTATAGGCAACATCTCCACTTTTTCAAACCCGCAGTTTAGTAAATATACCCCCAAGTCTCAATTACTCTGCATTATAATTGATTATATATGTAATGCAATACATTGAATATTTACAACATTATGCATTATCGAGCAAATAATTCTAAAAAGTTGCAAAAGCAACAACAATACAATTGCCACTGATGGAAAAATGTTATTAGTAAATTTGTGGGGTTATCGTGACACATATCATAACAAGATAAAGCAGATCTGCCACCTGCACAGCCTGGAGGTAGTCATTTTGTTGGCTGAATTGAAATTCTTTATAACACAGCTTATCCATTTTCCTGTACTTTATGAATACAAATTGAGCATTATCTATATTTGTCAAAAAATCCCTCAGTGATTTTATTGGATCCTAGCAAATTTATAGGCAGACTGCCTACTGAGCCAGCCAATAAAATGGATGCATTCAGTGTGTGTAGGTGTCAGTTACACTTGCCCAAAAGACTTTCCATCATGTTTTAAAAGTGATTTGTGAAGTCACCTAGCAATTCAGAAAAGAAACTTGCTCCTGAAATGTAATTATGAACAGAGCAGGATAGTGGTTCCATTGCTCCCTATAACATCTGGTCACATTTTTGTCATGTGATGTCATCCCATTAGTAAGTAGGAATGGAACATCTGTTTTAAAATATTTTTAGTTGGAAAATAATATGCAGCTTCCTGCTTAACAACTCAATGTTTCACTCATTTTGTATTCCTGGCATGTTTCCAGTCCTTAAACTAACTAGAAGACACAAAAACCCTATTTGGACACTAGAGGGATCTACTCAGAATGTAGATTGAAAAACTAAAACTGAACTAAGCACGGCCTGACTGTTTATAATGTGGTTTAAGAAGTGCTTTATCCATTTAGGAAGACATCTCCAGCAATTAAGCTCTTTTTGTTAGAACAGAAACATTAAAATGAGAATTACGCAGTTCTTGAAAGACTATCATATATGCAGTAAGAAAATAAATCTGTAAATATATACCAATGTTTCAAAGCTGTTGTACTTTTATAAGGTTTTGTAATAAAGTTTTATTTTCCCACTGACAGATTGTTGTTTTTTTTAATAGTATAGACTATAAATGGCTCTTAAAGAGGCGGAAATTCCAGTGGTTGAACAGGGAGGGCTCCAGATCTGTACTATTCAGCAATAAATATTTTCACATATGTCTGTGGGTTTGCCTAGTTCATGTGTTACAAAAAGAAATGTTTTGTTGTAAATGTTTTTCTTAAAGCTAGTGCCAGAGGAAGGATGCTTGAGAAGAAGAGTGGATACAGATTAAAATAATATAACAAACTTAAAGTAGTCAGCACTTTTGAGATATAAATAAGAATAATCTTACATATCATGTATGCAACGTCTTTAACATCTGATACATGTACCCACAGTCGATAGTTTCAAGAGAACAACAGTATGTTAAACTAACTAAAAATAATAGCATGTATTTCTAATAGGAAAATGCACAAAGGAACACTCTTTAGTTGTAGCATGACAATATAAATAAAGTTGAGCCAATATTTTTTAGAAGTCCTCTTTTAATACATGTATGGAAATGGATGTGTTTGTACATAATGGGTTGTTGATGTGCGTTTTTAGGCTTATTTACATCAGTTCTGCAATCAGATGTTGACATCGCTGAAAGAGCATATTACTGTGCTGTATATATTGAAAAGCAAAAAAAATCCATTAAATGATTTTGCTCCAAATTACTATTTTTTTTTTAAAACACAATATTCACAAAGGTATAATTAGGGTTAAAAAATTGGTAGCATATATTACGGTTATCACTGGCTTATATAATGAGCCATTTACCCATTATTGGAAAACAATGCAAACAAAAATAATGGTCAAAATTAGAAAAAAAAAAAAAGGTGGAGAGAATGCGTTCCTTTCTGTGCAAAACAACACACATCCATTTCCGCACCGCAATATGACTTCCTATTTTGTTAGCGGAATGTATTCTGGACCTCCCATTGAACTTCATCAAACACGCGCAGTACTAGGCAACCTTAGCAAACAAACAAAAAAATTAAAGGTTTTATTTAATTAAATGGTTGGTTCTAAAGGGGTAGGAGTTTGGACTTTGTTATAACATTTACACTTTTGAATATTGCTCATGTTAGGATTTGTTCACCTTCCCATAAACCTAGGTGCACTTCTAGTTTATATGGACATTTCCTGAGAGCGGAGAGTAGGCATACACCTTCAAGTGCGCTGATAGACTATCTGGGCAAATCAATGTAAAACCAATGTGAATATAAAGAGACTTTTGCACAATTTTCTAAGTAAACATTAAAGTTAAAAAGAAGATGGCATGGAACAGTTGGCCTATGCAATCTCCAAATACAGTGTTCATGTTTTCGTTTAGTTAACTGTTAATAGAAAATTAAACTGCAGTGAAAGCCTTGCAGTATATGAAGGTGATATTCGCAACAGTCACAAATATTATATACGTATATGTTTTATAGCCTTGTCAGAAAAAATAATGGGGGGGAATCATTTTTTATTATTCCTGCATATTGTAATTCCAAGCTAAAATATAACATAAATTGTGCAAAGTGACAACTTTTATTTATTTTTATAATAAATTTGAATTAAAATTTCAAAGAATACCAACAAAAAGGGAGGGAACACAAAGAAGAAAAGAAGAATGGGCTAGGGGATACAAATCACAGTATAACATAAGCTAGACATCTGTACCACACATAGGGCCTGACTCATCTTCAGATGTAACATGCATGCAACTTGTTTTTTAAAAAAACAAGCACTGAAATTAGAGTGTAGTTCCAACCGTATTAAAATACAAGCAGATCCCAATATGTTTTCATTTGAATCTGGGTGTAAGTACGATCTACCTAAACATTATTTGCCATATGTTAACAGACAGAACAGACTGATGGATATACATATGCATATGTGCAATATAAGTCCCAACAGAACGCATACAAAGATTTTTTTACAATAAATTAAGAACGCATAACACTATAATCATTGATAAAAATATTTGTTACAAATAAATTCTCATTTTTTTTAAACAATAAATACATACATCATGATGTTCTTAATGCATACTGACCATGCAATGTGTTTTATAGTTATTTATCTTATTTGCATATACATGTTCTATGCTAGAAAGTGTCATGTATACATGTAGGTTTTTTTTAACTCTTTATTTAGAGAGGAAACAGCATGAAAAAAAACAACAAGATACAATAAACAATGGAACATAAATACATAAGTTATTTCCTCTAAAATTTGTTATATATAAGAGAAGGGGGGCAGGGAATGAGAGGGGGCTGAGAGGAGTAGCGGTGGGCTTGGTAGGACAGTTTCAAAGGGTATCAAACAGTAAACTTATATAGAGATGAGGGCCGACATCTGCAATGGAAACAGAAACCAAATACATGGAGCTTACCCAGAAGGCATCACATATAGGCCAGAGAATCCGAAGGATGCTCAGGGTCTAATTCATTTGGAGATCCGCTGCTCCTGAAACGTGAGGGGGGACAGGGGTAGATATACAGCTACGACTTTCTCTAAGAAACCAGGGGGCCCAAATCTGGTCAAAATTGTGTGATTTATCATGGAAATAGTAGGCGATACTCTCCATAACAGCGATATGCCAGACATAGTTCCGAAAGGCCAGTATAGAAGGGGGATTAGGGTTCTTCCAGTGGTTAGCTATCAAGGATCTCGCGGCTGCTAGAATATGAAAGATTAGCTTATTTGTGGAAGTGCTCTCGTCAGGCTTGGGGCAAGAGAGAAGGAAAGTCCAGGGAATAAGTTTATCAAGCTGCAGGTTTAAAAAAGTTGAGATGTTGCCTATAGCAACCAATTAGATTCTAGTTATCATTTATATAGTACATTCTACAAAATGATAACTAGAATCTGATTGGTTGCTATAGACAACATCTCCACTTTTTCAAACCCATAGCTTGATAAATTTACCTCCAAGGGCCTTTACATACCTGATGGTCAGAAACGGAGTTAATGACCGAGAGGACCATGCTCCAGAAAGGGACTATGCACAGGCATGTCCACCATACGTGGAGCTTTCTACTTTTCTGACCATAGTTCCTTCAGCAGCTCGGAGTAGACGTGGGAAACATTTTTGAAAGCTTGTCAGGTGTGTAATACCACCTGCAGTACAGTTTATAGGCCGTTTACTTGGTTTGTGTGGGGATCAAGATTTTGTCAATCCCCTCTCTATCCTCCTCCCAACAGGACTCATCAGGGGGGAGTCCCAGATCCCTGTCTAATTCACATTCGTGGTGCCCTTCTGAGTTTAAAGTGGTCTCTATCAGCCAGTTGTTGATCTCAGATGTCAGAGGAGGACAGGAATGTAACAAAGTGTCGGACCTGAAAAAATTCAAAGAAAAGCGGGCGGTAGGGTTCAAACTTTTTGTGAATATCCGACTGAGAGGCCCAGATTCCGTTGGCAACAAGATCAAAGACGTATTCCAGCTCGGATCTATTGTTTAAAATGTGGGGAAGAAGTTTCAGGGGGAGGGGGGTTGCGGATTGTTCTGGTCCGACATGTGTCCCATAGAGACAAGCAGAATTTGAGAAACTGGAGGGAGGGAGGCCGGTCCGTACTGGAGAAGCCCCAGAGGGAAGCTAGAAAGTGAACACCTGTGAAGTGTGTCTTCAAATCCACCCATGCTATAGTCTGATACATCGGTGACTGCCACCTGGCTTTAGGTGGGACACCCAGCAATAGAACTTTATATCCGGGAAGCCTCTAACCAATTTGTGAGGGATAAGAGGATATAGTATGTCAAGAGGGAGATCTTGAATTCCCGGATCCCCATATCGTGGCCATCTGTCAGTTATAGAACCTTTGGTGGCAATGATCTAAGACAAAAACCAGTGGTGACAAGTGGCAGCCTTGTCTCGTCCAGTTGGAGATTGATATCGGGTCTGATAAGGAGCCATTAACTAGGACCTTGGCTGATGGGGACTTACATAGTGCAGATACACCCATCAAAAATTCAGCAGAGAAGCCGTATGCCTTCAAGGCATAAAACATGAAGTTCCGTGACATCCGGTCAAATGCCTTCTCAACATTCAGAGAGAGCAGCTTGGCTGGAGACGTCTGTGGCTAATGGTCTGGACAAGATCTATCATCCTACAGCTGTTATCCCTGGCATGGCAGTCTGGGATGAATGCTATCTGGTCATAGTGGGCCAGTTCCAGGAGGACTCTGTTCAGGAGGATGGCTAGGATCTTAGCATATAACTTGATATCAGTGTTGAGAAGAGAGATAGGGCGGTTGTAGCTCACACAGTCGCAGGGGCCTTCCCTTCTTTGTGGATGACCACTATGTGTGCCTCCAACATAGACCAAGGAAAGGGGTTCCCACACAGGACAGCATTGAACAGGGTGTGGAGATGGGGGACCAGGGTTTGGGATTTTTTTTTTGTAATAGGCAGCAGTAAAGTCATCTGGGCCTGGAGCCTTAGAGGCATTCTACACTTTAATTTCCACCAACGAGATTTCCTCATTCATTTGCATTGCTTGGGGAGCTTTGTACATTTCAGAAAATCTGCTATCGCATTGGTGGAGGTGCCACATCCAGGGTTCATGCAATCAAGGTTATAGAGCTTGGAGTAGAACCTCCGGAACTCATAGCCAATCAGGTTAGGGCTGTAGATAGGGGAGCCTGAGGCAGATTTCAATGCCAAGATATTATTTGGGACCCTTTGGCTCATAGCCATGCGGCCAGGATCCTATCCACCTTATCTACCTTCCCATAAAATGTCTGCTTCAGTGGTTTCAGGGTTGTGGCAGTAGATTTTGAGAGAAGAAGATTCCGGTCAGATCGAACCTTAAGGATTAAGGTGGCCTCAACGGGCAATAGTTTGTGTTGTCGCTCTAGTGTCTGGAGTTGAGTAGTCAGTGCCAAGCGTTTAGAGGTGGACCATTTCTTATGTTGTGACGCCATGCTAATAAGCTGTCCCTGCACCACTGCCTTATGGGCTTCCCATAGGGTCGTAGGGGCAATACGGGTTGTGAATGACGGAGTCATTAAGGCACCATGTAGAGGGGAGGGGACTAAATCAGGCACGTTGACCAATATGGGGGACTGATCAGACCACACTATTAGATGGATGGAGGCCACCTGGAGCTTAAGGGTCAGATCGTGACTGAGGAAGGCTATGTCTATCTGTGAGTAGGTTTTGTGAACTGGGTAGTAGAACATGTAGTCTCAGGATGTAGGTTCCCTAACCCTCCAATAGTCAAACGAGGTGGTGGCTGCAAAGGGATGCCGAGACTTTGGATTTAGAGGTCTCAGAGCTGTTGATGGACAGAGCAAGTAAGGACCACCTATTGATAGCCCTATCCACAACAGTATTAAAGTCCCCTGCCATTATCATTTCTCTCTGGCAGACCTGAAAGAGCAAGGAGTCTACAGCTGCAAAAAAGCATTGTTAGTTTTGGTTTGGGGCATAGAGGTTAACTAGGGTGCACAGTATGTTATTAAGTTTCCCTACTAGTAGCAAAAATCTACTTTCAGGGTCAAAGTGGGGAGCATCTCAAATGTGATATGAGAAGCAAAAAGTATAGCAACCGCTCGCTTTTTCTGGCTAGGGTCGCAGGCATGTAAAGTAGCTGGATATGAACTGGATTTCAATTCTAGGTGAAGATGATGTGTGAAATGTGTCTCCTGGAGGAAAACTACATTGGCCCTATGTTGCCTCATTGTGAGAAAGAGTGTTGTGCGTTTTTGCAGCCTATTCAAAACTTTGACCTTCTGGGAGGAGATCCTAAGAGCCATTAGTAGATAAAGATTTAGCCACCCCAGGCACTCAAGCGAGGGTCACATGGACTGCAAAGAAACATGAAGACAAAACAATATCAACAGCATGCCTTTATAAACAGAAAACGACAGACAGTGCCTGAGGAAAAAAGAAATGGAAAGGGGGAGGAAGAGTTAAAGAGGAAATCAGGGAGATGGACAGGACCAGTGTATGAGGGCAAACCTGGTCTATGCTGCCGGCCAGAGTAGACCAGGGAAAGTGCCAGGGGCAGGGATAGGCCGAGAATGGGTGAAATACCCGTCACGGGAATATGGCTAAGGATACATGGCTGAGCCTGATGGACTTTCATGTGTGTGTGGTGCAGGGTGGGGGGGTGGGCGTCAGCAACAACCCGGGATCAAGTTAGCAAGTGTAAAGTTATTCAGGGGTAAATGTTGTGGAAGGCCAGAGAACAGGGGCAATAGAAACTTGAGAGTCAGTGTCACGGGCACTAGGAGGCTTTACCCAGTATCACCCGCTGATGGTCTTATCAGAGCAGTAGAGTTGGTATATGATACTCTAATGGCAGGGTGATAATGGAACTGGAAACAGCAGATGGTTGAGAATGCTCAGAAAGTCTATGACTAGCAGCACTGATAAACAATGGGTAACTGAACACGAGGATCTGGATGGACAAGGCACGTGAGGGTAGTCAGTGGTCTGCGCACGGCAAGTTGTACCACTGCTATAGTGAGAAGAATGTCCAGGAGTAATAAGGAGGTGGAAGTCAGCGGTCTGCGTATAGCAAGTTGTACCGCTGTCTGTAGTGAAGGAATGGAATCCAGGTGAAGGTCACGGGGAAGTCAGTGGTCTGCGAGTAGCAAGTTGTACCACTGCTTATGTGAGAGGATATATGCAACTGGTGACACAGGGAAACAGGAATCAGTGGTCTGCCTCTAGCAAGTTGTACCACTGAATATATATGTGAGGAAGGACACGAGGAGATAAATGCTATGCAGAGTCTACACGGGTACACTGAACTTGATCCCACGTTGAACTGCACACAATGATAATAATGAATGAACAGCACTGCACAGATAAACAAAGTCACTCAAATAGTCCAGCAAAAGGAAACACAGTCAATAATAGCAATAGTCTCAGAGGATGGAAACTCCGGAGGAGGACAACTCAGTCCAGATGGATATGCAATACACCAGCACAGTCAATGAGAAGTATGCATACCGTGGTTCAGATGAGCAGGCTGTTAGGGATAGCTGCAGGGATACCTGAGCGGCCGGAAACAGACGAGATGCGAAGTCCTTGCAGAATGGAAGCGGCAGGTAGGTGCAGCGCACTGTAGGTAGGACAGCAAAGATGACAAATACTCAGGAAGCAGTAGTATATTGAATAGAACAGCAGGAGACCAGGGGAGAGTTGAAGCGATGTAGCAAAGCTGGAAGCCGAGGAGCGTAGACTGGATGCAACAAGCGAGTTGACACAAATGGACACACTGTAGAAGCAGTAGGCAGCGGGTCAGCTGACGGCAGGTAGAATGCAGACTGGAGCGCTGAGACGAGCAGACTCTGTAGACACACTGAAGTAGTGAACAGAAATCAGCGGGAACAGTAGCGATGTAACTCAGGAGAGTTTGCAGTAATCTGTAGCTGTAGATACACGGAGGCAGCGGATAGGAATCAGCTGCTGGAGTCACGAAGAAACACAGGAGAGTTTGCAGTAGTCTGTAACTGTAGATACACGGAGGCAGCGGATAGGAATCAGCTGCTGAAGTCACGATGAAACACAGGAGAGTTTGCAGTAATCTGTAGCTGTAGATACACGGAGGCAGCGGATAGGAATCAGCTGCTGGAGTCACGAAGAAACACAGGAGAGTTTGCAGTAATCTGTAGCTGTAGATACACGGAGGCAGCGGATAGGAATCAGCTGCTGAAGTCACGATGAAACACAGGAGAGTTTGCAGTAATCTGTAGCTGTAGATACACGGAGGCAGCAGATAGGAATCAGCTGCTGGAGTCACGAAGAAACACAGGACAGTTTGCAGTAATCTGTAGCTGTAGATACACGGAGGCAGCGGATAGGAATCAGCTGCTGAAGACACTAGGAACACGAGGAATAGAAATGGTCTGGAAACCACAAACGGCAAACAGGAATCAGCATTAGCTGAACACACGAGGAGGCACTGGAACACCTTCAGAGACTCATGAGGAATGAGACTCCATGAGACTCCAAGATCAGGCAACGTGGTATTGACCACAGGTGCTTAATATAGGGAGTGTTGCCTGATCAGCCAATTAAGTTAAAGGAACAGAACTGAAGGTTAAAAGGGACTGCACATGCGCAGTACCTCATAATAATGGACGGACACGGTTCCTAGCTACTTTAGAAGTAGCACTCACAGTCCGGTGAGTGACAGTCAGGTTGGTCAGACAAACAGGCAGTGTCGGCACAACAAACAAGGATAGTAAGAGTAAAACATAGGAAAAACACAGCAAGTAGAGAAAAAATATGGTACTATGCGGCTGTGGGCCTAAGAGATGTGGCTCCCTCAGGTCTACATGAGAGGACCGAAAACCAGCAGTCCGTCATGTAGAGTAAGGAAGAGTGCAAGGCGACTCCTTCAGAGAGTCCACGAGAGGCAGATATCAAGGAGGTGGAGCGGGGCCGGTGGTTTTCGCTTCCCTGGTCACAGTCATCTAATTGGTAGTCAGGAGCTTCCTAGGCGTAGAAGTGGGTCCTTGAGAGCTGGAACCAGAACCAGGCATCGAGGGATGAGGGAGTGAAGCCAGGGCAGGACGTCCCAAAGTCTCAAGCAGACAGACAGCATCAGCCAAAGTGGAGCTTATTGTGGTGCCAGAGAAGGATTCTAAAAGGGAAGTACCCACTGATGTAATCAGTTTCATCTCTCTTCTCTTGAGAAGGGTGAGCAGGGCATTGTCCTGATAGATCTGCAGGGAGGCTTAGTAACAATGAGAGTGAGTCAGTCTTGAGAGACTCCCACAGAACCGCTTCCTTGGTGGTATAATCACGGCAGCGGAAGATGACATCATGGGGTTGAGAAGCTTCCTAGGACCGTGGCCGGAGGGCTCTGTGGGCCCTGTCCAATAGGAGTTGGTCCTCTGGGGTTGCAGGTGCTGTGCGGCTAAAAAGTCTCTTAAGGTATTGGTCTAGTACCGTCAAGTTTACCACCTCCGCAATGCCCCTAAATGCGGAAGCTGATATGCCGGGCTCTTTTTTTTTTGATATTCTTGTTGTTCCTGTAAGTGAAGCATATCTTGTTGTAGGCATTGAAGGTCAATCTCTGTGGACCAATAAGAGGAAATAACCTCATCCATTTTAGATTCAAGATGGTCAGTCCTGTCCCCAAGATCATAGAGTTCTGCGGTCAGAAAGCCGATAGCTTTATGCACTTCCTCTTGGACCACCTGCACCGATCTCCTAGTTTATTTGACTTTGTTAATTAAGGACTGTAAGTCTTTATGAGTCAGCAGAGAGTTATCTGAATGTTCTGAGTTTGAGTGGTTATGGTGGTGCGGAATGGAATGGAGGCTCTCTGGGTTTTAGAGTCCGAATAGGCAAATTACTTAAGGCTCTGAGGGAGGTCAGAGACACCGGTTTTCTGGCCTCCTTTAGGCATGGTGTACTAGTGAAAAAAACTACAAGGAGAAGTAAGGGAGGTGGGCAGCTATTGAGCCTTTTGTAGCTAGGTTAGAAGATAAGGTTGCATCACAACATTCCAGGTTAGGACCCAGCCCCAGGGATCATGGAAGGCGTCTCAGGTTAGACCACAGCAGAGCTCATATGTAGCAGAGCAGTCCCAGGTAGTACTAAGTAGATAGAGTACCAGTCACCTCAATCCAGTATATGGGTAGGAGTACCAGAATTGGTTCAGCACACACCAGAGAAAGAGTAAGCCGGGGGAGGAGAACAACCCAAATAAGTAGGTGCAGCAAGAAAGTTTCAGCAGTTGCACACCACTAGGTAATTAAGGGCATCCAGAGTTAGTGGTGGTGAGGCTGGAGAGTGGCAGTCTTCAGTGCCCCCTGTAGTACAGGCAGATAAAAGATGATACAGTCCTACCTTGGATATTTGCACCTCCTCTCCCAGTAGTGAGGGGCACCCCAGTTTGCGTGGGTGGCTGCTACTTAGAGAGGGGCCTGTTGAGGGGACAATCTCTGCGGAAAATGGCAGTGTCACGTGGTCCGGGGTGGGAGTTGAATAGGGGTAAATGGGGATAGGCACTAGCACGAATGATCATTACCGGCAGGGTTCGAACACCAGAGCAGCTCCGGCAAGATCACAGGAGTGGCTGGAGAGAAGTTGGTAAGGCAGCCAAACAATGGGAAAATCCCATTTGTTGTCCGGAGTTACAGGCTCAAGAGAGCAGCTAGTATTGCATCTTAGCCACGCCCCTACATGTAGTTGGTTTTTTTTTTTTTTTTATACAAAAACTATGCAGGGTTAGCCATAACTATCAGTCGGCACTTACACCTGCCTCAGGACTTGAATCATCCGCATCTGTGTTAGCATGCCCTTACTGTACATTGACTACATCCGTCTGCCCTTTCCCACCCCTATTCCACCCTTCAAGAAGTAGGCAGTTGTGTCATTTGCGTTCAGACATGAATAGCATGCAATTGCGTTCATTTATGAAGGTCCATTTCGAAGCAGTGCAGAGCTATTTCAGGCAATATATAGCACGCAATGACATTTGCGTCCAAAGATGAATTAGGCCCATAATATCTTAGATAACAAGCTGTGGGTGAGGTTGGTAAATGCATGTTAGATAATTTTAAGAAGTGAAAAGACTGGATTTGTGTGTGCGTATGTATAAGCATAAAAGACGGATTTCTAATGTGTGCAGGATTTGGGGGCAGGAGCAAATTTTGCGGACCAGGTGTTTAAAACATTGAGCAATTGATTTTGGTGCTCATATATTATGCTAGTGATATGTTCAAACTTATAGGTCTGCCAGCCTTTGTTAATAAGGGCAGGGGTCGTGGGGAGAATTGCTTTTTTCAAATTAAGAGTGATTAGACATCTAGCTGCTGTAGCCTGTTTGTTTCTGAGTATTCTGAGTCACAACAGCAAATGCACCTGAGTATGTTGGATAGATAGCATGTAACAGAATTGTGATGATTTCTTCCCTAATCCAGGACCAGTCCTGCAGTTTAAAATGTCTCTCCCATGTTCTCCTCCCGGCAGAGTTCAGTAAGTTCCTTCCCAGACTGACCATGTTTAATTAGGAGAGAAAAGAAGATAGATATTAGACCATTAGAAGAGGATCTTTGTAGGCAGAACGTTTGAAAGATGCAGGGTTGAAGGGGTACTCCTATTTTAATTTTAGTGTTAATAGAGATGGCGAATTTGTAAATACTTATAAAAGCCACTTTGTGGGATATCAAAACAATCAGAGCTCAGAGAACACAGGAAAAGAGTTAAAGTGTGTGATATCCAGGAGAAATGTAACATTATGGTTTGTCCAGTGTTAGCATGCTTTGCGGTTAAGGCCTTGGGGGATTGATGGGCTATTCAACAAGGGCACCATGCTACTGTAGTTGTCTATTAGCTTATAGGAACATACATATTAATTCCAGATGGAGAGTGAGAAACGCAAGGTAGAAGGCATTAGAACTGAGAGCTGTCTCTAGGGTTCATCCAAATCAAGATATATAGGGAGAGCATATTGAGGGTATCACCCTCAATGTCTATACATAGTCTGGAGTAGCACTATTGAGTCAGGTGTGCCTCCAAGTAGTAATTTTGTACAATGGGGAGGCCAAGGCCTTCATCTCTAGCATATCTAAAGAGGCCTTTCTGGCGGGTCCTGAACCGTGCAATTTTCTCTATAAAAAATTTACCTATTGAATTTAAGAAAAATAATCTACTTAATTTTACAAACATATTTTACTCCCTGAAAAATGTTTTGGGATAATATGGAAACTAAAGCCTTTTGTTTTATTTGTCACTAAGAAAGATATTCAAGGATGAAGTACAAACCCAAATTTTCAAAAATGGAGTACAGAGTAAGTACTGTAAAATACGCCAACATGTGGATATTAGAACACAAATTGCTTGATGTAACATCTCTTAAATGTTGTGCCCTTTTCTCAGTCATTCATTTGTAAACCTGCCTGATGAAGGGGCCTCTGTGCTCTGAAAAGCTAGCAAATATAACATTTTCTTTTGGTTAGCCAATAATGGTATCACTCCTATAATACTTTTATCTTTTTTGACACAAAGGTTTTCAACATCACATAGATATTAGAACACTGATAATATGGTTTCTGCTAGTTTGGGCCGGATTTTACATCATGTGCACTTTTCTACTCCATTTGTTACCCAATAAAAGTAAACAGATACTCATTCAAATATAGAAATTAGTAATTTTAAAACAAAGATTTTTTTCCTTAGAAATAATTCGAAACATTTGTAGGATTATTACACTAAGGTGTTAGTGAAATCAAATTTGAAGGGGTTGGGAGGTCTTGGGGGCTTTTACGTAACCTGCAGTTAATCAGAGCAATAAAAACTCCAGTTGACAGCCAATTGCTAGATGCTTGATAGAGCAGAAAGCCTCTGTATTGTATTATGTCTTCTATCCCAATTAAAACAGCAGATTTTAAATAAATTTTACTAAAACAACACAAATTCAAATTAGACTGATACATCCAACTTGTTAGCTTTCTCAAGTTCATTCAGCACACTTCTTTTAAAAAAGGATACACATCTTCAAATACCAATAGAAGGATTTTTAATAAACTTTTTCATGTGTTATAAATTACATACACTGTTATAAATTGGCTTAAACAAACATACTTTTCATATTAACATAAGTATATTGGTCAAAGACCTGAGAGTTACACAATTCACATAGAGACTACAATCAAAACTTTGGTTTAATAAAATTGGGCATGACATGATGATGACACATAAATGAAGAAATACCATAGAATACATACATAATAAAAAAAATGATGTTGCTGGATGTTAATAGCAGATAACAAATACAGATTCCATCCAGTGACATCCCAATGATTTCCATGACCCTCATATTACGCTTCT
The DNA here is from genome assembly GCF_038048845.1 of Mixophyes fleayi. Classification (NCBI taxonomy): domain Eukaryota; kingdom Metazoa; phylum Chordata; class Amphibia; order Anura; family Limnodynastidae; genus Mixophyes; species Mixophyes fleayi. The sequence continues at coordinate 148,333,542 of NC_134405.1, read as the reverse complement.
TGATGAATATAAAATTAATATTTGCCAATGCCATTTAAATAGCTTGCAGCAGCATTTCATGGTGTCTGCCGAGAACTATGTTCTCTTCTTTAACTTCCATGGTTTTCAAGACCTCTGAAGATATCATTAGTTGTGTTAATGGGCCAACCCGTTTCTGTACACAAGCATGGCAGATATAGCCACCTTTATCCTCACTTTTGTCGCTCTGCAAAAGAAAAATGTTAGACAGTTTACAAATGAAATAAATAAAAACAAAATAAATAGGTGTTTTGTTTGACTCACACTCTTCAAGGTACTTGGTCACTAAATTGAATAAATCCTATTACTGATAATACAAATTTGGTTTATATATGAGCCAAACATTTCACATGCTTTATCAATTATATATTTGTACAAGTTTTACATGAATAATTACATTGCATATGCAAGTTGCACACTAATTCTTTGCACACTTTTTAAATAACTGGATTTTCTGAACGAAGTATATTATCAGAACAGACAAATTCATTTAAAGATTTAACTCAAGACTTGCAGAACAACAACTACGCTTTTGGAGTTTTCAAACACAGCAAAGGAAATGAACATTTGAATCTGTAAAATAGCATCCATCTGGTGTCAGCTGCGAATTGGGTGGCATTGTTATACTAAATACTAGCAGTAGTCCTTTAGTTCAAATTTTCAGGAAGCTGCTGGACAAAAGCTGTGGCAGTTCTGCAGAGCTACCACACATCTGAGAAAATTTCAAATACTGTCTGTGCTTCACAAGAATGCTTGGATATCTTGCACTTTTAATACATAAATCTAATACGCATAAATATCCTGATTGGACACACAAGCAGGCAGCTTGAGTGGCAGAAGTTTGAATCAATCCAGAGTTTGTGGACAGGGCTATATACAGTCATGGCCAAAAGTTTTGAGAATGACCCAAGATGGTAGCGCTCACCTTTCCTTCTCCAGACAAGCATTTTTCCAGATGTCCCAAACAATCTGAAAGGGGATTCATCAGAGAAAATGACTTTACCCCAGTCCTCAGCAGTCCAATCCCTGTACCTTTTGCAGAATATCAGTCTGTCCCTGATATTTTTCCTGGAGAGAAGTGGCTTCTTTGCTGGCCTTCTTCACACCAGGACATTCTCCAAAAGTCTTCGTCTTACTGTGCGTGCAGATGCACTTACACCTGCCTGCTCCCATTCCCGAGCAAGCTCTGCACTGGTGGTGCCCCAGTCCTGCAGCTGAATCACCTTTGGGAGACGGTCTTGGCGCATGCTGGATGTTCTTGTGCGCCCTGAAGCCGTCTTCACAACTATTGAACCTCTCTCCTTGAAGAGCTTGATAATCTGACAAATGGTTGATTTAGGTGCAATCTTACTAGCAGCAATATCCTTGCCTTTGAAGCCCCTTTTGTGCAAAGCAATGATCACTGCATGTGTTTCCTTGTAGGTAACCATGAATAACCGAGGAAGAACATTGATTTCAAATATTACCTTTCTTTTGAAGCTTCCAGTCTGTTATTCTAGCTCAATCAGCATGACAGAGTGACCTCCAGCCTTGTCCTCATCATCATTTTCACGTGCTATTGAGAGAATCACTGACCTGATGTCAGCTGGTCCTTTTGTGGCAGAGCTGAATGCAGTGGAAATGTTTTTTTGGGGATAAAGTTAATTTTCATGGCAAAGAGGGACATTGAAATTAATTGGAATTCATCTGATCACTCTTCATGACATGGAGTATATGAAAACTGCCATCATAAAAACTGAGGCAGCAGACTTTGTGAAAAATAATATTTTTGCCATTCTCAAAACTTTTGGGCCCGACTGTACACAATAACCCAGTGGATCCCAAACTTTTTCAGTTGGAGGTACCCTTAGGGACTACATAATTTTTTCAAAGCATCCCTAAGCCAAAATAACTAACAAGTAGTCCCCCGGCTTGCTTACCACCGGTCCTAGCCATGCCACCCCTATGAGATCGCCGCGGCACCCCAGGGAGCCGCGGTGCACAATTTGGGAACCACTGCAATAGCCACAACCAGTGATAAAAAAATCTCCTGTTTACTCTGCCTCAATATGCCCTTGGAGCCTGACATGTTAATGTAAAAATTACTCTCCCCTCCTACACAAACTCCTCTTACTTATTACATGCTGTCCATATCAGGGAGAATAACAGGGGACTAGTATTACTTTGTGCACTATAACAGAATAATGTAATGTGCACACTGCCAACTTTTTTTTTTGTCTCTCCTCCATTCTATTTTTATACAGGTCAACGGATAACCAATGCTCAAACAAAAATCATGGACTGGTTGGTATAAACGAACATTCCACACAAGAACAGATGAGAAGATAGGAGAAAAATAAAGCATGTCCAACGCTCTTGTCCACAACCCATCATCTATTTATTAAGTGACTTGCACTGTCCGTTCCTTTCTGTAAAGACATCATTGATCTCTGTGTGACTGTATTTTTCTACTTTCTATACAATCATTTGCCTTGCGAAGATAGCAGGGCTGTAAAAATCCTGGCAGCTGTACAACAACAATTTTACTGTCAGACTATAACTGTACATTACATTACAGAAATAAAAGTTGCTGAATCAATTTATAGGTTCACAGTAGGTACGCTACATACAAAGATGATGAATGAAAACATCTGATTATAGTGTGCACAGAGCATAAAAGTGCAGTTTGACCAACAAATGCTCTGGGAAAATATTCAAGACCTGGGGGTAAATGTATAAACCTCCGGATTCTTCAACTCCGGCGAGTTCAGCGTCTTCAACTCTTAAATTTAAAGCGGCGCTGCCTTGTAAAGGGAAGTTTCCCTTTACAAGGCAGTGCCGCTTTCAATTTAAGCGCTGAAGACGCTGAACTCGCCGGAGTTGAAGAATCCAGAGGTTCATACATTTACCCCCTGGTCTCAATTAAGCTCTCTCCAGCTTGTCACGGGAAGGACCCACTTGGCTGGGGTAGCTATCAGACACTACTTCCAGTCAAGCCATTTATCCTGAGAGGTACAAGTTGAAGTCAAAGGATTGTAGAAGTTAGAATAGTGATGGACTAAGTCAAAGTCAAGGGATTGGAGAAGGTAGAATAGTGGGGGACAATCAAACACAATAATTCATATTCAAAGCACAAGTAGAGATATCCAAAACCAAACTTAGACGTAGTAGTCCAGGTGAGGTGACTATCTAGATTGCTGTTCTTAGCAAAGTGCTGTTTATAGGAATTGAGAGAAGTTGTTTCTAGCGGTCATTGTGAACTGTTTTCTGACAGCGGTCATCTGGCGCTAGTGTTGTGAATCCTCACACAGATGCTGAGATGACATGGAACTGCTGAAACTACACTCTTGTTCAAAAACAGCCAAATATACTTATTTTCTTTTCTCAACCCTTCTAAACATTTAATACATGTATTAAATTGAGCCAACTACATTATCTTGTAGTTGATCTTTGTTCTAATTGTTATGACTGCAAGTACTAATAGGATAATGATTGTAATAAAGAAAAAAAACACGACAAAAAACAAGAAGAATACGGTTAGATTTACCAATTGCTACTTATATATTTGACAAAATTCACTTGCATACAAGTATCAATACATGAGTTAAAAAAAAAAAACACAATTGCAAAACAGTTAAAAAGGAGTTTAGAATCTCTTAAAGCCTTACGAAAGTTATTGGCAGCTTTCTCATGGTCAGTAGTGTCTGTTCAGGGATAGGGTTGTTGCAGTGCTGCAGTGCACAAAACACAGGGCCCTCCTTTATCACCTGACTTGTCAGCTCTGCTTTTAGGAAATATTCCTAAAATAAAGCAATAATATATTATTAAACAGATACATCAAATATGTAACAAGTAAACCAACTTAATAAATAGTATATACGTTATTCGTTAAACCAGTTTTGGGGCAATCTCTGGCTCTCCCTGGTTGTAAAACTGAAAGTTCCTGCAGGGCATGCTGGGACTTCTAGCTTCACACCAGTTGAAGAGCTGCATTATGCTCAACTCTAAAGGTTTATTTTATTTTTATGCATTTAATCTGATCAGTGTCAAAGTCTTTTGATTAACCCCAGCTCTTAAGTTACCATGCAATAAGTAAATGGAAGTGTAAACTTAAAATTCATTAATAAACCATGATGTGGTAACATTGTTTTTACCTGAGTTCAGATCAAACGAAGTCCCCTCTACAGCCTTAACTAATTCAGCTACATACATAAATAAAAGTGACAGCAGTGGAACATAAGATATACAGTGGCAAGAATGAGTATGTGAACCCTTTGGAATTACCTGGATTCTGTATAAATTGGTCATAAAATGTTATCCGATCTTCATCCAAGTCACAAGAATAGACAAACACAGTCTGCTTAAACTAATAACACAGTAAGTTTCTTGTCAATATTGAATGCATCTTTTTAACATTCAAAGTATAGGTTGGAAAAAGTATGTGAACCCCTGGGTTAATGACTTCTAAAAGCTAATTGGCATCAGGATTTAGCTAACTTGGAGTCCAAGCAAGGAGACAACATTGGAGGTGTTGGTGAGAGTTGCCTTGCCCTATCAAAACCACTCACAAATTTGGAATTTGCTATTCATAAGAAGCATTGCCTCATGTGAATCATGTCTCATGCAAATGAGATCACAAAAGATTTAAGATTTACTTGCATAAAGCTGGAAAGGGTTACAGAAGTATCTTCATATTCAACAGACCACGTAAGACAAACTGTCAATGAATGGCAACATTTCAGCACTGTTGCCACTCTCCCTAGAAGTGGTCTTCCTACAAAGATGACTGCAAGACCACAGCACAGAATGCTCAAAGAGGTTAAGAATAATCTTAGCGTGTCAACTAAAGACTCACAGATATCTCTGCAACTTGCAAACATATCTGTTTACGAGTTTACAACACATAAAACACTGAACAAGATTGGTGTTCATGGGAGGACACCACAGAAGGGTTCAGTGCGGTCCAAAAAAATATTGCTGCATGTCTGAAGTTCGCTAAAGAGCATCTGGCTATTCCACAGTGCCACTGGACAGATGAAATGAAAGTTGAGTTGTTTGAAAGGAGCACACATCACTATGTGTGAAGAAGAAAAGGCACAGCACACCAGCATCAAAACATTATCCCAACTGTAAAGTATGGTTTGGGGCTTCTTTGCTACCTCAGGGACTGGACCATGTTGTGGCATGACCTGAAGAAAATGGTTCACACCAGACATCCCAAGAATATTGGAGAACTGAAACAGTTTTGTAAGGAGGAATTGTCCAAAAACAGTCCTGAGTGTTGTGCAGGCCTGATCCGCAGATACAGGAAACGGTTGGTTGAGGTTATTGCTGCGAAAGAAGGGGCAACTAGTTATTAAATATTGGGGTTCACTTACTTTTTTCACTCTGCACTGTGAATGTTTACATGGTGTGCTCAATAAAGACATCAAAACATATAATCGTTTGTGTGTTATTAGTTTAAGCAGACTGTGTAAGTCTATTCTTGTGACTTCGATGAAGTTCAGATCACGTTACGACCAATTTATGCAGAAATTCAAGTAATTTCAAAGGGTTCATATATATTTTCTAGCCACTGTATACAGTTAAATAAAGCCTAAACTAGTTTTGGTTATTAAGAGCATTTCAATTCTCAAATTTTCAGCTCAGAACACCGAATCCTGCAGACAACAATTTTTTACCTTTCCCAAAACAGGGGCACAGTTTACTAATAGTATTTTTTTTCAAAACATTCATGTACAGAACAATTTAATAAGCTGCACTGACAAATTTACAAAAAATTCAAAGAAGACAGTCTAAAGTTTAATATAACAAATCTTAAATTCACATAAACACAAATTTACAATTTTTATGAATTTATGAATTTTTAACTAAATTATTTGACTTCACACTGTGGGGCTCATGTAGAGTTGGATTCAAAGTGAGGAATGCTACATATAATACGCAGTTTACTTCTGCACATGCCCACAAACAATAGCTAAGGTTGTGGCCATATGTAGACTAAATAGCATATTGCCCTTATGGACCCTTGCAGCCCATTACGATTGAAGAGGCGAAACAGGGGAAGAAAGGGGTGTCTGGCTCAACATACCTGTGTAAAATGTACCTCTTTTTTCGGAGTCAATTTACATCTGCATTTGTAGAGTAAATTTGGAGTTAACTTTAGCCTTACCTATTTTTTAGATCACTTATGTTTAAAAAACTGCAATCAAAAACATGTTAGACAATGTGAATAAGAGGATTTTATACTCACATTAAATCCATTTCATCTGGGGGACACTGCTTACCATAGGTTTGTATGAAGGAGCGTGGAGTAGTCACTCAAATAGTTAACTTTCCTGCTGACAGGCTATATCCCCTCAAAAGCCCCATATGAACTTTAGTGTGTAATACAAAAGCCCAAAGGAAGGGAACCCCAACACCAAAATAATAACCACAGAACTGCAGAAGGGAGGGAACGCAGTGTCCCCCAGATGGACTCAGAGAAATGGATTTAACGCAAGTATAAAGTCCTCCTTTCTCTTACCCCCACCTGGGGGACCCTGCTTACCATGGGGACGTACCAAAGCAGCCCCCTAAAGGTGGGACCGCTCTGACAGTCCGATCCGCAACACTGTGCGGCCAAATCTGGTGCCCGGTGGGCAAGCACATTAAATTGATAAAACTTACTGAAGGCATGGACAGAGGACCAGGTAGCCGCCCGGCAGAGCTGATCCGCTGAGACCCTGTTATGCGCAGCCCAAGAAGCCCCCACTGAGCGGGTGAAATTGGCGGCAATACGACTTGGCGCAGGCTGATCAGAACTGACATAGGCCTACTTAATTGTGGACGTAATCCACCTAGCGATGGTCTGCTTAGAAGCCAGCAAACCCCGTTTATGGGCCTCAAATAGTACGAACAGAGAGTCAGTTTGTTGAATTGCCGATGTCTGTTTAACATAGATGCGGAGGGCATGAAACACATACAATTAAGTCGAGGAGTTTTGGCATGCGGAGACAGCAACCTCCTGGAATCTCTTGGTTTAGATGACAACCTGAAACCAACTTTGGCTGAAAAGATGGAACTGTTCTCAACACAGCCCTGTCATCGTGAAAGATGAGATAGGGGGACCGACAAGAAAGGGCCCCAAGCTCCGATAACCGCCGCACAGAGGAAATGGCCAGGAGAAGTACCACCTTCCACATAAGGAATCTAAACTCTGTTGAACCAATTGGTTCAAAGAGAATCCTATGAAGCATTGTAAGAACCAAGTTTAGGTCCCAGGGAGCCGTAGGCATAACATAAGGGGGCTGTATATGCAGGACCACTTGAAGGAAGGTTCTTACTTACAGAATATTAGCTATTTTCAGTTGAAAAAAGATAGATAAGGCCAACACCTGGACATTTAGGGACCCAAGTTGCAGACCTGCGTCCAAGCCATCCTGGAGAAAGGCTAGGATAAGGGAAAGATGAAAATTAGTCGAGTGTCAGAGTCTTCGTTCGTACCACTTAATGTAGGTATGCCACATTCTGTAATAAATGCGGGCTGAGGTTAGCTTCCTGGCTTAAAGCACGTTGTCTACCACTCTGGACCGATAGAGTTTGGCCTCAAAGACCATGGCATCAAAACCCCCAGAGGTAGGTGCTGGTAAAGAACTGGGCCCTGCCATTACAGGTTGCCTTTTTTGGAAACCTTTTTTGGAACTGCTATCATGCTTAGAGTGTCTGTGCATCCGATGTGTCGGGACCAATCGGGAACCCTCAGGCTCACCAGAAGCTGCCCTAGAAAGGCCAGCAACTTCTGGGGCTCTGTGAGGTACATAAAGTCCCTCTGCCTGCTCAAGGGGCCCTACAGGGAGTAGCAGACTAGCCCCCCCAGGGGAGTACATGAAGAGTGTAAACTTTCATGCCCAGCCACCTCTTGAGGAGAGGTCTGAGGGGCTAAGGGAGTGAAAGTAACCTTTTCCTGGTTATATTCTGCAGATGACTTCTAATGAAGGAAGCAAAGCGACAGCCTGGCTTCAATTTAGTGTCATCATTATGTGAAAAGAACAAGGGGGGGAGCGACCCTAGAACGACAGCTATGCTGACCCCATGAAAGAACAACCCTCTCTTCAAGTTCTGGGAGGACGCCACTCCAAGAATTCTGGCCCACAGCAGGTGTCCCCCTACTCCTGTGGTCATGGAGAGGGGAAGGGTCCAGTCAGGCTGCTGGTTTGTTCGGGAACCTGGGGTTGGGATGTTTTGTAGAGAATAGGGCTCTACCTCTTGCCCTTAATGGTCTGGCCTCTCACTAATGGACCCCCCGAAGGGATTGGTGAAAAGACCCAAACCTCGGAAGCCTACATTTAGGTGTACTCACAGGAAGGAAGGCACTTTTACTTCCCGTGGCCTGAGAGATAATATCTAATTCTGGGCCAAAAAGGGCTGAGCCTGAGTAGGGAAGAGCCTCCAGAGATTTCTTTGACTCTGAACGGAATGCCAGGACCTGAGCCAGAGAATCCTCTGGGCCACAATTGCCAATGCTGAGATAGATTAGTAAATTAAGGCTGCGTTTTGAGCAGCCTCATACAGGTCTTGTAACCCTGCTACCAGCTGGTCAGCCCAGGTCTCCATTGTCCAAGCAAACCACGCTGAAGACAGCATAGCTGTTAGTGAGGCGTCTGCCGCCAGAAAGATGCATTTAAGAAAACCCTCCAGCCTGCGGTCAGTGGCATCAGGGAGTGCCGCAGAACCCGGCACTGGGAGAGTAGTATGGTGGGCCAACCTGTCCATTGGCATATCCACCTTTGGAACCTGTTCCAAGGGGCCGTTTCTAATTCTTGCAGTGTGAAAAAAATTATAGCAAAAGGTACTTAGCCCTGCTGTTGGCCAAGAACCAGTTCAAACAATTAAAGAGGAGAGGAGCCTGTCTCTGAATTACAGCCTTTTGTCCAGTCCCCTGACTGTAGCTAGGTACCTCCCCTGCATTTCCTGGGTTGGAACATACCAAATTGTTGCAACAAATAGGGAGTTCCTTTTCAATCGCTCCCACCCCTCTCAGGCAGCTTGAGAACACAGGCCAAATGCGGGCTTTTGCTAGCATAACCCTGCTGGTCTCTTATTTATTGCTATAGGTTTTCCAATAGCAGCTGCTTCGTATTTGGTCCGAGCCAAGTACCCCCTCCAATGCAGCAGGGATTTGGAATATACCAAAATGGCGCCCGGCACAGAGACGTGGCGCTCACTGCCAGAAGGCAGTGCCGCTGTCTGAACGGCCCAGGATAACAGCAGTCTCCTTATTCAGTGCGGTTACCAGAAACATCCCTGCAGAAGCCTCCTCTTGTCTGTGGCTGCTGCGCTTAGGTATATCAAACAAAAAAACCTACATAAGCTGTGTATGTGCTGCTTATAGTACATACACCTTCTAATAAGGTAATAAGTAGAGATGGGCGGGTCCGGTTCCCCGAGAACCGAACCCACCCGAACTTTGGGTATTCGAGTACCGAGCTGAGTAGCTCGGTTCTCTCCCGCCCGCTCCGAATCCAAATCGAGGCCGAACGTCATCGTGACGTCGTTGGATCTCGGGGCTCGGTTCTCGCGATACTTCAAGATTATAAATACACGCCTCCACAGCAATCCATCGCCATTTGACAGAGGGAGAGAGAAGGGTGTAGTCACAGGCTGATTAGAGCAGGGACAGAGAATCCAATATTCTTATTCCAATTGTTGTAACAAAAATCCCTAGAGAAGAAAGGAGGATAGAGGTTTTTTTTCTTTTCAATATTTGGCACTCCCCAGTGCTTTTGGGGTGTCCGCCCTAATTGTGCATAAATATTTCTGGCTGTCAAAATTACTATCTGTCAGCGGTATCTTACCAAATAATTTTTAGCACTACAAGTGCTTTGGGCTGAGAATGGATTCAAAGCAGTTCACATATGAGCAGAATGAGCAACCAGGTTCTGTCACCAGTCCTGATATTAGTGTTCCCAGTACGTCATCTGGGCAAGGCGATGTCAAACTACAGAGTGTTTCGAAATCAGTCCAAAAAACAAAAACAAATTTTTTTTTTACTGTGTCGAAGCGAAAAAGAAGTGTTACTGAGCAAAAGTTAAGTGCCGATAAAAAAAAAATTGCCAACATGCCATTCTACACACGCAGTGGCAAAGAGAGAATGAGGCCTTCACCTTTGGCTATTAGTGGCAGATCCCAAAAAGTTACCGAGCCTACAATTGGTGCACAACTACTGTTACGCGTCAAAGCCGAGCTGCAAGATAACAGTAAGGCATTAGAGGATAATGTTTGCTCTGATTCACAAATGACACCAATCCCTGTGGAGAGTCCATCCAACAGTGGGATGTCTAATCGTGAGTATTCTGCTGATGTGTGCCTTAATAGCCCGAGTGTAGCCGGTGATACACAAATTGAGGATGCCACTTTGGAATTAGAAGAGGATGAGGGGGAGATTTGTGTAGGCGACGAGGGCGCTAATGAGGATGTTGATGAGGATGAGGTTGTTTGTGTAAGTCTTGCACCAGTGGCAGCAGTTCTGGCACGTGACAGGAAAAAGGCCATTGTCATGCCTGGGCATAAAACAAAAAAATCCACTTATGTGTGGAATTATTTCTACCCAAATCCAGACAACAATTGTATAGCCATTTGTAGTGTATGTCAAGCCACAGTCAGTCGAGGGAGGGACCTTAACCATCTTGGAACCTCGTCTATGTTACGCCATTTAACGAGAGTTCATGGCAAAGTGTTGGGAAAAGCTGAAAGTTCTTCCCAAAAAATTACAAGCACTCCATCATCAGCTAAGACCCTCCGCTCACCGACATCCCGACGGCTACAAAATACACCCACCACACCATCCTCATCAATATCCTCAGTAGCGCTCGGAGTTAGCCCGGCATCCCACTTAAGGCTGGATGACTCCTGCACTATTATTGATTCCTCTGAAGAAAGCGTTAGTCCCACTGCTGCTGGGGGTGAATCGTCATCCCAGAGGCAGGTCAAGAAAATGAGCAGTCCTACATTTCAGCAATTAACTGTGAAACAATCATTTGCGAGGGGAAGCAAATATGACAGCAGTCACCCAGTCGCCAAGCGAATCACAGACGCCATGGCTGCAATGTTAGTGTTAGATCTGCGCCTAATCTCCACAATAAACGCAGCTGGTTTTTCACAGTTAATTGAGGTTTTGTGTCCGCGTTACAGAATTCCATCGCGACACCATTTCTTCCGTAAAGCAATTCCACAACTATAAAAGTGTGTAAAAAATGTGTGTAAAAATTTAGAGATTGCGCTGAAAAATGCCATTCTGCCCACTGTCCACTTAACCACAGATATGTGGACAAGTGGAAGTGGCCAAACCAAAGACTATATGACTGTGACAGCCCACTGGGTTGGTCATTCACCTTCACCAGCAGCAGCATGTACACCACTATGTAACATTTGTCATAGGCAGGCCACTCTTTGTATCACCGGCTTCACTAACAGGCATACAGCTGACAATTTGTTACGCAAACTGAGATATGTGATTGATGCATGGCTTATACCACTTGGTCTCTCCCCAGGGTATGTCATTTCTGATAACGCCAACAATATAGTGCGAGCATTACAGCTGGGTGATTTCCAACACATTCCCTGTTTTGCTCACACCATCAACTTGGTGGTGCAGAGCTTCCTACGAAATAACCGTGAGGTGCAGGAGATGCTTTCGGTGGCCCGTAAAATTTCAGGCCATTTCAGGCATTCAGCCACAGCATGTAGAAGATTACAGCAGCTCCAAGAGCAGTTTAACTTGCCCTGCCACCAACTTAAGCAAGAGGTGGTAACTAGGTGGAATTCCACCCTGTACATGCTTCAGAGGATGGAGGAACAGCGCAAAGCCATCCAAGCATATTGCACAAGCCATGACATTGGGAAAGGAGGGGGGATGTATTTCACTTTTGCACAGTGGGGAATCCTTTCAGTGCTGTGCAAGGTGCTGAAACCATTTGAAGTTGTGACGTGTGAGGTGAGTGCAGACTCTGCTAGTTTGAGCCAAGTCAGTCCTTTAATTAGACTATTGGAAAAGCAGCTTGAGAAAATGAAGGAGGAGCTGAAAGCAAACAATTCAGCAAAGTATAAATTGACAAGTTAGCGCTCTCTATATTGAGGTATTGCAGCTCCTATATTAAAAAGGTAAAAAATCCACAAAGACAGGGAGCGCAAATGATATGAACAGACATATACACAAATGTTTATACTCTTTTCCGCAGTGATAGTTCCAAGATTGCTTCCCTCACTTTCCCTGTATCTTACCCTACTCCTTGGTAATCTCGTGGGTCCGGAGGTAAAGGAACCAGGTGAATCCTCCTGGGATACTGTCCACACACGTCCCCTGCTTGTTCCGGTGAGCGCGGTGAGCACTGTGTAGACTCCCTCTGACGGCGGTTCCTGTCACTACAGTAAGCTGGATGTGTCAAAAAGCAGACTGATCGACGCGTTTCGTCCGATGTGGACTTTCTCAAGATACTGCTGCACTACACTGCAAGTCTTTTTATCCATGCATCTTTATTCCTTTATTGGTTAAAATTGTTAGATAGCACTAATTAAAAACTGGGAGTGTTTCCACAGGCACACATACTATGTGTCCTTTTATAATCACATTCTACCTTTTAGATGTACATACTGTCTTTTTGTACATCCAGGATAAAGGATTATAAGGCACCAAGTTAAAAATTATAAATTAAAAATTAAAAATTAAAAAATCATAAAAAATAATATACTGTGTGCACATATATATATACATACACACACACACACACACATATATATATATATATATGTAAATATTCACATGAATATAGATATCAATGATTGTAAACTGAACATAAAAATTACCATATAATTGAAAGGTCGCCTTTTTCTATAGTGAATTCCTGTTCCAAGCATTCCAGAGGAAAAATAATTAGTTATAAAAATGATCATATAAAATGACTCAACTCAAAGTCCAAATTCAGACCATATGGGGCTCGTGTTTTCATATGGAAAATCCATCTGGATTCGGACCTTGCGATTTTCAGCACATGGTTTCCCCCTCTCCAATCTGGTCTTATGTGTTCTACTCCTACAAATTTTAGACCCTTGGGGTCTTGACTATGAACTCTAAAAAAATGATCAGAAACATTATGGGTTTTAAGTCCCCTTTTGATATTGTAGATGTGTTCTGATATCCTTTGTTTGAGCTTTCTTTTTGTCATCCCTACATACTGGAGGCCACAGGGGCACTCCAGCACGTATATGACTCCTTCGGTATTGCACGATATGTGAGTCTTAATTGGAAAGCATTGTGAGTTACTGATGGACTTTACTTCTTTTATACTTCTTGTAGTATTGATGTCAAGTTGTTTACATACATTACAGCCTAGGCAGAAGAAAAATCCCTTTGAAGTGTTATTGCCACTATTTCCTATTTGTGGTGGAATGCAACTTGCCGTAAGGATGGATTTGAGGTTGCTTGCTTTCTTGTATATTATATTGGGTCTTGCTGAAATGATTTTACTACACTCTTCATCCATTTTTAATATGTGCCAATGTTTTTGAATGATAGATCTGAAGACACCTATATTGCTGTTACATTGCGAAATAAATCTAACTTCTTCAATATCAGAGGGAATTTTTTCCTTATATTCCAGTAGACTACACCTGTCAATAGCTTTTACTTCATCTAAAGCTTTATTGACTCTGTTTGAATCATAATTCTGTTCAAGGAATTTTGTTTTGAGTGTCTCACTTTGTATATTAAATGTATCCATATGTGAACAATTCCGTTTTATACGTCTAAATTGGCTGCCTGGAATGTTGTAAATCCATCTCCCTAGATGATTACTTGATGGAGGTACAAATTGATCACAGTCCACTTCTTTATGAAAAGTTTTGGTTTTGATTTCTTCATTTTCTATATATATAGTCAAATCTAAAAAAGATATTTGTTGTCTGCTAGTTTCTACCGTAAATTCCATGTTCAATTGATTCCTATTTATATACTGAATAAATTCTTCCAGAAGGGATAAGTCACCCTCCCAAATGAAGAACAGGTCATCTATATACCTTTTCCAAATGATGAGATGTTGCTGGTATGGATTATTCTCCCAGATACAATCATCTTCCCACTTGGATACGAATAGATTAGCGTAACTGGGCGCAAAACGTGTACCCATAGCGGTACCAGTCACTTGATTGAAATAGGATCCATCATACCAGAAATAGTTGTGCTCTAATATGAATTCTATCCCACTCATAATAAAATTGACCTGAGATGTTTCTAGATCTGATTGGGAACATAGGTAATGATGGGTATGTTCACATCCATCAGCATGTCTTATACAAGTGTAAAGTGATTTTACATCGCATGTGACTAAGTGATAAGAATCCTTCCATGCAATTTTGTCTAAAGTTCGCAAGATTGCTGTGGTGTCTTTAAGGTAGCTTCGTTGGTTTTTAACTAGATCTTGTAAATAATAGTCGATATATCCAGATAGATTAGCAGTAATGCTATTTATGCCAGATACTATCGGGCGACCAGGGGGGTTACTCTTATCTTTGTGTATTTTCTGCAGAAAATAAAACACTGGTATTCTTGGATGTTCAATACATAGATGGGAATATTCCTTTTTACTTAATATCCCCAAGTGTAACCCCTCCTCCAATAGTTCTTTCAAATCTATCAAATATTTGGAGGTCGGGTCATTTTCAAGTTTCTTGTATGTGTTTTCTTCTGACAAGAGTCTCTCATACTCTCTTGAATACTTGTTGACATCCATAACCACTATGCCCCCTCCCTTATCAGCTGGTTTGATTATTATGTCCTTGTTCTTTTTTAATTGTTCCAGGGCTAGTATTTCACCTTTTGACAAATTATATTTCGATTTAATTTTTTCTGGAAGTGATTCTACATCTCTCTCTACCAACCTCTGAAATGTATCTACATATGAACCTTTCACAAAAGATGGATAAAATTTGCTATTAGGTTTAAGGTCTGTATGTTTATACTCAGAAATTTCTTTATTCAGTGCATTCTCTTGAGGTTGTCTCATAAAATATTTTTTGAGACATACCTTCCTCACAAATTTATGCAGATCTAAATACATTTCAAATTTACTTGGTTGGGATTGCGGAGCAAATTTGAGACCTTTTTGCAGAAGAGATGTTTGGTTTTCAGTAAGAGTATGTTGGCTGAGATTGAATATGGAGCTTTTTTTCTCATTAGTAGACGTGGAGGATTTTTTCAATTTCTGGTATTTTCCACCTCTGGTACCTCTCCGAATTTTTTCCTTTTTATTTGGGGGGTGTGGTTTAACCCAGGGTTGATTATTAGATCGTCTGTCCCAAACAGAAGGCCTAAAAAATCTTCTGAATCTCTGGATAGGGTCCTCTTTCTCATGTTGGTGTTCCCCTTTTGAATATTATCCATAAGGGTTTTGGCTGTGTTCCCTAATTGGGTTTTTGCATCGTTCTCCCCTTGTAGAAATGATTTTCTCATAGTACCTTCTCTATGGTCTATGTTCCTCTTTGGAGTGTAGTGGAAATTATTTGCGTTGTAAGGCAAATAAGTTCTTCTCTTATCTTTATTTTTTTTTTTTTTAATTAGCGGTGCTTTATTCCCAATGTTTGTGTTCTTTTTAGGTGCTGTAATTAATGCTTTAGATTTATTAATTATTCTTATCTTAGTAATATCTCCTGTCTCTTTCTCTTTAGCATCTCTTGAAAATTTCTTCTGTTTTCTAGTTATGGTTTCTTGCTCCAACTTATCTATCTTTACATTCGTCAATGCAATAAGATTGTTAAAATCTTCCAATTCTTTAAGAGGTGAAAAATTGGTTTCAATAGTATTAATTTGAGTGTTAATTTGTTCAAGTGTTGCTTTTCTATCTTCAATGATTAATCCTATAAGTTGCTTGGAACAATTATCCAGCAGGGTATTCCATCTTTCAAAAAAATTACTTGTATTTGGTGTAAATGTAGGGTTTTTTGATATCTGCAGACCTCTTGGAATCAAGTTCTCTTGTAAATAATGTGTTAGTGTGGTGACATCCCACCACAGCCTAGTTTCTGTCTCACATAGTTTTTCATACTGAATATATTGTGCACAGAAATTGTCTTCAACAATATATTCTTTATTCCCAGGAAGGACAGTACTAAAAATATCTTTTAGATCTCTATTTCTAGATTGATGGGTAATCATAATCCTAAGAGTGCTGCTATCCATATATTAGATTAGTAGAAATTGACAAGTTAACGCTCTCTATATTGAGGTATTGCAGCTCCTATATTAAAAAGGTAAAAAATCCACAAAGACAGGGAGCGCAAAGTATGTTGGCCTTGTCGATCAAGTACTTCATTCGCTTCACAATGATCTTCGAGTTATTAAGATCTTGAACTCGGATCAGTACGTTTTGGCCACTGTGCTTGATCCAAGGTTTAAAACCTACATTGAGTCTTTACTTGTAAATGAGCGAGATGTGAACTTTTGCAAGGAGCTATTGCTCAGCAAGTTGGTCGCTGAACTGGGCCTCGGGCTTGACGTGTCCTCCTTCACTTTCTCAAAATGCTGCTGCTCGTAAAAAATTAAATTTCCCAAAAAGAAGCAGGGAAAACGCAGGGGCAGACCAGAACAATTTAACATCTGGGCTGGTTTGAAGGATTTTTCCAAAAAATGTGTCACTTTGCCTATAACTCCATCCAATACGAGTATAAACATGCAAAGGATGGTGGAGCATTACTTTTAAGAGGTAGTTGATATGGAAATGTCAGACAGTCCCTTTCCTTACAGGGAAGAAAAGCAGGCTATTTGGAAACCCATGTACAAACTTGCTTTGCAATACTTAAGCTGCCCACCCTCCAGTGTGTACTCTGAACGAGTGTTCAGCACAGCTGGGAACTTAGTCAGTGAGCACCGTAGAAGGTTACTTCCCAAAAATGTGGAGAAAATGATGTTTATAAAAATGACCTACATCTTCCACGAGGAAGGCCTTCACCATCCAAGACATTCAAGCACTGACTGTTCTCTAATGGCGGATTCAAGCGGCGATGAATTGATAGTCTGTGATGATGACGTACACACTGATGAGGGTGAGGATGAAGCTGAAGATGATGACGATAACATCTTTTTAAAACTTTCTATGTAAGTGTAGGGTGCAATCTACCCCAAAGAGGAAAGGGACTTGTGGCATTTCCATATCACGTACCATCTTGAAAGGCTGCTGTTTGGGCAATTTCTCCTTAAGGGTAGGGTGTCATAGACAGAGTGACCCCAAACTGGCTTTGTCCATTTCAATTAATATTGTACAGTCTATAACGGCTGAATTTTTGTGTATTTTCGACAAGTGGAGGGGGGCCTATAGAGCCAGAAACCAAACTAGCTTTGTCCATTTCAATTAATATTGTACAGTCTATAACGGCTGAATTTTTGGGTTTTTTAAACAAGTGGAGGGGGGCCTATAGAGACAGAAAGCAAACTGCCTTTTTCCATTTCTTTACATATTTAACTATAAGTGTAGGGTGTAATATACATCCAAACATGCATAGATGGAGAGGAAGACAATATGTTTTATGTGTAGAATAAATGAAGGCCTATCTACCAGGAATTAAACAGTTTTTTTGGATGATTTATTACCTCTACAATTAGATTACTTATCTATGAAACAGTTGGAGCACTAAATTGGGTTATTTTAGGCCCAAAAATATTGATTTTCCAACAAAATAGCAAAACAAAACCAAACAAAACCAAAACTAAAACCAAAACACGCAATGGCGGTTTAGCAAAACCAAAATCCAAACCAAAACACGATGGTAATCCAGATCCAAAACCGAATCCACAACCAAAACACGGGGGTCAGTGACCATCTCTAGTAATAAGTAATATTTAAAAAGAAAATGGCTACAGCATGCCAGAGGTCCTACTTCTCTGGCACTCAAACAAACACTGAAGTTCACAAGAGGTTGCAGATGGGATATAGCCTGTCGACAGGAAAGTCAATAATTTGAGTGCCTACTCTATGTTCCCTCATACAATTCCATGGTAAGCAGGGCACCCCAGGTGGCGGTAAGAGAAAAGGAGTTAAGGCATCAATTTCAACATTGTTTAGCGCATTCACAAAGTTTATCACTTAGTAAGTGCTCTCATAGAACGCCAATATATTTTACATAGTACACTAGTAAACCTTACCCCAGTCAGTGTCAGAATATTTTCTATTGATTTTGTTATAGTGAGATGCTTTCTTGCACGAGTTACTGCCACATAAAGCAAATTCCATTCATCTTCAACTGTCACATCTGAAACAGAGAAACACAGGATTTGATTTGGTGCAAGATTCCAATCGCCCATAGCATTTCTAATTGTTATCATACCACTTCCACTGAGAGAAAGCAGAAACACAGGTGCAAATAACTTATTTCCCATAATAAAATCAAAATATATGAGCATGAATAGCATTGCTCTGTTCAGTCACTGACTGTGCAATTATTACACATATCATTCAAGCATGGCTTCACATTCAATAGTTATGTAACCAGAGAACATTACATTGGCTGGAAAGTCTCTAAACAGGGGAAGAAGTCAGTAACAGGTGTACACAAAGCCATATTACAAGTTCCCAAAATTCTGTTCACCATGTGAGCAAAAGTGAATCAGACTTGAAATGGTATCATCTCCCTAGACTAGCAATCAGCTCAATTCCTTCCCAGCATCCTCTGACACTCTCTCTTCATTTGATCCCACAGATGAAGAGGAAGTTTCTACTATCTTCTTATCCTCCTACTCTACCTCCTGTCCTCTTGATCCCATACGCTCACAAATTGGTAGGTCCCTGTCGCATGTGCTCATACCACTTCTAACTAAAATCTGTAATCTCTCTCTCTCTACTGGTATCTTTCCATCACTATTCAAGCATGCAGTGGTCACTCCTTTTCTATAAAAAAAACCTAAATTCTGACCCAAATTCTCTCTCAAATTACCTCCCCATCTCTCAGCTCCCATGCCTCTCCAAATTTCTCGCGCAAATTGCCTACACTCGCCTCACACGTCTACTTTCTGCAGACAACCTATTGGATCCTCTTCAATCAGGCTTTCACTCTCAACACTCCACAGAGACTGATCTGACCAAGGTTGTCAATGATCTGATCACAGCTAAAACTAAAGGTGATTACTCTCTTCTAATTCTCATGGATCTATCTGCTGCATTCCACACGGTTGACTACTCTCTCCTCATACAGACGCTACAATCCCTAAGTCTTCAATACACTGTCCTATCTTGGTTCTCATCCTACCTATCTAATCGCTCTTTCAGTGTTAATTTCTAGGGAACAACCTCCACAAGGCTCAGTCCTAGGTCCTCCATCTACACCACTTCTCTAGGAAAACTAAAAAGCTCCTTTGGATTTCAGTATCATCTCTAGGCTGATGATACACAAATTTATCTATCCTCTCCTGATCTCTCACTATCTGTTTGGTCTCTCGTTACTGACTGTCTTTCTGCCATTTCATCTTGGATGTCCTCTTGCCAACTCAAAATCAATCTTTCAAAAACAGAATTAATAATATTCCCACCCAACAATAGAAGCTTACTGCCAGACATCTCTATTTCTGTTGACAACATGACCATAAATCCCACCCCGCAAGCTTGCTGTCTAGGTGTAATCCTTGACTCGCAACTATCCTTTGTTCCCGACATCAACTCTATATTTGCTGCATGCATCTAAAAAACATTTCCAGAATACGTACATATCTCTCTCAAGACACTGCAAAAACTTTAATTCATGCACTCATCATCTTCCCTATCGTTATAATTCCCCCCTTACTGGTCTTCCCAAAATCAGACTTGAGCCCTTACAATCTAATTGCACGCAGTGGCTAGATTGGTTTTCCTTGCAAGATTGTTTTACATCTGTTGAGTCACTCTGTCAGTCTCTACATTGGTTGCCTGTTTTTCAACGAATCCAATATAAAATTCTTCTACTAACATACAAGCCCATCAACAATATTGCACCAACATACTAGGGATGTGCACCGGCGACTTTTGAGGTCTCGTGTTTTGTGTTTTGGATCCGGATTTTCGTTATTTTTGAGGTTCGGATTTGTCTCGCAAAACACTTGACGAAAGGTCTCGGTTCGGATTTAAGGTTTTGGATTCGGATTTTTTTTGAAAAAAACATAAAAAGTTTAAAAATCAAGTTTTTGGGCTTATTTTCACTCCTAGGCTATTATTAACCTCAATAACATTCAATAACAAGCATTTCCACTAATTTACAGTGTATTCTGAACACCTCACAATATAGTTATTAGTCCAAAACGTTGCAACAAGGTATCTTTCTGGACTGCGTAGAGGAGTGGGTCACCACAATATATATTAAAAACCCTGAACTTTTATGATTCGCACCAATAAATGTACCTGGACTGCGTAGAGGAGTGGGTCACCACAATATATATTAAAAACCCTGAACTTTTATGAATCGCACCAATAAATGTACCTGGACTGCGTAGAGGAGTGGGTCACCACAATATATATTAAAAACCCTGAACTTTTATGATTCGCACCAATAAATGTACCTGGACTGCCTAGAGGAGTGGGTCACCACAATATATATAATAAGAAAACCATCAACTTGTATGATTCGCACCAATAAATGTACCTGGACTGCGTAGAGGAGTGGGTCACCACAATATATATTAAAAAGTAAAAACCCTGAACTTTTATGATTCGCACCAATGAATGTACCTGGACTGCCTAGAGGAGTGGGTCACCACAATATATATAATAAGAAAACCATCAACTTGTATGATTCGCACCAATAAATGTACCTGGACTGCGTAGAGGAGTGGGTCACCACAATATATTAAAAACCCTGAACTTTTATGATTCGCACCAATAAATGTACCTGGACTGCCTAGAGGAGTGGGTCACCACAATATATATAATAAGAAAACCATCAACTTGTATGATTCGCACCAATAAATGTACCTGGACTGCGTAGAGGAGTGGGTCACCACAATATATTAAAAACCCTGAACTTTTATGATTCGCACCAATAAATGTACCTGGACTGCCTAGAGGAGTGGGTCACCACAATATATTAAAAACCCTGAACTTTTATGATTCGCACCAATAATTGTACCTGGACTGCGTAGAGGAGTGGGTCACCACAATATATATTAAAAACCCTGAACTTTTATGATTCGCACCAATAAATGTACCTGGACTGCGTAGAGGAGTGGGCACTGGGCACCACAATAAAATATATAAAAAACCTTCAACAGATCTGCATTACACTACACATACGGCTGCTCCTCCATCCTCTCCATCATATACATGTTGGAGTTTTAGCGTGTGACAACCTCTTGTTTTTGATAATGTCAGTGCATTTTGAATATTTTTCAATTTGCCCCACACCACTGAATGTACTTTATCTATGATACGCAATACGCATCTATCTATCTTGACTGCGTAGTGTGGTGGCCCCGGTACACAATTTGGTACCGAGGCCACAATATAATTAAAAAACCCTCCACGTGTCAGAATTCCACCAAACAAGTATCTGGACTGCATAGTGGGGTGGCCCCGGTACCCAATTTTATACCGGGGCCACAATACCTCCTCCAAACATGGTACAGACAATTCGTCATTGAGATCCCAGACAGACAGGGTCAAAGTGTTATTGTTTGACTTTGTAAACCCAAAAAACTGTCCCTGTTGCACATAGTCGTGCAATGAAGACTGACTTTTTCATTTAAAGGCACGATCTTTCAAGTGTAGTGTTTGTAAGTCTAAGTCATATTATACTTTTGGTAAAATTGGTTTATTTTGTTCCTCTTTATGGTAATTAGTAATAGAATTAAAGTATGAAATAGAATTAAAGTATGAAATAGAATTAAAGTATGAAATAGAATTAAAGTATGAAATAGAATTAAAGTATGAAATAGAGTGGTATAGAGTTGTAGTGTGGTATAGATAGAGTGGTCCACACAATATAATAATAAAACCCTCAACTGGTCAGAATTCCACCAAACAAGTATCTGGACTGCATAGTGGGGTGGCCCCGGTACCCAATTTGATACCGGGGCCACAATACCTCCTCCAAACATGGTACAGACAATTCATCATTGAGATCCCAGACAGACAGGGTCAAAGTGTTATTGTTTGACTTTGTAAACCCAAAAAACTGTCCCTGTTGCACATAGTCGTGCAATGAAGACTGACTTTTTCATTTAAAGGCACGATCTTTCAAGTGTAGTGTTTGTAAGTCTAAGTCATATTATACTTTTGGTAAAATTGGTTTATTTTGTTCCTCTTTATGGTAATTAGTAATAGAATTAAAGTATGAAATAGAATTAAAGTATGAAATAGAATTAAAGTATTAAATAGAATTAAAGTATGAAATAGAATTAAAGTATGAAATAGAGTGGTATAGAGTTGTAGTGTGGTATAGATAGAGTGGTCCACACAATATAATAATAAAACCCTCAACTGGTCTGAATTTCACCAAACAAGTATCTGGACTGCGTAGTGTGGTGGCCCCGGTACACAATTTGGTACCGAGGCCACAATATAATTAAAAAATTGGGCATCAACTGTCAATATATTGTTTAATATCTGATACACCTAAATATGGACTGCACAGTGGAGTGGCCCCGGTAGTAAATTTGGTGCCGGGGCCACAATACCTCCTCCAACTTCCAAGTGTAGTGTTTATAAAGACAGACAGCGTCGAAGTGTTATTAGTTGACTTTCTTAACCCTAAAATTGTCCCTGTTGCAAATATTCGTGCAATGGACAGTTACTTTTTTATTGAAAGACTCAAACTTTCAAGTGTAGTGTTTATAAAATATAAACAACAATACAGTAGTTTTAGAGCACGTCAATACCTCTTGTTTTAAATTATGACACGGCATTTTACTTTTGGTTTAATTTCTTGAATTTTTTTAAATTTGGTTTTACTTTTTGAACATGGCAAACGACTGTTGATTGGTCATATAATGCAAAAAAAAAAGTTCCAAGATGGAATTGTCCTTGGGCCCTCACACCCACCCTTATGTTGTTGAAATAGGACATGCACACTTTAACAAACCAATCATTTCAGCGACAGGGCCTACCAAACAACTTTGGCTGAAATGATTGGTTTGTTTGGGCCCCCACACCAAAAAAGCTATTCATCTCTCCCTGTACAGACTAAACAGGCTCTACTGAGGCAAGATGTCGTCCTCATCCTCAACCTCTGATTCCTCTCCCCCTACAGTGTGTACTTCCTCCTCATCACACATTATCAATTCGTCCCCGCTGGACTCCACAACCACAGGTCCCTCTGTAGTATCTGGAGGGCAGTGCTGTACTTCATTGAGGAATTGATTATTCATTTTTATAAACATCATTTTTTCAACGTTGTGAGGAAGCAACCTCCTTCGCCGCTCACTGACCAGGTTCCCCGCTGCACTAAAAACTCTTTCCGAGTACACACTGGAGGGGGGACAACTCAGGTAAAATAGAGCCAGTTTGTACAGGGGCTTCCAAACTGCCTTTTTTTCCTGCCAGTAACAATATGGACTGTCTGACATGTCTACTTGGATGGTGTCAGCAAAGTAATCATCCACAATTTTTTCTATTGTGACAGCATCCAATGCAGCGAGAGTAGACATGTCTGCAATGGTTGGCAGGTCCTTCAGTCCGGACCAGATGTTATCAGCATCCCCGCCAGTGCCTCTTTTGGGAAAACTGAGCTTTTTCCTCGCAGCCATAGATGTGGAAGAAAATGAGGGTGGAGCTGTTGGCATGTCACGGTCCTCTTCAGAGGACAATCTCCTGACCAGCAGGTCTTTGCACCGCTGTAGACTTGTGTCCGCCGGAAACAGAGACACAACATACGCTTTAAACCGAGGATCGAGCACGGTGGCCAGAATGTATTCCTCTGACTTTAAAAGAGTGACCACCCTCGGATCCTGGCAAAGCGTACGAAGGGCTACATCCACAAGAGCTACATGCTTGGTGTAATCGCAATGGCTTACCAGCTCCTCCCTCACTTTCTCCAGCTGCTTCTGCAACAGCCTGATCAGGGGAATGACCTGACTCAAGCTGGCAGTGTCGGAACTGACTTCTCGTGTGGCAAGTTCAAATGGCTGCAGAACCTTGCACAACACGGAAATCAGTCTCCACTGCGCTTGACTGAGGCGCATCCCCACTCCTTTGCCTATGTCGTAGGTGGCTGTGTAGGCCTGAATGGCCTTTTGCTGCTCCTCCATCCTCTGCAGCATATAGAGGGTGGAGTTCCAGCGCGTCACAACCTCTTGTTTGAGGTGATGGCAGGGCAGGTTCATGCTTTTTTGATGTGCCTCTAGTCTGCGGTAGGCACTGGCTGAATGCCGAAAGTGTCCAGCAATTTTGCGCGCCACCGCAAGCATCTCCTGCACACCCCTGTCACTCTTGAGGTAATGCTGCACCACCAAATTAATGGTGTGGGCAAAACATGGGACGTGCTGGAAATTGCCCATATTTAATGCCCGCACAATGTTACTGGCATTGTCTGACACCACAAATCCCCATGAGAGTCTAAGTGGGGTAAGCCACTGGGAGATAATTTCCCTCATTTTCTCTAATATGTTGTCAGCGTTGTGCCTCTTATTAAAGCCTGTAATGCACAATGTTGCCTGCCTTTGCATGAGCAGCCATTTTGTAGATGCTGCTACTGATGCAGCTGTTGCTGTTGCTGCGGAAGGGGATGCATCTACCCAGTGGGCTGTCACAGTCATATAGTCCTTCGTTTGCCCAGAACCACTTGTCCACATGTCCGTGGTTAAGTGGACAGTGGGTACAACCGCATTTTTAAGAGCACTGAGGACACTTGATCGTACTTCTCTGTACATTTTTGGTATCGCCTGCCTAGTGAAGTGGAATCTCGAGGGGATTTGGTACCGGGGACACAATACCTCCATCAACCCTCTAAATCCCACTCCACTGATGGCGGACACCGGGCGCATGTCTAACACCAACATTGCAGTTACAGCCGCAGTTATACGCTTTGCAATAGGGTGACTACTATCGTATTTTGTGGTCATGGCAAACGACTGTTGGACGGTCAATTGTTTTGTGAAAGACTTAGCGGTCTTACGACTTCCCCTCTGGGAAGATGACCGACTAACAGCAGCAACAGCAGCAGTGGCAGTAGTAGGCGTACCGCTGCAGGATTCCTCGGATGAATCCCGTATTGAGGAGGACTCAGTCTGGCTGCTGACTTGGGCTGCAGGACTGAATCTGATGGAGATTGTGGAGGAAGTTGACGAGGAGGGTGTTGCTGGTGTGTATCCAACTGGACCACGGGATTTAGGTGTCCCTGTACCGATGAGGGTCCTAGCCCCAGTTCCTGAACTAACCACTGAACTATGAAGGTTATTCAGGTGACGTATAAGGGAGGATGTTCCTAGGTGGGCAAGATCCTTACCCCTGCTTATTTGAGCTTTACATAAGCTACATATGGCCATACATTGGTTGTCTGGATTTGGATAAAAATAACTCCAGACCGAAGAGGTGCATTTTTTGGTCTTCTGACCAGGCATGACGATGGGCTTTTTCATCCCATGGACATCAGCTTTTTCCCCCCCTGGTGCCTCATTTACAATAACCACATCACCATCCTCATCATCAAGTTCCTCCACAGCGCCAGCTACATCATCAATAGCCTCCTCCCGAGCCACCTCTTCCCGTACAGTGATGGGAAGGTCAGGCTTGACAACCACCAACACCCTTGGACTCGCCTTGGGGATTTGTGATAATTTCTCTTTAGAAGGCAGAGTTGTTTGCTGTTTTGTTGCTGACAGCATAACTCTCTTCAATTTTTTGTAGGGGGGGGGAGGAGGAGGAGGGCTAAGATCCGTGGGTGAAGCTGAACCACTAGTCATGAACACGGGCCAGGGCCTAAGCCGTTCCTTGCCACTCCGTGTCGTAAATGGCATATTGGCAACTTTACGTTTCTCCTCAGATGATTTAAAGTTTCTCTTTTTGCTACTTTTTCTTAACTTGGGCTTTTTGGATTTTACATGCCCGGTACTACGAGATTGGGCATCGGGCTTGGAAGACAACGTTGATGGCATTTCATCGTCTATGTCATGACTAGTGGCAGCAGCTTCAGCATTAGGAGGAAGTGGGTCTTGATCTTTCCCTACTTTATCCTCCAAATTTTTGGTCTCCATTATATGTAGCACAAGATACTGCAGAATGTGTGAACTTGGTAATATTGCAGTACCAATGGACTTATACTGCTGGATTGGTTTTGCAAATTTGGTTATAATTATTATATATTTTTTTTTTTTTTTAAATTTTTTATTTTTTTTTACTTTTTTTTTATTTTTAAAAAACTTGGGAATAGTGGGGAAATAACTATGCCCTTAGAAGCACAGAGCACAGGACACAGCACCACTGGACTGAACAGGACACGGCACAGGACCCAGCAGCACTACGGAACTCAGCAGGACAGAGCACAGGACACAGCACCACTGGACTGATACTGCAGAATGTGTGAACTTGGTAATATTGCAGTACCAATGGACTTATACTGCTGGATTGGTTTTGCAAATTTGGTTATAATTATTATATTTTTTTTTTTTTTTTTAAATTTTTTATTTTTTTTTACTTTTTTTTTATTTTTTAAAAACTTGGGAATAATGGGGAAATAACTATGCCCTTAGAAGCACAGAGCACAGGACACAGCACCACTGGACTGAACAGGACACGGCACAGGACCCAGCAGCACTACGGAACTCAGCAGGACAGAGCACAGGACACAGCACCACTGGACTGATACTGCAGAATGTGTGAACTTGGTAATATTGCAGTACCAATGGACTTATACTGCTGGATTGGTTTTGCACATTTGGTTATAATTATATATATTTTTTTTAATTTCTAATTTTTTATTTTTTTTTACTTTTCTTTTATTTTTTAAAAACTTGGGAATAATGGGGAAATAACTATGCCCTTAGAAGCACAGAGCACAGGACACAGCACCACTGGACTGAACAGGACACAGCACAGGACCCAGCAGCACCACTGACCACAGAAGGACAGAGCACAGCACACAGCACCACTGGACTGATACTGCAGAACACAGCACAGCACAGCACAGCACAGCACAGCACAGCACAGCACTGCACAGCACAGCACAGCACAGCACAGCACTGCACAGCACAGCACTGCACAGCACAGCACTGCACAGCACTAAACAGCACAGAACTAAACAGCACAGAACTAAACAGCACAGAACTAAACAGCACAGAACTAAACAGCACAGAACTAAACAGCACAGAACTAAACAGCACAGAGGACCACCTAACACACCCTCCCTCTACCCTGATCAATGCCCGAGTGAAGATGGCGGCGACTAGCGGGGAATTTATAGGATCCGAGTATCGCGAGATCCGACAACGGGATTATGAGTCAGAGCCTCAGTTTCACTTTTGAATTTGGCGCCAATACCCGGATCTGTCTCGGATCCGACTCGGATCCGCAACGTTCGGGTGGGCTCGGATTTCATAAATCCGAGTGCGCTCATCCCTACAACATACATATCCTCACTTGTCTTAAAATATTTCCCAACCTGACATCTCTGTTCTGTACAAGATCTGTGTCTCTCTTCCACTCTCATCACTTCCTCCCATTCTCGGTTACAGGACTTTTTTCGGGCTGCACCCACTTTATGTAATTCACTTCCTCGCACCACAAGACTTTCCTCTAGTCTTCAAACGTTCTCTGAAAACCCACCTCTTCAGACAAGCTTATAGTATTATTCTACCACCCTCTTAATCTCCCTAGCTTACCCTATTACCACCCTCTACGCAGCTAACACAAGACAACAACCCTCTGACCAACATAGTTGTGTGACTGAGCATACAGCCCACTAAATACTTTGTAACCTTTGCATTCTAGCTGGACAAATATTCAATATGAGGTAGCACTTACCCTTGTGTATCAAACCATTGTCCCATCATCATCATTTACTTATATAGCGCCACTAATTCCGCAGCGCTGTACAGAGAACTTATTCACATCAGTCCCTGCCCCATTGGAGCTTACAGTCTAAATTTTCTAATATACACACACAGACAGAGATAAACTAGGGTCAATTTGATAGCAGCCAATTAACCTACAAGTATGTTTTTGGAGTGTGGGAGGAAACCGAAGCACCCGGAGGAAACCCACGCAAACACGGGGCGAACATACAAACTCCAGACAGATAAGGCCATGGTCGGGAATTGAACTCATGACCCCAGTGCTGTGAGGCAGAAGTGCTAACCACTGAGCCACCGTTGTAAGCTTGCGAGCAGGACCCGCTTACCTCTCTGTATGTATTACCCAGTATTGTTTAATTGCTGTTTGTTCCCAATTGTAAAGCGCTACAGAATCTGCTGGCGCTATATAAATGTTGATAATAATGATGATGAAGTAAAGTTTGAATCATTGATCCATATTTTGAATGGAGAGTTATTGTACATGGAAACTTAAAAAATTGAGAAACTGAAGGGAAGAGCATTGGATTTTGATTTCCTTACCAATAAATAAATTTCTCTGATTGGGGATCCAGACACAGCCAATGGTGTTAAACTTCACCAACCAGAGTCAACGCACTTAGAAAATCTTTCTACTGCTAAGCATATACAGCGAGAAGAGATAGAGATCCAGAAAAAGGCTAAGGCTAGGTACACCATGCAAAAAAACGTTTGATCAATTTTTTAATCACTAACAATTTTACAAGTTCCTATGAATCTGCTGATTCATGTGTACACACTATACACGATTTACCTTCAGATCTGTGCGCTTCATCTGGTCCAAGAGCAGTGTAATCGGTCATTCCTCTCACACTGATTATAACAAAAAATAAACTGACTTTTTCACAATGTCATTCTAAATTTTGTTAGCTTTCTCTGACTCTGAAATGAAATATTCAGTCTCAGAATGAACGGAAATATTAATCCACCTACAGTAATCTCAACATTTAACAACACAGACACAGTGACAGGTTCCTACTCTCTCTCTGGGCAGACAGTTGTGTGAGTGCAAACACACTGCAGGATCAGAAGGTGGTTGGAATGAGATTTTTAGTCCTACCAACCAATCAAATGAATACCAATACCAATACCAATGAAACGACACTTGGTACTTTGGAACGACTGTCGTTAATCGTGCAAGTACACTAATGCGATATCAGGCCAAACAGTTGCTTATTGGGTGTTTGGCCCAATAATTGGCTGAAAAACCTGTAATGTGTACCCAGCCTAAAAAACAGCCCAAACAATGACAGCACAGGCACTATCCCAAGAGAGTGGGGTACTGGTATGTGTGAAGTCATTGGTTTCAGATAAGAAAATTTATTTATAAAAGTTAAACAAAATAAAAAGGAAGGAAAAACTATTTCTTTATCAACCATAGTTGACCCAGAAAAAATGATGGTGGCATAACAAAATGATTAAATGGAGAGGGAAAAATGGCCTCAAGAGGACACCAATAGACACAAAAATACAGCTGAGGAAGCCATTGTTTTCATCTGAATAAAAGCTACTCTACAGACACACGATAGAACCAGGAAGGATAATGAATGGTGAAAATAAACTAGGTCACTCTGAGACTGAAATAAATGACATTAAGAAGGGCAATACCC
This sequence comes from Mixophyes fleayi, assembly GCF_038048845.1. NCBI lineage: Eukaryota > Metazoa > Chordata > Amphibia > Anura > Limnodynastidae > Mixophyes > Mixophyes fleayi. Next base: position 148,303,911 of record NC_134405.1, on the reverse strand, counting down.
ACAAAACAGAAAGTACAGCATAACCTGAACCACAGAGATGAAAGGGTTCAAGAACCAATATAAGGACTTAATGGGATAGAGAGTGCCTTTAAAATATACATATACCACGAAAGTAGAAGACTTAAACCCTATGCTGAGGGCAAATAAAATAGTGACACTGCCATGCAGTGGGACAGGTTGAACTGGTAGAGAATGGCATGTTTCTTTCTTATATGTAAGTGCCCTGGTGCTTAATCTTGATAAATGTCTGGGTCCACAATGGCTGAAGGTAACACTACATTAAACTAAAAACATGTTACATTTATTCTCAGATATTTGCATAACAATAGAATGGTGTGTCTAGTCGGTTTTATTTTGGTATATGCAGGTATATAGTCTATATGGAATCAATTTTAATATATTACGTGTTATACATTATGAGCATTTTAATTCCATGTGTATTAATCAACAATAATAAAGACCTAACAAAAAAGATAGAAATCCTGTCCTGTATGAAACTAGAGAGATTCTAGAGAAAAAGAGAGGAGACGGAACATCAAATTTCCTCCATTGAGGATACTGCCAATTCTATGAAAGGAGAAATCTACAATATGGTCTCACAAGTTATCGTCTGTCAACAAAAGCAGTCAGAGTTGGAAGGTAGGCTGTAAAGGAACAATTAAGATGCGTGGGACTATTAAAAAGAGTTGAGGGATCTAACCCAGAAGAATTCTTGAAAGTGGTTCACGGAGAATTTGGCACAGATTCATTTACATGTCAGTTCACACTTCACAGTGAAGAGAATGCACCATCTCCCGGAATGCCCCTCAACTCCGAGGCACACTTTCATTGCAAAGACCCTGCATTATAAAAAATAGCATTGCTTTTCTCAAGCTAGCCAGGCAGCTGGAACTATTTAAATTTTAAAATTGCTGTTTTTCAAGATTTTGCCATGGAAGTACAAAAATAGTCACGCTCAACTCATACTGGTCAAGAAGAATGTGGGATGTCCAATTGCCATATGCAATGTTGTTTCCAGCTAAATTGAGTGGTGTCTGATGGAAGATCGTACCTCTTTACCCCTCCTTGAGAAGCCATAGACTAACTGGCTGAACAGTACTACTTTGTTTCTGTTACTATGCTCATGTAGGATCCCTTCTGTAAGGTGACATTCGTCTTTAGTTAATTATCACCATGTTATTGTGTTCTGCAATATTGTAATGTATATCTATACCTGATCAAAGTTTTTCTATTGTGAGTTTTTCTGAATGAGCAACACTTAAATGGCAAGATTAAAAGGACACTTGTTATGGATCAGATTAGAAAATACAACTCTGGTGGAGTGTAAGGTTTAGTCTTTAAAAATGCCCTTGGTGGGGTGGTCCTACCATGGTATGCATTTGTCTGTACAGGTTAACTCATTTTAAAAATATGTCAACTCATCTTGACCTTTGCAGCTGGCAGGTTATTTTCCCCCTCCATATAACAGTACCCTTAAAATATGCAGCTCTTTTATGGCTCTTTCTCATGAGACCTTTGTTATTTGTATGAGAGATTTTAGTAACACTATAGACCAATCAAGACAGGTGGAGAGAAAATCTTGTATGTAATTCTCTGTATTTGCACATTTAATAGCAGAAAAGGGTCTGATTGACAACTGGCAGATTAGGTATCTTGTGTCAAAACAACTGTCCTTCCAATCAATGATGCATGATGCCTTCTCAAGAACTGACCTGGCACTTAATTCCTAAAGGCAAGCTCCCTTAATCATGGAGGAGGATATCAGATCACACTCCTCTGTTGGCGACAGATGATTTATACCCATAAAAGGCATAGATTTTGGATATTCAGCCCTTATGGTTAACATTAATGGGTGATGCTTAATATGGTTAATATGAATGCAGAGATGGTGGGTCTGCCTGTCCTGTGGGATGCTTTTAAATATTTTCTTAGGGGCACTCTACTAATAAAAGTGGCAAGGCTTAACATATTCTCAAGATCAAAAGAAAGTCAGATGTAACAAAAATTATGACATTTGAAATGCATTTACATTGCCTCTCATTGAAATCACGCTTGTCATGGCTGATGGCTCAAAAAGCCTGGTCTAACTATATCCTGGACAAATGGAAGCCTAGACTGCCTTTCTCTGGGCATGCTCAATATACTCAAGTGAATTGAGGGAGTAGCTTTATGGCTTATTTGGTAAGGGTGGAGATTTTCAAAAAGGACCATTCCTGCAGCAGTTGATGATCAAGTATTTCCTATGTAGCATTATTACCACAGTTTATACAATTATTATTATTATATGTGTCCCAAGCGGATTATTCTAACGATTGTCTGCTAGCTTATATCGGACAAAGTGTCTTACCAACATTCATGACTATCTCGACTCTTATATTACTGTGGAGGAGATAGATGCAGCTATTGCTTCCTTTCCCAATATCAAATCCCCAGCGATGGATGGTATACCCACTTAGCTCTATGAAAAGCATACAGCGTTACAAAATTGGTGACACTATATAAATAAATAGTGATGATAATGATAGACTGGTATATGATATACTCCTGGCATACTAAAGCTGCACAAGTTGTTCTCCTTTATAAAAAGATCTGTTTTGGGACTTTTAGCTCCTAAATAATAATCTTTACTTATTTGTGGTATATTTTATCTGTGCATTTAGAAATTAAAATTAATTAGATATCATTGTACTGCTTTATATTAATATTTTTATCTATATATCTATATACTTACAACCTTGATTTTTTTCACTGGTATACATATTTTAATAATAATGTTTTTCAGTTGATCTCTGCTATAGCGCTGATCACCTTTTTTGAATTCTTCTGTTTAGAAGCAATTACAGAATTTTTTTCTTTAAACTTAACCTCAGCACCATAAGGTATTTCATTTACTTTGGCCTCTCAAATGAAGACATACTTTTTCAGCCTCTGAAAAAAATTCTGTCTTATTGCAACTATACATTGGGAATTAGGGAGGTTGAACGTTCATTTGAGATATTGTGGGAGAGTGTTAGAGAATTAACTTTAATGCCCAAACAATGGAAGAAGATAAATGTTCTGGCCATAACAGCTATCTCAGCAATACAATTAAAGAAAGCAGTTACAAATTCTTGATGACATTGTACAAGTTCTCAAAGGAAATGTTTCTTGGTGTGTCAGATAGGCGATTGAGTCTTGGAAGGACTAGAGGCTCAGGAGGTAGTGTTGAGATTAGATAAGAAATGTAGAGGGGTACGAAAGGCTGATGTTAGGTGAGGAGTTTGAATTAGATACTAGGGAATGGGGAGTTTCGGGCAAGAAGAATGTCAGACAGGAGAAGGTTGCAATAGTCAATGCAGGGGATAATGAAATAGTGGAAATTAATTTTAACAGCATCATGGGTGAGAAAGGGTCTAATCCTGGCGATGCTTTAAAGGTGGAAGCAACAGGCTTGGTAGAGGAACTGGATGTGGGGATTGAAGGAGAGGCCGGAGCCGAGGATGACATCCAGGGAGACGACATAGAACAGAGGAGAGCAGAGTATTGGGGTTTGAGGAGGGAAGATGATGTGCTGTTTTAGGCATGTTAAGATAATATTTGGACATACTTGAGGAGATACCTGAGAAACAGCTGGACCCTTGAGAGAGAAGTAAACGGGAGAGTTTGGGGAGGAGAGGTAGATTTGGGTATCATCAACATAGAGGTGGTATTGGAAACCAAATAAGTGAACTAGTTCCCCTAGGAGAAGTTTATAGACAGAAGAGCTGAGGACAGAGCCTTAAGGGACCCCTACGGGTTGAGGTGTCATGTAGGCCAATGGACTGAAAGGTGTGCAGGAGGAGAGGATGGTCCACAGTGTAGAAAGCAGTAGAGATGTCCAGAAGGATAAGCAAGGAGAACTAACCTGTACACTTGGCAGAGAGAAGATTATTGGTGACTTTAGCAAGGGCAGTCTATGTGAGGTGCAGGGGACAGTAGCTAGATTGGAGAGGGTCAAGGAGGGAGTGAGAGGAGAGAAAGCTTTTGAGGTGATTATAGACAAGGCACACAAGTACTTTGAAGGTGAATGGGAGGAGAGAAATTGGGCAGTAGTTAGAATAAGGGTCAAAAAAAGTTTTGGGGAGGATGGGTGAGAGAAGAGCGTGTTTAAAGGAAGAGGGACCGGTAGTGGAGGTGCAGACATTGGGAGAGAGGGAACAGAGAAGGTGAGAGGGTAAGTAGAGGGGGGAGAAGATTACAGGAGAGCATGGACCTTGACCCTAGAGATAGTGGGGGTGAGATGGGAGGGGTACAAGATGGGTTGGCTAGAGGTGAAGGATAAGGGTAAAGCACACTATACATCTGTATCAAACACATTGGCAAGCACTATTTATAGTGAAGGTGTGTTTACTCACTAATTGGGATTTGCAGCCGCTCCAGGTTGTGTCTGGCACATGGAACTTTTACAAAATCATCTGTAACTACCACAGAATCAAACTCCATTCCTTTAGCTTTATGCACTGTTCCCAAAACATAATCTGAAAAATGAAAAAAAGAGGGAAGGGTAGTCATATTTTATGTGTACAAGACATAAGCTCAATCGAAACATAACAAACAATCTTTCTTCCCTACCTTACCCATTTCTGCAACAATCTGGGACATGTGTAAATCTTGCCTCACGTCACATTTAGCCCATCTACCTATCCTCCTATTATGGGATAATCCAACTTCCCACTCAGTGCTCCCAGCCCTGGCTAAAGGTGGACTACTGTTCTGACTATGATCTTTTGGACAGGGGATTCTGGCTCAAATTTGGTGAAATACAAAATAAATATCTGGACCTCTCGTTCAGATTTTTTTATTTATGTCCAAATGAGACATATTCTGGTCTCTCTTCCTCCAAATGTTATTCTTAGGAACACAAGTGAATTTGAAAAAGAATGCCTTTCTTACCCCTGAGAAGAGGTATGAGTTCAATTGTGGTTCCAAAACAGGCATGAAAAGGAGTGGAAGAGAGACCTGGGCACCTCCCCTGAGAACTGTTGGAAAACGATTAGGGAAAGAACTGCTGCCAGCTCCATCTCCTCTTCGATTAAATAAAATGCTTATAAAGGTCAATTATATATGGAACTACTGTACACCCCAGATAAGTGATCAGCTATGTATCCTTCTGTCTCCTCAGACTGCTTGAGAGACTGTGGCCTGCAAGGCTCGTTCCTTCACATTTGGTGGACATGCCCAAAAATCTCAGCCTTCTGGGACAGGTTTCAGTATCTTAACCTTGCTCCTGCCATGCTCTGTGATTAAACACCCTTGGACCTTTCTTATTTGGTATCCGATACAAGATGCAGAAAAATGCTAAGTTAGCTTCTCACATTTTAGCTGCAGCCAAATGCCGGAGTGGTGTATTGTGGAAGAAACGGGACCCGTCCCACGTTTCCTCCCTTAAATACTACATCAGGTTCATAGCATGCATGGAAAAAAATACCTACTTCCTACATGACAAAGAAAACACTTTCACTCAGGTTTGGGTCCCCTTTCTCAACAGAGAAAATCCACCTACTTCCATGACCCACAGTTACCCCTACCTGTCTATTCTCCACAAACTCCACTAAACTCAATTGACCGGCTAGATCCCTTGACTTAAACGTTCCTCTATCCTAAATAATGAGAAATTGCTCCTCTTATGAGTTACCCTATTAACCAGCTCATTTTTCACAATGCCCCCCCCCCCCTTGCTACTCCTCCTCCTCTCCCCCTGTCCCACCCTATCAAAGTTCTTACAAAGTGTTTTAGTTATATTCATGCTAATGCTGTCAAAATTTGGACATCGTAAATATGCTTATTGCCTAATCTTTATTGTCATATACAAATGGTGATCTCCTTCCGTATAGCTATCAATAACACATCTCAAGTCTTATCAGACACAATATTCCTCCATTACGGAGGGCCAAAAGCTGGATCGAATCTTGTACCTGTGATTTATTTTCCAACCACTATAAAATAAACCAAAGCAACTATTAAACCTTGTTACCAAATAAAGCTCAGTTGGCTTTCCGGTTGACATTTACAAAAATACACTGACCGCCTGACCCAGCACTTACTAAACAGATTTAAATGGTCATATCAACTCCATGCTTCACCCCATCAATGTCAAGATTATACCTCATAGTATATTGAATAAATCCTAATGGGATCGACAAATTTGAACAGAACTTTATTTTGTGTATAATAAGTTTTAGAAAATTGTGTTTGTTATCTATGTTTGCAACCACTATTCTGGCCAACATATCGAAATATCTAATACACTTAGGTTTCTGTACTGATGTTTGATTAATCAACTCACAAAAATATCTATTACAATAACCACAGTCCTAAATTGGGAGTGCCCTGCATAAGTAGCATTTATTTTTTCATTTTGTTCAGAAAGTATTGATAGCATGTATCTTTCCAGTAGTAGGAATATTTATTCTTAAAGTTGGAATCCAAAACTCTGTATGGAAACTAATTATGATGATTAGGTATTAGTAATCAGTAATCAACAACAACTAAGATAATTTTGTCATAAAACCCTTCAACTTCTAAACCTTTTTTATCATTCTTGTTTCCCTTTGCAATTGGGCTAATGCTTCAATTATCAGGACAAAGATTAGAAGACACAAAAATTATGGGTGATAAATTGGCATCCTGTCTATTTCCACTGTATATCGGAAATAAGGAGGAGAGAAAGCCTATATTGCTGACTCTAGCAGAGGAAACATATATACAGTTATTACACTCCTTACTATTTTACCCCTGAATCCTAAAATCTCTAAAACAGACTCAATATATAAAAAATGTATTCTGTTAAAGGCGTTTCTAAAGCTAAGGGAATACTGTGCAGTAGCCCAGGAGAATTGCATAATTTTGCAATATTTTCAGGAAGCATCTGGTTTTGTCATGAGCTTACTAAAACAACTATCTCACATCTAGAAGGGATGGCAAGATATGGTTTCATTTCAAAGTCAAACTTTTAGCACAATTTAAGCAAAAGTTGATGGTTTTGCCTAGCATTGGGATGGTTGACAGTCACCTCCAAAATCAACTTTGGAAGGAAAGAGCGAATTGCCACTTCCTTAAAAAAAAGTGTAGGTATGCAAATAGCCAGCTGCTATGAAAAAGTTTGCCTTATTATTATTAATCTTTATGGATAGGGTGCCACATAAGGTCCGCAGCGGCGCACAGAGGGAAAACAACAAGACAGTACATGGTATAACAGCACAATACAGTAAACAATAACAACACAACTCTCAGCACAGCTACTGGGATGCAAATGGCATATTCAGCACAGGCAGAAACCTGTGCCCATTAGCGTGGTAGCAACTAACAGGTGTAGAGCCACTGAAAGAGGTGCAAAGACAATGGAGGAGTGGAGTCAATTGGCAGAGAGCCCAAGGAGGAGGTTCGCAGTGTAATTGGTGAACAAAAGTTATAGGTAATGAGAACAGGAGTGGAGGGCCTTGCTCACTAGAGCTTACAATCTAAAGGGAAAGGGGCAAACAAATGGTTCACACATGAAGGTGAGCCAATATAAGGGGATCCAAGGGCAAGATGCAAGAGTGGGAGAGATGGAAAAGATGCAAGAGATGGAGGATGGAAGAGGGCGAGTTATACACTACATGGTGAAATGGTTAAGTGGAGGACTGGTAGGCTTTTCTAAACAGGTAGGTTTTCAATGACCGTTTGAAGCTATACAGGTCAGGGGATAATCTGATAGAACGAGAGAGATTGTTCTAGTTTAGGGGGGCATCATGGGACAAATCTTGGATAAGGGAGTAAGATAAGATTACCAGAGGGGAGGAAAGGCGATGGTCATTGGCTGACCAGAGAGGGCAGGAGGGAGTATGTATGGAAATAAGATTTCAGATGTAGGAAGCAGTGGAGTTGGAGATGGCCTTGTACGTGAGGGTGAGGAGTTTAAAGAGGATCCTGTAGGGGTTAGGGGAGCCAGTGTAAGGTTTGGCAAAGAGGAGGAGCAGATGTGTAGCAGTGAGAGAGGAAGATAAGTCTAGCTGCAGCATTAAGTATAGATCGAAGAGGAGCGAAATGGGAGCGCAGAGGCTTTTAAGCAGAAGGTTGCAGTAGTTGAGACGAGAAATGATCAGTAAGTTTATAAGAATTATTGTGGTGTGTAGAGGAAAGGTCTGATACAGGCAATATTCCGGAGCTGGAAGCAACAGTATTGGGCAAGAAATTGAATGTGAGGGGTGAAAGGGACGAGTAGTCAAGACTGACACACAGGCATGAGTTGTGGAACAGAGTAGATGGTGGTGTTGTCAACAGTGATAGAGAGGGTTGGGAGGAGAGGCGACTCTTGATGAAGGGAAGACAATGATTTCAATTTTAGCCATGTTAAGTTTGGAAAGCATAAAGACATCCAGCAGGAGATGGCGGAGAGGCAACTGGACACCCAAGAGAGGAAGGAAGGGGAGAGCTCTGGAGATGAGAGGTAGAGTTGAGTGTTATCTCCATAGAGGAGGCCGAAGGAACTGCTGAGTTCACCCAGGGTGGAGGTGTACAGAGAAAAAAGCAGGAGGGTCAAGGATAGAACCCTGTGGGACTCCTATGGAAAGGATGGATGGAGGGAGGAGGAATCAGAGGTAGAAACAGAAAAGGAGAGGCTGGCGAGGTTTTTTTTGTCTAGTCTATCTTAGTTTAGTCTAGTTTATTTTGATGCTGTAAAACCCCTCCTCAGCACATTGTTAAAAACCAGCAGAGAGTCAATGCATCAAAAAAGAAAGACCCTCTGTACCCTGGTATAAAAGATTAAGCCAAGAAACACTATTATCTGATTCAGAACAAGGATGGATATTTGATAATTCAATATATACAAACAGGGTCGGACTGGCCTGCCAGGGAGCCGGGATATCCCCCGGTAGGCACCAACCCATGTATACTCCGCCCCCTTTCGAGGGAACAAGTATTTTTTTAAAAAAATAATAAAAACAAAAATAAACTTATCACTTTGCAGGGCCCCTCCTCCCTTCTCTCTACTCCATTTGCATTGAATGGCGGGCGTGACATCATCAAGTCACACCCCACATTGAGTGAGGAGCGGCTTGTTTGTTTGACACCTGGAACAGGTGAAATATATAACAGACATTCTATCGCCAGCTTTGGCTTTAGAACTGGTCCATTTTTCCAACATAGTGTAAAGGACAGTGAGACAATCTGACCTAGAAATAATCTATAAATCTGGTGCAGCCACTCCCCTACCCCAAACAAAGAGTTCAGATCTATTATAAGATCATTAGAAAAAAGGGGCAGTAGCTTTAACAATCTGCTACAAACTTTAAATATAGGAAATAACAGATCTAGAAAATGAGGTACTTAGCACCACAGGCTTCCATACAGTAGCAGGAGTCTCTTGAGGAGAATCTCAGAGGACAAGAGCTTTAGTACAGTAGAAAGAAGGCAGCCACAGGTACAGCAAACCATGAGACACACAACTCCAGTTCTTCCAGGGAGTAATGTTCTGGCGAGCTTTCCCCTGAAGGGAAGCCCGCCAAGCGGGAGGAACCATCTGCAGGGGGTGTTCCTCCCCTGCATGCCCAGTGCATTGGGAGGCAGGGTAGCAGGTCTCCCCGCTGGCTCCCTTGCCCCTAGTGACATCAACTCTAAAAAGGGCGACACCTGGTTAGTAAAAAATGCTCTGGTATAGCCAGGGAATGCTGAAAAATAAAACCTCTCGCAACTATACTGGCAGGGGGACGGGGAGTGGTAACATCTTGAAAATGCTGGTGCTTCACAGTGAAGCCATTTTTTGCACTGTCTATCTTCAAAAGCAGCACTTCCTCCAGAGAACTATGCAATCTCTTGCATGAGAGTGAAAGTTCCTGAGTGCAGTAATTGCAACCACAATGTAAAAAAATAAAAATAAAAGTTAAAATAAATATTAAGATAGAAAAAACCTGCCCAACTCTTTGGACACGTAAAATGAACTGTTGAGTAGGATTGAGAGAGGAGAGTCTTCAGAGTTAACTATTAAGTGGCCAGATCCTGTGCCCTCACATCAACCCCAAAGTAGCAGTGTCCACCAGATCGGATGGAGGAGAAATAGAACTCTGTGGAACAAAATTCTACTGGCAAATATCCAGTGACCATACCTGCATATGTTGTATCAGGTGTATGACAACATTCTATCCTCTTCACCAGCTCAGGTATTCGGTGATTGTATTTTACAACAATGCCAATTTTGGCTTCCAACTCTTTATCTTCAGAACTCACTGCATAATTTTTTAAAGCTGAAAATCCCCCTTTTTTTATCCATGCTGCTATAAACCGGTCTTTTATATATAGTCCCCCTAATAAGAAAAGAAAAAATAAATAAAGCAATGCCATCATCAAATGTATCACAAAAGTTCCAAATGGAATAAAAAATGGGGACTATGATTTGTAACCATGCAATGTAGCATATAGATATTTCCAAAGTGGTTTTTAAAAACATTTTATTCCCAAGACATCATCAATGCCCGACATCACTAATACTCTTACGGCTGAATGGATCTGAATCCCTGCAGCTATGTTCCAAAATCTAGTGGAAAGCCTTTCCAGAATAGGGGAGGCTGTAATAGCAGCAAAAGGAACCAATTCTGTATTATTATGTCTAGGATTTTGGAATAATATGTTTAACAAGCACATATGGATGCAACGTTTGAGCGTCCACATACATTTGGCCATATAGTGTATATAAATGTACCCAAATGGCCACAAAGAAGAAACTTACGACTTTTTTTTTCAGATTCCAGCTGAAGTAATATCCATAGGTCATGGATTTTGGTCAGTCCAAAATTTTCTGGTCCCTGAAAGGAAATGGGAAAGATTAAACCGCCATATTTTAAATATGTCCAAAATCCTCATATTGTGCGATTTGTGATTGTCACTTGACCTGTCCCTGTAGAACAGACAGTTATTAGCACGATGCTATGAACAGGATACCGCTGCAGGGACATATCACATTTTCCAGTAATAGCAATAGGAAGGTGCATTTAAAAATTCAAATAAGCAGTAGGAATGTACAACTAAGAAACAGGTAAACAAGAGTTTAAATAATGTACCACTGCATTAAAATCAAATGATTTCATCGCTGGTACAATTAATATGGAAGTCAAAGCATACCCCAATAATATGGATTCTTGGTGGATTTTCTCCACTGGTAACAGACACAGCTTGGTCAAACACACAGGCATTAGTTCTGGATAAGATTGCAACCCTTGTTTGGGAGCAGTCACGAACAGTACCTATAATACAAACTAAAGTAATAAGGGACTTATATTGAAACATATGCTATAATATGAATATACAAAGTGTGAAATTTATCTTTAAATCTATCCACTTAAGCTGCTTAATATGAAACAATCTAAAGAAAAAGAGATTATAGTAACAACCAAAATAGCAACTTATTAGTAAGGTAAGCCAAATACATATCTGCATTACCATATACAAAACTAGTTTTCAGATATTTGGCTTTTATAAGGCATATTTTCAAAAACTATTTTTGCATTTTGAAGAAAATGCCAAACAGAGTTCTATTACAGGAAACATGTGGGAAAAACAGTTCACCTGTAATGACACAAAAAAACTTTGTTTCGTGTAATGATTTGACAAACTGGAGCCTGTGAACTGATAATCACACATGGTTTGGAACCAGGAATCCTTGGGATAATGTTCTTTGAAAAGCAGTAACTGTAACATGTCATAGTTCTCACCTTCCTGGTTACCTCCAACTAAAACTTTGTGTCGTACTTTCTTACAAGCATCAAGTATTGTAGCGCCAATATAAGCAATTTCAGCACCAAATCGAAAGCTCTAAAACAGAGGACAAGAAAAATGCATGTGTCAGATTAAACAATTTGTCTGCAAATTAGGCAGATATGTGTTATCCAGAAAGACACCAGGGGGTATTTGTTCTAAACTGCGGGTTTGAAAGAGTGGAGATGTTGCCTATAGCAACCAATCAGATTCTAATTATCATTTATTTAGTACATTCTACAAAATGACCGCTAGAATCTGATTGGTTGCTATAGGAAACATCTCCACTTTTTCAATCCCGCAGTTTAGTAACCATACCCCCAGGTCACAAATCCAGCTAGAACGTGACATTTTGCACCTTGGCAAAACAAAGTTCTGCTGCAAGGGAGGTGGATTTAAAATGTGCAGTCAGATTTAGAGTTGACAGGACGCTTGTTCTAACTCAACTGTAAATGGCAGTGTACAAATAAATTATCTAATATGCAGTTGCACAGCTCTTTGAAGGGATTAGTCAAATACACAGAAGAAAGGAGCAGGGTATCTATAATTTAAATACTATGAATAGTTTTAAAAATATTTTTATTGTCCACTTTTGTGGAATTTTTTGGGTTTACAAAAAAGAATATTAAAGACCCAGACATCAGTTACACACCTTACCACCGATTTACAATCATTCCTCCATGCAAGTACCCTGACTCAGCTTGGGAACCGTGCAACATAAAGCCTTATATTCATTCCTAGAGACAAGGGAGTTGAAATGTGGAAAGAAAGTGGTCCAATGCCTCCAAACACAATGTCAAGATTGCTTAGATCACTCACATAACACAAAAAAGCTATTTATTTTTTTTACATTTAACGGGTCCTTAATTGTATTAAGGTGATTACTTGTATTAGGGTTTTTAATTGTATGTGAATACTTTTATTTTACCATCATAAAGCACCATACAGTAAAAGATTGCCAGCCGTACGGGTCTGAGGCTGGAATCCAGCCCCAAACCATCAGCTTGTGTGTGATTTCTTAACACATATGGAACTACTCACTGTGTTTTCCCTGATGTCTGCCCACTCACTACTATCCAGAGTCTCCTCTAAATCCGCTCCTCCGGTTTATGGGGATTCCTGATACAGTCCCAGTTGATTTGAGTATGACATATAGTGCAGAAATTAGAACCTTTGCTGGGGCTTGTCTCAGACTAAAAGACTTGAAGGTTGTAAATGGTCTGCAAGTTAGGTAGCCTTTAATTATGCTATGGTAATGCCTAATTTGCAAGAACTGGCAAAATAAATTCTTATTGGGTATGTTACAATGTGACTGAACCACGGAGAACGTAGGAAACATGTATCCATCAGTGAAATCATTAATATTTCTAATTCCTCCCAGGAGTCCCAGAATCTATGGACTTGGCTTGGTTTAAACTCTGGACTCTCAAAAAGTGGAATAATTGGACAAGGAGATGGTGATAACACAATGAGCTTCTAGCTCCATCCTACATCATTTTAAATGAAGAAACAAAAGGATTGGAGGGAAACCGCCTCAGGGCACAGATGTCAAGGGAGCCAGAAGATGGGTGAAAGAAATGCTAGCTTTTAGCTATCTGCTTCAACCAAGTGCAGATCTTGGACACCTTGAAGCTACTTCCTACTTCGACCGAGTTGCGATGTCAGGCAATAGTACTTGAAGTTCAGGATGCCCAAGCCCCCTCCCTGAGCTGGTATTGTAGTATACACCATCTAACCCTAGAGCAATTCTTAGCCCATATGAATTGAAAAACATTTTATTGATTCAATTGTAATGCATAAGTGGGGTATACGAATCGGGAGAGTTTAAAACAAGTACAGGAATCTTGGTAGGACATTCATTATAACTGCATTAATGCGGCCTATACAGCATATAAATTGATGGACCCAAGTGTCGAGGTCGGTTTTAATCTGTGAGAGTAGTTTTGGGAAGTTGGGTTGGAAGAGCGATGGTATTGCTTGGTAATGTACACTCCAAGAAAAGAGGATTTTTACTCACCGTAAAATCAATTTCTCTTACTCCACTGGGGGACACTGCGATACATTGGGGTATAGTAGTGGGTGTGGGAGTTCAGGCACTAATAACTTCTATGATTTTTACTCCCCTCCTCTACTATGCCCCTCCCCTCCTGAAGATACCTCAGTTTTGACTAACCAAGTGTACTATAAGGAGCCGCCCTAAAGAGCAAAGAATAGAGGCATAAACATTCACAATCAGATTGTCTACAGAGCAAGGGAGGGTGCGCAGTGTCCCCCAGTGGAGTAAGAGAAATTGATTTTACGGTGAGTAAAAATCCTTTTTTCTCTTTACTGCCACTGGGGGACACTGCGATACATTGGGGACATTCCAAAGCTGCCCCTATGGGAGGGAATGCTCTGGAGCGGCTGCGCGTAATACCTTCCTGCCAAAACTCGCCTGCAATCTGTAAAATTTGACAAAAGTATGAACAGATGACCAAGTGCCCGCTTTGCATAGCTGTTCAGCTTAAGCACCATGATGCGCCGCCCAAGACGCACCAACTGCCCTGGTAGAGTAAGCCCTAAGCGCATGAGGAACTGGCCGAGATGCTCGGACATAAGCCAGGCTAATGGTGGCGGTGATCCACTGAGCAATAGCCTATTTTGACGCTGGCCAGCCACGCTTCTTTACATTGTATAAGACAAACAGATCTTTAGTCTTGCGAACTGAGGCTGTGCGGTCAACGTAGCACCAGAGAGCCCGAACAACATCCAACAACTGCAAGTCGTAATCAAAAGAGTCAACCGAAGTAGAAGAGGAAGACGAAACAGGCCGGAAGGCCGGAATGCCAGAACTACAATCTCCTGGTTGAGATGGAACCTTGAAACTACTTTTGGGATAAAAGAGGGCTTTGTACGTAGCACCGCTCTATCCTCGTGAAACACTAGACAGGGAGAGCTACAGCAGAGCGCTGCCAGCTCCGACACCCTTCTAGCCAAAGAAATAGCCAAGAGAAAAACCGTCTTCCACGTAACATGGTTCAATTCTGCCGTCTGAAGAGGTTCGAATGGCGGAAGACAAAGTGCTCTCAGCACCAAATTTAATTCCCAGGGCTCTACTGGATGAGAGAATGGGGGCTGAATATGAAGAACCCCCTGCAAAAAAACCTGGACCTCCCTCAGAGGAGCCAGTTTTCGCTGAAAATAAATTGAGAGCGCTGATACCTGTACCTTAAGGGATCCCAGTCTGAGCCCCTTATCCAGCCCCTCCTGCAAGAAGGCCAACAGTCTGGAGAGGCTAAACCTGGAAGTATGGAACCCCTTAGACTCACACCAGAGAATATAGGATTTCCAAACTCTGTGATAAATAGCCGAAGAAGATGACTTCCTCGCCTTGATCATGTTGGCAATAACCCGTGAGGAAAAACCCTTAGCCTTGAGAACTAAGGATTCAATAGCCACGCCATCAAAGCCAGAAGATCTAAATTGGGTAAAGAAGGGGGCCCTGAACGAGAAGGTCTGGGCGCATGGGCAGATGAAATGGCTGTCCTGTTGACATTCCTAGAATGTCCGAGAAAAAAGCCCTGCGAGGCCACTGAGGGGCTACTATGATCGCGGGAACTCGTTCTCTTTTCAGTTTCTTCAGAACCCGCGATAGCATCGGAAAAGGTGGAAACAGATACACCAGACTGAAGTGCCATGGAATGGCCATGGCGTCGGATGTGTGTGCTAGAGGGTCCCAGGACTTGGCGCAGTACAGGGGAACCTGATGATTTAGCCTGGAGGCCATGAGGTCTATTTCCGGCATACCCCAGCGTTGAACTAGGAGGGCAAAGACCATCTTGCACAGAGACCACTCTCCCGGGTGAACCTTCTGCCTGCTGAGGAAATCGGCTTCCCAGTTGTCTACTCCTTGGATATATACAGCCGAAATCTGGGGAACATAATGTTCCACCCAGATCATGATCTTGACCGCCTCTTGCATGGCTCCCGTGCTGCGAGTCCCCCCTTGATGATTTAAGTATGCTGCGGCCGTGGAATTTACAGACTGAATTTGAAGAGGCTTCCCTTTCAGGAACCCCTGCGCCTTTGTCAAGGTCCTGTGAACGCCCTCAGTTCCAGGACATTGATCGGAAGAGCAGCCTCCTGGGGAGACCAGAGTCCCTGAAACCTTATGGATCCCGTCACTCCTCCCCAGCCTGAAAGACTTGCGTCTGTGGTAACTAAGGTCCAGAGGCCCGATTGGAGGGTCTGACCTTTGTTCAGATTCCTCGTGGACAACCACCACGTTAACGAAAGCCGAGTTGGCCTTGACAGGCGGATGATCTGCCTGTCTAGATATTCCTGCGACCCCGACCACTTCCGAAGGATCTCTAGTTGGAGAGAGCGGGAATGGAACTGGGAAAAGGGTACCGCCTCGTATACAGAAACCATGGTCCCCAGCAGTCTCATGCAGCTGAGCATGGAAACATGAGGACGAATAAACAGTGTTCTGGTTCTGCGCTGGAGGGCGCTGATTTTGTCCTGAGGCAGGAAAACTCTTTGTGCAACAGTGTCGAACACTAACCCCAGGAAGCGCATGTGCTGAGCTGGAATGAGGAAGGATTTCGGTACATTCAGGATCCACCCATGGGCTTTCAAAAACTCCATTGTGGTCTGTACATGGCGAGCTAAAATTTCTGCAGACGTTGCTTTTAAAAGTAGGTCATCTAGATAAGGGACTATCGTGACTCCCTTTTGTCTCAGAACACTCGCCATAGTGGCCATGATTTTGGTGAAAACTCGGAGAGGAAGCCAGGCCGAAAGGGAGGGCCCTGAACTGAAAATGGGCAGGCCCCACCACAAACCGCAGAAGACGGTGATGACGCTCCCATATGGGGACATGCAGATAAGCATCCTTTATGTCGATGGAAGCCAGGAACTCTCCCTCTTCCATACTTGCAATGACCGTCCGAAGGGACTCCATCTTGAACCTCTGGGCTATCACCTGCTTGTTTAGGGACTTGAGGTTCAGTATAGGGCGAAAAGTTCCGTCCGGCTTTGGCACCAGGAAGAGATTGGAGTAGAAACCCTGACCTCTTTCCTGCGCTGGAACGGGAACAATAACTTCCGACCCCTGGAGCTTCGACACCGCCTTCAGAAGTGCCTGACGACTGAGGGAACAAGCGGGCACAGAGGACGTACCTCTGCGACCTGTAACATCACATTAGTAAACTTCTCCATGGCTGAGGCAAAGGACTTAATGCAAGTCAGCTCTTCCATGGCTGCTGTTGGTTGTGCCGGGACGGGATGCTCCTGTGCTCCAGCCTCACACGCAGTGCAAAGGGAACTCTTGTCATGCTGTCCCATAGGAAGCTTTGTTTTACATTTGGCACAAGCAAAATACATCACAGACACTCCAGAGGATCCTTTATCAGAGGTCCCTTTGTTAGACATAACTGAACAGTATAACAGTATGAACTGAGAAGACTAGTCAGCAAACTAAATTTAAAACAGATAGTGTCAAAACAGCAGAACAAGATTTGTAGCCAGATCTATATACCAGGGTACAAACCTGCCCCAAAACTAACTTTATCCTCTTCTGCTAAGCAGAACAATGTGCAGTGAATACTTAAAATGCTTTTATAGACAAATTAAACACAGTTTAACGATACCAATCACTGGAGAGGCAAATTAGAGGAGAGAAGCGACATGCAGCTGCACAATATGTGCTTAAAATGGCGACTCCGCTGTGCAGGATCTTGAGAAATGCAGGAAAGGAAGGTCCTCCTCCTGATCTGCCCCTTAAAAAAAATGTCTGCTCCTCACTGTACTACCGATCAGCGCATACTTAAATATGGCTGTCGGTATCTATTGCACACACGCTGAGATTTACATTGCCCAGGTCGCGGGTGTGCAAGACAGGTGCAAGGAAGACCAAGGTATCAGCCGCTTCTTACCTTGCGCGGGGATCAGGGTGAAGGAAGCCCAGGACTGTTCACCCTCTCTGGGTCTTAGGATCGATCCCCGCGAGACACCTCTGTTAAAAAATAAAAACGTGAAATCTATTTCTAAACTGAGTATTGGCAGGAGCCTATACCAAAATGGCCTAACTCCTAAGGCACTAAAAAAACCCTGAAGTATCTTCAGGAGAGGAGGGGCATAGTAGAGGGGAGTAAAAATCATAGAAGCTATTAGTGCCTGAACTCCCACAACCACTACTATACCCCAATGTTTTGCAGTGTCCCCCAGTGGTAGGAAAGAGAAATTTATTTTTTGGTGGATTCCATTTAAAAGGAAAGCTCTGTTCCAGCATATCTTTTATCTCCTCAGATATGTAAAAATACAAATCTCAGCTTTTGGGGGTTTCTTTTATATGCTGAATACTTGCAGCTTTAAAGATTAGGGAGGAAGGCTTTCGAATTAGTAACTGTAACTGGAATGTCATCTATGTACAAGGCTAGTTTATGCTCAGAGTTCCCACTTTTATATCAGATATAGCCAAATTGAGCGGATTTTAGATGCTAGGGGCTCTATGATTAGTGTAAATATTAATGGTGAAAGGACTTTGTTTCATACCAATGGTGATTATGAACGGGAGGGGGGTCAATACATTTGCCAAGACAGTTGTCATAGGCTTTTCAAGTATTGTGGCATACATTTTAAGGTTAACATTTAGTAGCAATATTGGCCTGTAATTTGCTTAGAGAGTCTTGCTTATTGGGTCTTGCCCTGGTTTTGGAATCACCACTGTATTGGCTAGCGTAGTAGCTAAGTCAAATGCTGCCTCCTCAAGAAAATTATTAAAATGTTTGGTGAAGTGTGGAGGCAACATATGAAGTATTTTTTTCTTGGAATAATTAGGCGTCAGGGGAAGTTTTTCATTTTTTAATAGCTTTTAAGGCTCCCTTCCTGCGTTATGTCAGCATTGAAGAGAGATAAGTTGGCCGAGGAGAAAGTAACTAACTCAGAGTTAGGTATTTATCAAGCTCACTGTTTAGAGTGACCATTTGTAGGGCAGTTTGTACAGTTATTCCTATAAATTATGTAGACAGCATAATGATTTTAGTTAATCAAAATTCTTTTTTATAATTATTGAATGGCATTACCATAAACTGGTACTCTGTTGTTATTTGTGATATACCAGAGTATTGTAACCATTGCTCATGGTGGGATTTTTGTTGGATGTACACAACTGGGAAGAGTTGAACTTTGTTTATTTGGAGCAATCACTGCTGGTTGTCAAAGTCTCTTACAACAGTTTACAAACCCTTTCTAACCTTATGAATACTAGCAATACTTTCTTCAGTCCTCACAAATAATTACATCTGATTGTCTTCCCATTGATGCGCCTAAGTGAAATAACTCTCTTAATAAACCATTTATTTTAGGGAGAACATGAAAATGAGCTTTGAGTTTTTTTGGCATGAGTGTTTAACTAAATTATTAATTATTAATAATTAGTCATCTTTATTTAGAAAAAAGTAACAAGTAATGCAGGAATACAGAAAACAGAACAGAGAGTTCACAAACTCTATAGACACTGGTTTATTTTGGCCACAAATATATTGACAGAAATGCACTTACCTCAGTAAGATAGAAGATGTGAGTGTGCGGCACCTCACAAAGAGCATTCACAGCCCCACGGAAAGTGTAAATCTGCTGGTGAGGATCCCCAACAAAAATCTTCCCACACTTCTGGGAAAGTACAACCTGCATAATAGCTACAACCAAATTAATATCAATAACAAGAAGTTATTACTCTTCATTTTACTGGACATGCTGTAAAATATTTAACATGAAACTGCTGATTTTTATCTTATAGACAGGAGTCAGTATCAGTTCACTTAGTGTGAAGATGGCTACAACTTCCCCACTATATGGAGTAATGTCACACGATTCAGATATTAGGTTGGAAAACTTAACATATCGAGGGCAGATCTTGCACTAAACACATTGAGCACTGTATAGAAATTGCAAGGAATAGAGCAAAGCTACATAGCACACCCAGATCAGCACAAAGCCTTCAAAATGTAGCAGTGTTTATTGAAACTTATGTTCTTAATGCACTTGCAAGCAACCTAACTGTTGGAAAAGTCTGACAATTTAATCATTTGATAATACTGTCTCACACGATAGTTTCTTTATAAGCAACGAATATGGTGTTACACTCACAAGGAGTACAGTCTTGAGCTTCATCTACAAATATGGCATCATAAAAAGAGAGAATTGGTTTTTGGAGCTGCCAAAGCTTCAGATATCCTGTTAAAGAGAAAAGTCATGATTATTATTATCATATTTAACATAATGATTATGGTAATTTACTCATTACTACACTACACAAAAAACATATACACACACATGCGCATATTATATATATGTATATATATTTATTATACACACACACACATATACGTACAGTACATACACATATACGCATGTGAATACTAACGAAAAAAAAGGCTTGAGAAGAGAATATACCACACTGTGTTTATAATTTGCCCAATTTAGCATTAGGAGTGAAACCAGATAGAAGATGCAATTGTGCACCTTTGCTAAACCATGTGGAGTTTAGGAGAGAGGGGAATTTAAAATGTGGGGAAAGATTTAATATTGAAAGGGGGCGCATCCTATGTGGTTTCATGTTAAGGCAGTTGTATATTACATACATGCTAGAGAGGGAACTTTACTTTTCATTTAATATTACAGGTGTGGCTTCCACTCCCTTAATAAGTGTTCCCATTCTGCCACTAATGAGGCAACCCAAATTATTTAATACTGTGCAACAAATGTAGAGGATAAATGTTTACAAGATATGTTAGATTACCAGACCAAGTTTATATGTACTAGATTGATAGAAATACTAATTGGCAACAAAGTCTAATGAGTAGTTAGTACATGGCAACATAGTTGTAGTAGGAGCAGTTAGAATATATATATATATATATATATATATATATATATATATATATTTCTGGGCCTTGTCATAAGTAATATTACATAAGGTAACAGTGGTTTAATGGCTAGTTTCTTTCTACGCTGGACTTCTTGTGTGAAAACACATTACAGCCTAAAAATGCTGTGTTTTTCATGGCCAATTGGGCTACTTCAGACCTAAGTGCCTCCCAATCTCTGGGAATGTGGGAACAAGGATGACGATCAGATGCTGATTGGGATGGAAAGTAGATATGGCTATATGTCACAAAGATCGCTAGCCGCTTGGTGGTAGGGCACAGCGGCTGGAATGGCCCTTGTATGGGCCGGCCATTTATTTTCAGCTCTGTTCCATTGCACTTGATGAACATTTACATATACAATATTACATACTGTTGATTTTGTATGTCGAATCCCCCCTATTTAAAAGGCCTTGTTTTAGTTTTCCATAAATAACATATGTGTAAGAGATTTGGGTAATTCTCACCATCATGCGTCATTCTGTAAGCAGGCTCACGCGTTTCTTCAAGTCTTTTCATTTCCTCCCAAATGTTATCTGCTTCTCTCACTGCAAACTAAATAAACCAAAAGGAATATGATGACTGTATTTGCCAATTATCTTTAGGCTGATTTACTAAAAGCATAAGTCTGTTTGCCACATCAGTGGTTTGTTTCCTGCTGGGTGCTCCTACACAAGCTTTGCTTTAATCTCATTGGATTGCTGGATGTGAACACTGATTTAAAGACTATACCAAGAAGATAAATTCTAAATGAGTCATTTCATTTTTGATATTAAAGATAACCATGTATAACATTCTATAAAAAAGAAAATAATAAAGTTGCATAGTGCATTATTGTACAATAAATCAATTCAAATTGCCAATTATTCCACTCCATTATCCATCATAATTGCATTTACGTATTTGTAAATGCAGTGTGTGTTTAGCACATGTATACATGTTTTATTTTCACCAAAGTGATTTATTTAAAATCCGTATCACAGATCTGCACAAGATGGGGGAAATCACATCCTTAGTACATCAGCCTGTTAGGTCCAGTGATCGCTTTGATTAATAAATAGATACCTGCTGTTCCTCTGAAGTCACCAACACCTTTTCTCCATGGTAATTTTTGCACCATATAGGAACATGGTCTCTCTCAATTGTGGCATCAGCAGAAGAGAAAAAAGTCTCTAGTGTCTTAACGACAAGCTTTGCTCGGATATAGCCAGCCTGCCCTTCAGGAAGAACAAAGTTAACAGAATATGGAGTGAGTTTGGAAGGGTTCAACTTCTTCCTTTGTTGATACCTAAAACAAACAATGTTTACATATTCAGTTGATTTGTTATATTTTACACAATAAGTGCAACATAAACATATTTTTCTCAGACTATAATCCCGATTCTCCCGAGAATAATTATTTCAAGTTTACTTTACACAGCTTGGTGCACAGAAACAAATGTGTACATTTTAGTTTTTAAAAAGTTAACCATTTTCAACATCACTTTACCTACCAACAAGCTTTCCCCAGGTTCCAGCAACACTTCTCCATTGCTGGATCACTTGCACTTGTGGTCAGACTTGACATTTTCTCTGAAAACCCCTATGTGGAAGTTTTACTTCTGTATTTGAGTTACACATACTTTGTATTTAGCGATATGGTGCTCAGAACAAATGTTTCCTAGGTATTGTGCTGAAGTCAAAGGTTGTCCTTGATGTGTTGGGTACAAATTCCCAACAGTAGAGATACCAACAGAAATAATACAGCCATGAAAACGCTGACATGTATAAAATCCCGACATTCAGAAAATACAGACATTTTGATCGCTGACAGTGAAAATGACAACAGTCACAATGCCGACATCAATCTAGCAATGCGATCGGCTCTGGCGGCTATAAGGTCGCCAGACCCACCGGCAGTAAATGGTGATAAAAATAAATAAAGGGGAAAAATACCCCCTCCCCCCATATTGACTGTGTGCTGCCAGCCTTGTACTGGTCAGAGGAAAATAGGGGGGACAAACAGCGTGGGGTCCCCCTGATTCTCATCCAACCATCCCTAGGCTTAGCCAGCCAGGGTTGGTGGCACTATAGCGTGGGAACCCACATGCCATGATGCCAATCAGCCCCAGGATAGTCAGCACGGGACTGGATTCCCTAGGGAGTTAGGGTCCACAAAAAATGCAGCCCCCTGACAGCAACAGTGCTCTTCTGTGAGGTAATGAAAGTGTTGAAAAAATAAATTAATGAAACACTATTTTACATTGGTGAACTACAGGTCCCGGCAAGCTCAGGCTGCTATGAACAATTTGGGCATGGTGGCACTTGGGGAATTTCGCGTTTCCTCCAAACAGCCCTAGAGAGGCTAAGCCAAGGGCTAGTTGGAATAAAATAGCGGGGACCCCACGCTGTTTGTCCCCCTAATTTTCCTAGGACCAGCACTAGGCTGGCAGCATTAGGGTTTTATTTGACCCTTAATTACCCACACCCACTTCCCAGGTGTGTGTGAAGAGCCCTGGGGTGCGGTACGCTTTTTCCCCTTTCCTTTATTTAATGCCGGTATTGTGACTGTTGGCAATTCCACTGTAGGCAATCACAATGTCGGTGTTTTATCCGTGTCGGGATTTTATACATATCAGCATTTTCATGTCTGTTGGCATTTCTACCATCGGAAATATGACTACCATTGGTCCCTGACAGCTGAATTTCAGGACCAGATTCCGAACCAACCTCATTTTACTACGAAAGAAACTTACAATTTGTCAGACTAGTAGTTAGGAGGTATCCGAAGTGACTGACTTGTTTCTTCAAGATGTGAAATTTCCAAATCTATATAAAGTTCGATTTACATGCTAAATTCAGTAAATCATTGCAGGAATCCATTGCTACTAACACAATTTGTCCAAATGTAAGATGAGTCAAAATTCTTGAAAAATAAGGGTTCTAGATTTCAAATTACTGCGTCCCATGGCAAAGAGTGCAATTTTGAATGAACATATTATTTGAGAGGAACAGAAAATGCAAGTTTTATTCATCAATATAAAATGTACAAAGATTATGTTTTACTTTATCTTGATAGCAGCTACATTGCTAATGTAAATCAAACTTACAGCATTCCTGTCTTCCGATAAGCCAATGAATGGAAAGTTTTGCAAGTCACATTCTTGGGGAAAAGGTTCCTAGCGTGATCTGCAATAGATTTGTTGAATGTTGCATACAAAATGCGAATACCTGGTCTCCCCTCTGCATACTTTATTAGGGTAGAGGTTTTTCCAGTACCTACACAAAACATGGATAGATTAAATATATAAAAATATTAGAGAAAAAAACAAAAAAACAAACAAACTCCAATTCCTATTTATTCTACAGTTTACTTTTAGTAAACTGAGCAAGTACTCTGGATAAGTGTCTTGGCAAATCCTTTGGTCCTTAGAATTGCATCTTCAAAACAGGCCACTAAAGCCAGCACCTACAAATTCTGGGCCCATAAGTCTCATTTATTAACATTCGCAGCTGTACACCAAATAATTTGCTTTAATTCTATAAACTTGCATTAGACAGATAAAAGCTATGTCAGATTGCTATGGTTTACTGCACATTGTGCACTTAAATCCTGTGGTAGCAAATGATGGCTGGCCCTCATGTGATAGACAGGGCAAGAAAATAGGAGCAGGATTTGTCACAATGGATAGCGCCACAAATGTATGTGGTATGATCATTCATGGCAGCAAGGCCAGCAGGGATAGATTCAAAGCATGTGGGATCATCAATTAGCCCATATATGCCAACTCTTCCAGAATTTCCAGGAGACTCTAGAATTCCAGGTAGGTCTCCCTCCTCTCCGAGAGAGAAAGCCTTTCTCCCGCATTCTGCACAGTTCCTAGTGAAGTGGGCAGGATGGGGCCTCCATGATGCTATTCGCTTCATGACGCAATTGTGACATTGCATTGCAGGAGTGAGATAACAATGATGTAATTTGTGGCACCACGTCCACCTCCGGACTCATATTTCACCTCCCTCTGGGAACTCCCAGAGCACAAAGGTGAAAAGTCCCCAAGCATGAACTGCTATGACATTCATCCGACAGTCAGGTGATTCTTGAGTTGTGGCACCTACTGCAGGCCCTTATAGTTGTGCTATGAAATCATCAGATCCAAAGAAACCCCCCAAAAACAGATAGCAGAAAACTTTCAGACAATTGTCAAAATTTCAGGGTCTTCCAAACTCTGGAGAGTCAAAAAGCTTTAGAAAGTTAAAAAGCTCCTTCACCTGTGATTTACATAGCCAGTATAATGGAAAATAAGTCTTGTCTCCAGTATAATATCCTTTGCTGGTGATCACTGTCATTGCATTTGTTGGACTAAACACACAAAGGGTGACCCTGTAGGATTGATCCTAAAGGTGAATGCTTCTTTAAGCCATGCACTACAGATCTCCGTTTTAACTTTTACTAGGGTTTGTATAAAACAATTCAACTGCATTACAAATTTTCCAAAACCTACTGAATATGATTGTATAGAGATTGACTTTACGTGTTACTTTATGTATTATTTTTTTATCAGCAAGGATTATGTGTGTATTGTGATGTTTATTAGAGAAAATCTCAGTAAACATCCTGCAGTTAGTTAACATACTTCAAGGTTTACAGGACTTTTGGCAATAGTACCCACACTGTTGTCAGATACTCTAGGTTTAAAGATACATTTGCGCAACTAAAAAGCCCTGCAGTCCTAAATTAGCATATGTTCTTCAAATGTTACCAGTTAGCATTACTTAAAAAGATGCTCGGATTTATATGAAATTATTTTTGGAATTTCTTTGGCAATCTAAGAAGCCAAGAATTGCTAGGGCCAAACTTATTCTAGATAGAAAACATGGAGGTATTGAATTTCCAGATATATTGACTTTTTCTAGGTCAATTATGTTTAGATATGTTCTAGATTGGCTTTTAGATCTGGAACTTTATACAGATAAAGAACTTGAAGAGGAAATATTCGTTCCATATTCATGAGCTGCCTTACTATATCTAGCAAAGACATTACCTACCTTACAACAGAACATATTATTAAAACATACTTATAAAGCCTGGGAGGTAATAACAAACTTATACCATTGTGATACTGTGTATAGTAACTATATAATGTTTTGGGGTAATCCTGATTTTAGCCCAAGTTTAGATAATGTTATTTTTCTTACATGGAAAAAAAAAGGAATTGCAGCCATTAAAGATATTTTCGACCCTGGAGGTATTTTATATACGTTTGAACAGCTTAGAGAAAAGAAAAATCTGTTGAATTCCCAATTTTATATGTATTTACAAGCCAGACATTATGTAATGAGAGTTATGAAATGTGGTTCTGAACAATCGTTAGATGAATTCGAAAGTTTGATACAATATTTAACGACAAATAAATATAAGACTCGATGTAATTATAGAAAATTGGTAACAAAGGATCCAAAATTAATATGGTCTAAAATCATAAGGACATGGCAAAGAGATTTACCCGAGTTGAGAGAAATGGGATCTCTTTTGGACCACATGGAGCGAAAAATTAAAACACTTTCTTCAGCTAATTTACAAGAAACAAATTCTAAAATGATTAATTGAACATATATCTCTCAACATCAGAGGGAATACATGATATCTACTGAAACTGGATGTTGCCCTAAATGTAGACATGGTGATGCAATGTTGATACAAAGGGGGGTATTCAATTGTTCGGCTTGACGGCCGAAAAACTCGCGCTCTAAAACTATTCCAGTTAATACGGTAAAATCGCGCTTAAAAACCGTTCATACGGTAATTTACTCGCTGAATTCCAGCTCGTAGCTCAGGAAGCTGCGAGCTGAAATTCAGCGAGTAATTACCGTATTAACGGTAATAGTTTTAGAGCGCGAGTATTTCGGCCGTCAAGCCGAACAATTGAATACCCCCCATAATGTTTGGTTTTGTAGAAAGATAGTTACATTTTGGGATAAGGTTATGATGTTCATAAATGACAGTTTTCACATTTCATCTGTAAAAATTACAAGGCTTTATTATTTGCAGATTTTCAGGAGTGCCTAGTGTATTTACCTGTAAGGGATATTAAACCGATATTGACAATAATAGTTACAATAGCAAAAGAAAATTATACTGAGAAACTGGATCTCGGCCTCTTCTCCATTACTTAAGGAGTTGAAATCAGAGTTGTTAGAAGTGCTTTATTTTGATAGGAGGGCAACATTATTAGATATAGAAAGAGAAATGGATGTTTTTTATAATAAATTGGGATTATACATAGAATATCTAACAGAGGAATCACAAACTACTATTATGAAAGTATTTGATTTAGATAATAATATGAAAGTAAAATATAAGAAGAGTCATGAAAGATAAGAGTTGAGGTTTTGAGGAAGTTTGTTTATAGAGGTATAGTAGAAGATTGGAGTTGTTAACTAATTTAAATAATTAGAGATGGATTAAGATTAAGAATAAGTGAACCGACGGAAATTTTTTAAGTGAATATACACCTTAGATTGTGGGCCCTATAAGCATTACAAACGTATAAAGTATACATTTATGATCCCTATAGCCAAGATAATTAGTGGATTACATTTTAGGGTGAATGAGGTTGCCTTTCTTTTTATTTTCTCTATGCTTAACTATGAAGAGAATCATATTTAAGCTTATTTTTCCCTAGTTATTACCATAAAAAGCAATATTTATCCCAATGTGCTAAAAAGGGAAGGCGACCGATCCTAAAAAGATAATATAAAATTCACTTGCATAGACCAAAATATAAAGTTATACCTATTTGAATCAATGCATCGCAAAATGTAAAATATGATTTAGTCATGAAGGCGCTAGTTAAGTTTCAGCTATCCGAACATGTATTACATCAATATTAACTTTAATGGTAACAATGATTCCAATAATAACATTAGAAGATGTTCATTAGTGGTGTTAACAATATTCTTATATATACGAGTCAAGTGTTAAATGTAGTTAATTTACAAAATATACATTTATTTTCTAAAAACACATATGACAGAAATGGAAAAGTAAAGCACAAAAGTCTAGAACACTAGCCTTTTGGACATAGTCACCTCTGTAACAATGTGTTTGTCCAAACAAGCTTTGTATATGAAACATTACTAGAATGTACAGGAAGAGTTAATATGCACAGGTCTTCTTATGGAATGATTTGCCCCACTTGCCTCTATCCTGGTAAATAAATTATATTATATATATATATATATATATATATATATATATATATATATTGTAACAAAGGGAGGCATTTTTCTGACAAGAGGCAGAGAAAGTATACAAACAGAATAAAACATTGGCACAGTTATGCACCTAGGTTGAGATTAAACCAGGTAAAAACGCATGTGTAGTTTAAAGTTTGTTAACTTACATGATTTCCTCTCAGCAAACAGACAGGGTGTGTCTGTTTGTGCAAACAGAGCCAGTGATGGGTGTTTTCTTTTAAAGAGAAGGTGGGTGTGTCACCTGCCCATCAAGCTAAGGCTGGGGGAGGAGCAACATGTATAAAAGCTTGATTGTGTTATTTGTTCAGTGAGACCAAAGCTGGGGTAGCTGGCTGGTCTTGAGAGAGAGCCGGTCTATGTATAGCAAGCGTTTAGGGTCTCCATAATTGCTGTGAAAGTATACGGTGTCAAAACATTTATCATCCTGACAATAAAGCTACCTAAAATGGAAGAAGTTGTACGCGTTTGCTTCTGCAGTAGCGGGCTCCTGCCACAAATATATATATATATATATATATATATATATATATATACATATATATATATATATATATATATATATATATACACACATATATATATATATATATATATATATATATATATATATATATATATATATATATATATATTTGTACACACACACACATATAGCATTTCTACACACACACTATATGGACAAAAGTATTGGGACCCTTGACCATTACACCAACAGGGGCTGTAATGACATTGTATTCAAATACATATACTTTAATATGGAGTTGTTCCCTCTTTTGCAGCGACAACAGTTTTACTCTTCTTGGAAGGCTTTCCACAAGATTTTGAAGACACATTCATTCTGTAAAGCATATATGGGGTCAGGCACTGATATTGAACGAGAAGGCGTGGCTTGCAATCTCCGTTCCATTTCATTCCAAAGGTGTTCGATGGGGTTGAGGTCAGGGCTCTGAGTGGGCCAGTCAAGTTCTTTCACATCGAACTCATCGAACCATGTCTTTGTAGAGCTGGCTTTGTGCACTGGGACACAGTCATGTTGAAATAGAAAAGGGCCTTCCCTAAACTGTTGCCACAAAGTTGGAAGCACAGCATTGTCCAAAATGACTTGGTATGCTGAAGCATTAAGATTGCCCTTCACTGGAGAAAAGGGGCCTAGCCCAAACTCTGAAAAACAGCCCCATACCATTATCCCTTCTCCACCAAACTTCACAGTTGGCATCCGCCAAACCCAGACCCACGCACCTGACTGTCAAACAGAGAAGCATGATTCATCACTCCACAGAACAAGTGTTCACTGCTCCACAGTCCAATGTTGGTATGCCTTTCACCATTCCATCCAATGCTTGGCATTGGTCTTGGTGATGTGAGGCTTGCATGCAGCTGTTAGGTCATGGAAACCCATTCCACTGAGCCCCCGCTGCACAGTTTTTGTGCTTACATTAATACCAGTGGAAGTTCAGAACTCTTCAACTATGGAATTAGCAGAGTATTGGCGACTTTTACGCACCATGCGCTTTACCAGTCATTGGCCCCACTATGTGATTTTACGTGGTCTTCCGCTTCATGGCTGAGTAGTTGTTGTTCCTAAACGCTTCCACTTTCTAATAATATCACTTACAGTTGGCCATGAAATAGCCAGCAGAGATGAAATTTCACGAACCATCTTATTGCAAAGGTGGCATCTTATCACAGTACCACTCTTAAAGTCAATGAGTTCTTAAGAACGACCTATTTTGTATCACAAATGTCTGCAAATGGAGACTGCATGGCTAGGTGCTTGATTTTATACACCTCTGGCAACGGGTCTGATTGAAACACCTCAATTAAATAATTAACAACTGCAGTCAAATACTTTTGTCCATATAGTTTATGTTCTCCAGATTCGATGATATATTTTGGCTGAACCCGGATTTCCGAAACCGAAACATGGTTTGTACAATTTGTTCAGACAACCCCTCAGCTTGATCTTGTCTTCAACAGAGATGTCATTAAAGCCAGATGGGCCATAATCCGATATGACAAAAGGGTCCTTGAGTTAAGAGGTCTGTGCATAGCGGCAGACACCACGACTGACCCTTTGCCATGGAGAGCATGTCCATGTACCAGGGCCTCCGAGGCCAATTCGGTATCACTAAAGATAGAATGACCACCTAAACATGGGCCTCAGCCCACTGAATGATCTGATGGGTCTCTGCATGACCAATGGACTCCTTGTGTCGCCCTGGTGATTGAGGTATGCCACCTCTGTGGGATTGTCCGACTTAATCTTCACCGCCCTTCCCTGTAGCAAATGTTTCGCCCTGATCAGAGCACAGAACACTGCCCGCAGATCCAATACATTATTGGGAAGTCTGGGTTCCTTTAGAGTCCAAAAACTCTGAAACCGAGCGTGAAGACAGATGGCACCCTAACTCCGAAGGCTGGTATCCATTGTAAGCAAGATCCAATCCCAGATCCAGAATGGACGACTCCTGCAGAGAATTTGTGTCTGTAGCCACCAAAGGAGTGACCAACGCACACAATGAGACAGACAGCCAACAGAACTCTTACCATCTTCTGCAAGGCCAGAATCTTGTTCGGAGGTAAGTACACCGATTGATGTAGGGTATCGGATAACAGTCACAAAAAGGTTATCCATTTGGTTGAGGTCAACTTGGACCAGGGAGCGGATGGCCTCTCACAGAGCTAGTCGCTTTTGTGGACAAGCGGGAAGTCCCGTGGTAATGAACCGCTTGGGAGAAAGACCAAAAAGATCGATCACGTCCCCCAGGTCCATAACACCCCCACACCCAGGCATCCATGGTAGACTGGAACCACTGATCCCTGAACAGGAGAAGAGACGGACGACCGTAGAGGGGCAGAATGCCCATCACAATGACTGTTTGTCTGCTGAGAAGTACAGGCCTGACATCCATGCTGCAGACCACCCCTGGGGGGCAGAAAAGTGATCTTTGAAGGACTGATCCGCAGAGTACTGCCCCCGTATATCTGCCAAAAGCGCAAAAGGAACGAAACATTCGGCTTGGAGCATTTACAGGGAAAAAAATACTTTTTCCCACCAGTTGCTTAAATGATAATGGTGAAGAGCTGAGGGCCAAACAAAACCCCTCCAGAAAACGGAATCTCTTCCAAGAGCCTTTTTAGACTCAACATCGGCCTCCCAGAGAATCTGATGCGCAGACGCTGCAGAGGAAGATATCAGTCCTGCGTCCCTGGGCTCCACAAGGCCCAGCACTGGATTGACAGGCATCCAGCAGGACAGCCCCCTCCACTAACTCAATGCCTAGCAGTGGCTCACGCATCTCACAGTGACCCCTGCCTGACACAGTCCGCAAACAATTCTATTTTAAATGTCTGCTGTAAAATTTGCTGGATGAGGGTACACTTACCTGCTGCCATCCCTCCTGCATGCAATGTGGCAGTGGCTGCTTTCATGCAGCTGCTACTATGGAGTACAGGCACAGTGTGCGGGGACTGTGCCCTGCTCCTAGGAGGATATAAATAAAGTTGGGAGTGCAGGGGGTGTGGCAGCAGAGGTACCTCCAATCCCCCTCTCCAGGCAGCGCACAGCCGTCCATGCTGTGCGCTGCAATTACACGGCCACCGATGCGGCTGTTTTCGTAGGGCACTTAAACTAAACTGAGCTAACAGGAAGTGGGGTATAGAGAGGGAGGAGCTAGAGTTTTTTTTAAAGTGCTAGTTTGTCCTGTCCCTATTCTATACCCCCCAACGTCCATGATGTGTCCCAAAGGAGGATAGAGAAAAGGGGTTTGACTTCATTATTATTTTAATGTTTTCATTCATATAATTGCAATGATATCAACTCACTGTAGTAATTTGAAACTTTAAATCCCAAATTGATATAATACATTTTTATCAATTTCTTACCTGCGAAAGCCATGATTTTTACAACTTGTCCATGTTTAATGTCATGGTTAATTATTTGCTGCTGCTCGTTTGTGAGATTGAAGACGGGCTTGTTTCTAGAATTTATAAAGAAGAATTAACATCTATATATATATATATATCGAAGACATTGCAGCTGCTTTATCAACACTTTCCAACAGTCCAGCATTTCTCCAGGAAGTAACCTTGAACCTTGTGTAAAGTCTGGTATAGTTTCCACAACACTTTAAAATTTACATAGCTTTTATTTACTTCATATTAAAAATGGCCTCCTCATTGCCCATGGCATACCGCTGTCCAAGGTGTACATATGGAGTAAGGCAACAAAACTGACCACCATGAATAACATAGTGATGTCTTAAAATATTGGGCAATGACAAACCACGATAATGTTTCATTGAATAAAGAAGAGGTGCTGTCTGGTGGTACAGTTATCAGTATAATAGGTCAGTGTGTAAACCTGCGTGGCAATATTAGTGTAAAGTCTAATATGTAAAGTGCTTTTGTGAGTGGGAGACTATTATATGCGAGTTGTGTAGAGGTATTTTTGTAGACAGTGTGTGTGTATTTGACGGGGTAGTGTAATATGTAATTCTGTGAGTTTTATTGGTGTGTTTTAAGTATATAACTGTAGCCCAGGAATAGACAAATCCAGTGGTACTCCCTTATGTACTATGTCCTCTATCTGGAATGATTACTCTTTAACACACATCTGTAGTATGTGGTTTACGAAATTTTGAACTAGTTGCTGCCATTATCTCCCATGTAAAGTGTTCTGCAATACTGTGCTATTACAGGGGTTAGAGCCATATTTCAATATTTGCATCAAGCACTAGTCACGTGATAACAACAGTTTATGTGCAAAAGTGTGGCTCCTGCTATTGTAATATTACAGCATTCCAGAATGCTGTGCGTAGGAGATATTTATACCAGCAACCAGTTCTAAATAGTCACTGGCTGCTGCAGTGGTGTTGGGTACACAATAATCTTTTAGCGCACATTGTGTCAGCGTACAGCTGTACATTATAGTAGTCCTGTGTTGGTACGTAGGTCTACTATAATATGGGCACAGGCTGGTACCTCTATGGCATAGGACTAGTTTATTATATGTATATTATGTGAATATTGTGTGTGGGGCACAAGCTTGTAAGTGTAGCACCCTAAGTTTGGTATCTTTGAGGCCACAGGCTGGTATATAATGTCATAAATTATATATTATGTATATAATGTCACTTGTATGTGGCTGGTACAGTGTGTGGCGCACAAGCTGGTATAGTAATCTCTGGGCACACATATAAGGGAATATGGCAAGGATTAGTTACATATTATCCTTTCAGAATAGAGTGTATTATCCTGGCCTTGGGTCTGCTGCTGTGTGTGCCATCTTACATTCTTTTTATCATATTGCTGGTGCAGTTAAGAACAACTCTCAGCAGAGAGCTGGGACCCTGTATATCCCAATAAATCGGACAGAAGTAGAAGATAGTAGGGTCAAGGAATAAAATAGGTACACACACACACACACACACACACATACACACACACACACCTGTCTTTTCTAGAAGCAGAAGTTTTCTGAAGCGAGCTGCTGTTCTCCAGGAGACGTAAGCTATAAAAAATATTGTAGTGAATCCTGAAGAAAGAGAAAATACAGTGGGAATTATAGACACATAATCAAGAAAAATGTACATCTATTTAATATTTTCCTACTAGTTCTCATGAAGCTTGAAATGTTAACATAATATTCAATAAACAGTTCTAGATGTCCAAGAGAATGCTTACTTACATTACAGAGAAATGTTACAACAAGTAAAAAAAACATGACTTGTGTATATCTATTAAAGCAAAACTGAAGACAAGGAGATAGGAGAGTCCTGAACACTTAACAATAAAATTAACATGTCACTCCCCCAAAAATCACATCCACACAAACATAACACACACTGCACTGCCACTCTCACAAATCATTGCATGCAGTCACTCCTGTCCACCCCTTGCATGCATAACAGCTGGCTGCAGAACCCTCTCCTCTGGTCCACATCAATCACTATCCTAATAACAGTTCTGTTCATACTCCTGGGGGTAAATGTATGAAATAGCAATTTTTGCAAATCGCCAATATCCAGTGACTTTGCATGGTGAATTTAAAGCAGCAATCGCTTTAAAGGCAAGTTTGAAGAATGAGCAGGAATTGTGATCTAAGTGACCATGGAATGATTTTGGTGCCAAAAGGGGTGGTCTGAGTATCGCAGCAACTACTTATCCCCTGGGATTTTAACACACAGCAGTCTGTAAAAGTTTGCAGGTTGTTTTGATGTGCAAAACAAAACACATCAGTTGCATGGGCGAAAACACCTTATTAATTAGAAAGGTCAGAGGAGTAAGGCCAGACTAGTTCAAGCTGACAGGAAACTGTCAGTAACTAAAATAACCATGTTTTACAACAGTGATATGCAGAAGAGCATCTCTAAACACACAGCACGTTGACCCTTGAAGTGGATGTGCTAAAGCAGCAGAAGACTTCACTGGGTTCCTCATATGTCAGCTAAGAACAGGACACAGGCTCAAGGCTCACCACAACTGGAAGATTGAAAAAACGCTGCCTGTTCGTACGGATCTCAATTTTTGCTGCGACATGCAGATGGTAGGGTCAAAAGTTAGCATAAGCAACAGGAATCCATGGATTCATCCTGCCTTGTATTAATGGTGCAAGCTGGTGGTGTAATAGTGTGGAGTAAGTTTTCTTGGCACACTTTAGACCCCTTAATATCAATTAAGCATTGTTTATATACAACGGTGAACCTGAGCATTATTGCTGATCATGAGCATCTCTTTATGGCCACAGTCTACCTATCATATAAAAGCCACTTCCAGCAGGATAACGCACCATGTCAAAATGTGCACGTCATCTCAAGCTGGTTCCACAAATAAATCATATGAGATTTTACTTTGTTACTATTTAGTACAAAAATAATATGAATAAGCCATCTGTGAAAAGGTAAGTACATCCTGTTTGTTTTTATATAAATAAAGAATGTAATTTGAGCCAGGTGCTAGTCAAGTGATCTGCTTTATTGCATTATGAAGAAGTCCTACCACCTCTACATAAAAGCAGAAGCTTTGATGGTTCAGACTAGAGCATTCATGTTTGTGTTAACACTATTTCAGGGAGAAAAGACATCTGTAGTGACTGCATTTGTTACTGCTCATCAGTCTAGAATGGGTTTCATTTGTGCCAGAACGTAGCAGAATAATGACTAACACTTATTTCTTGCAGGCCTTTATCATCACCAGAGTAAAGTGGGGAACCAAAGTCAACTGCTAGTGATTATGCGTGAGTCAGGCACTGAGTAGAAGTATATAAGTGACACAGAGGTTCTGAGCATAGGTGGTAACTGTCTAAAGTGAAGTGGAGATAGGGTGTCACATGAGTGCAGTGCGTGAGTGCCATGCTCCCTGTGACTAGTTGAATAGTAGTGACAGGCTTTGCCTACTCTCTGCTTTAGACAGGGAGTCACAAAAATGTTTGGACATTCTACAACCTACATACCCTCAGATCTGGTGCACTTCATAGATCCTTCTACTCAGAGGGGGAGTCAACAACTGTCTCGTCATGCTGAGATTAGTAGTATATAAATTACTCCATGTGAGAAAGGAATTGCAAGAGGAGTTATGAACTACAGAGAAGTAGGAATTAAATTACCAGGGAGGGTGCAAAATAATTGCAGGTTTGGGGGGGAAGGTGGACTACAGAGTGAGAAAATGAATTACAGGGGGAGGGAGGGGTGGAATTTAACACAGAGTGAGGGGGATTTTGTGACTCAGTACCGCACAAATAGAGCTTTGTCCCGAATGCAGAGACAAAGCAAGGAAGTATGTGCCCTATTGCATTGCTTTGCAATACAGAGTGACATCAGAAGGAAGCTGCACACAGCATTACAAGGGAGAATGGAGAGGGAGTGGGTTGGAGGTTGATTAGCACTTGTGTTATGTGTGTTATGTCTTAGTGACCCCACTGTGAACATTTCATGCCCTCTCCAAGGGCTTGCTGTGCCCCTCCAGCGGGGCGTCACCACTTATGCAGTGAGAATTACAAATGAAGAACATTGAATGCAGTTGCCAATATGCCCAGGACTGGGCTTCACTGCAAATTCACCCAAAGATCAGACCGTATAATCTCTGAGAAATACAAAGAACCCAAAATATATTTCTACTGGCCCCTGTCAACATGGTTTAAAAAAAAAAAAAAAAAGTCAAGACAAGTATGGGTTTCATGGACAGAAGAGGCTGAAGTGTAATTGTTTGGTCTTAAAACACAGTGCCATGTTTGTCAAAAAGTCACTGCTCTGTTAGTTGAATGAAGAAGGATTTACTGCTAAGTATTTTTTATGTCTGAATTTTTCTTACACAGATTCATGCATGACAGGAAATTCATATAACAGCACTAAGATTCCCTGAAGATTCAACATCCGACAGATTCAGTTGCTGCCCCTTTGATCCCCAGTACACATTCAAAGTGAATACTATGTGCTGAATGCCACAGCGATAGCAGTTTGCACATTGGGGATCCATCAGAGCCTAACCTTACTCTAGGATGTCCCCAATGTGTGAAACTTACCTACACCACATCACACATTGTGTGACACTTGTGCATTTTGTGGGAGTGTAACACACGCTCCCAAAAATGTGTGAATGTCTTTCAGATTTCAGTTGGACCACAACCTCCCAAATTACGCTTGCTCCCCAATAGTTGTCTTCCTAATATGGCCACTACCCTCCATTTCTCCAAAATTAAGATTCTGGTCATTGATGGTATCCCAAAAGGGAGTAATATTCAAAACAAAAATTACACACAAAAACATTAAACATGCACATTAGATCTTTGGTAAAATTTACAGATGTGTTTTGAAAATACTTCTTTTCACATGCTTACATATTTTTTAAATATACAATTTACTAATTCATTATATACCTGTTACTAATGAGAATATTCTGCTCTCTCATTGCAAACAGAATTGTTGCCAGGCAGTATAAGGATTCCATGATTTCCCCCAGTCTTAGGCTTGACCTAGAATTTTGCAGACATCTAATGAGCCTCTGGAAATCACCCACTTCAGTTGATAGGAGCAGAATCACTACCACCACTGCCCAAGCATTTACTGTCTGGAATAAGAATAATAATGCATAAACTGTTAAGTGTGACAGGAGAGATTTAATCATATGTAAAATGATAAAAGCTTATATCTGTAACACAAGATTTTAGATGTATGTTAGACAAAGCATGATAAATACAATAAGTGAGGGTATAATTATAATGAAAGCCTTAAAACACATATCTCTACATATATTCTTCCCTTATTAAACATTCGGTGCCTGGGCCGTTCATGTTTGTCCTGTTCCCTCATCTACTGCCACAGGATATCAGCCAACAGCAAGTCCTAACACTCTACTCACCCTCCTGTGCAAATATTAATCCGCCTTACCATCACTAAATGCATCAGATTAAAACAACATACCTGAGCCAAAAAATAAAAAAAAGTTATATTCGCACTAGGTAAACTATTACTACAGATCCTTATGTGGGTACAACCTACATCTCAGAGTACATGAATTCAGAGGAGTGTTTTATGTTGTATATGTCTTTTGATTTTAATATTTCGCTAGCTTTTCGTATTGAGGAGGATTACACATTTGGATTATTTTAAATATACCAATAAAATTTATGTTTTACATGCAGTTTATCTATCTATCTATAGTTAATGAGTGCCCCTTTAAAACATTCTTTTTCCTTTTCTTTTAACATACCTGAGCTGCCTGGAATAATTTATATGGAATAAATTATATCCATGAAAACTTTGCAATTCCTGTAGAATGCAGAGTCGCAGGTATCTTAAGATACCTGCAAATCTGCAAAGCACAGAAATTTCATATATTTGCATATGATACGCTAAATGCATAGTAGGTAGCTAGATAAACAGACATATTGAATTTGCCCCAGGTGGGACTTGAAGTAAAAATCTCTCTCAACATGGAATGGATCAAAATTGAAATAAAAAATCATCATCATTTATTTATTAGCGCCAGCAGATTCAGTAGCGCTTTACAATTGAGAGCAAACAGTAATAAAACAATACAGGGTAATACATACAGAGAGGTAAAATGCAATTAATCTCTAACTAAAGAAAAAGCTCCTGGCCCAGATGGCAATATAAGTCATTTTTACATAACATTTCAACAGGAATTAATCCTGATTCTCACTAAACTTTACAATGAGGGATATGACAAGGTCCAGTTTCCAAAAGAGATGTTAGGAGACACAATTATAGCTATTCCAAAACCTTGCAAAGACTCTGCGCAAATTCTGTCAGAATTATCGCCCAATTGCACCGTGAAACACATATAACAGAATATACACTAAACAAATTACAAATAGTTTAGGGGCTCATTATTCCTAGTTTACTGAATACAGACCAATTCGGTAGGCAGGCCCCAGACAATACTAAGCGTGCTTAATCATTAATCTTGCTTTCTCTGGATGCAGAGAAACCATTTGTTAAGCTACATTGGGGATGTTTGACTGAATCTTGAAAAAAAATTGGTGTTTCAATATAGATTTCTGAAGTCAATTGTGACCTTATACGCTCAGTCTTCTGCCCAAATTTTCAGAGCCATTAGCGGAAAAAAAATCAGAATGTCTAACGATATCAAGGGTGTTAAACCTCATGACTTACCACATAAGCTTTGTCTGTTAGCAGATGATATTTTGCTATTTGTGTCCAGCTCAGAGACCTCATTACTGTCCTAACCTAACCTAGAAGAATATTCTGCAGCCTCCTTCTATTGACTCCACACAACTAAAACAGAGGCATTACCATTACCCACAGGGCTTCAGAGTAAACTCAAGGACAAATTTGAATATGCTTGGCAAGAGAAATCTTTAATCTACTTGTGTATCCAAATCCCCACTATTACCTGCCCTTAATATCTAAATTAACCAATCTTACCAAAGATTGTAAAAACTATAAGGTTTTGTGGCTGGGCTGAATAGCAGGCATAAAAATCATGTTGTTATTTAAAGCATTATATCTCTTTAGGAAAGTCCCATAGCTACTTCCGAATAAATTGCTCAATAAGTTCTATTCTGTGATATCAGCTTTTATTTAGAAAAATAAAAAGCGATGTTGGCAAGAGATGTATATCTCATCCCATGTCAGAAGGTAGGATTGGTTTTCCCAAGCTGGAATATTACCAGTTAACCTGCTTACTGGACGAACTGAAAGATTTACATGCAACCAATTTGTAAAAGTTGTGGGTTAGTCTAGAAAACAATATGAACTGCCCTTTCCCCACAAAAGACTTAATATGGACCCTAAAGATAGACTGTTCTGCAGAAATGCCTCTAAAGCCAGTTTTGCTACACTACAAGCAAGGGATACACTTGTAGACAATGCAGATTACAATTGTGCTGCCTTCCCTTAATCTACCTATAGTTAGCCTGGCAAAAATCTGCACAAAAATCTAAATTTGTATAATTGGCATATCTCTGGAGTGCCTACTGCTAAACACCTATGTTCAGATTCGACACTCATTTACATTTTTTCAACTTCAAGAAAGGTTTCAAATCCCCTTCCATGACTTTTATATATTATTAAAGTAATTCTATAGTTTTCAAATAAGCATTGCATAGGCGATTATATTGTGTTTCTAACGCACAAAGTGATTTATTTTAGCGGATGTAAATAGTCAACAATTCAATACATTATTATATTATGATACAGTACAGTACAACCAATACCAAAAGATAAATACATACCGCTTGCGCTACGCTGCGCTAACCACGGGCACCCCTGGACAGTGATTCACCTTAGAATACTGTGATCAGTGAAGTCTGAGAGCTGGGTGCACAGCTATGATCATATATACACAGTCAGTGTTACAGAGAACAATAGAGATGACGTAGATTGTTTCTATAGGTCCAGACGTTGGGTGGGTCGAGGGTAAACAGGTCATAGGCTGATTCAATCTAAGGAATCCAAAGGTGGGGGGTAATCTCTCCAGGGGATCTGCTCCTTTCTTCCCGCCAATGCTCCAGTTACAACTAAGTCAATTAGCATTTCATAGCCAACATCATACAAAGGTTTATTCCCTAATATCAATAACTAAAGTATGCAATGTGCGATCCCTTCGCCGACTGCGCCGGACAGCTGCTGATGAATAGGGCTTTAATATGACACTAGGCATGATACCTTTCCTATAACCTGAACCTTGAATATCACTGAAGTGTACGTATAATCATATATATATATATATATACTACTAATAAACCAAATACTATCTGCTCATAAATTACATTACGTGGCATACGGATCGCAATCGCATGGCAAAACGATATTAAACCAATATACTTTCGTTCATCCAATTATACGACTTCGACAGTCCACCCTTTGATAGTATAATAAACTATCACCTTAAAGATGTTATATGCAGGATCTCAGTACCACGTTTCATTGTTATGTAATACAAGTCCCCCTTGGTGTATGACCACGCTGTTTGTAGATCTAAACAAGTTATCATAAGAGAGAATCTTAATCCTCTAAACGACTTCTTCTTTTACTATAAACTGTACACTTCTGGAGCTTGGAGATAACCTTTTGTATGCCCTTCAAGGGTGCAATAAAACACATAATACATTATTTGGAAAGGTACAAGGTACAATAGAACATGTATCAGCTATACAGAATACTCTACTACAGTTCTTCAAGTTTAACAGGTTCTTCTGTTACGTGGCGTACGGATCGCAATCGCACGGCAAAACGCTATTAAACCAATATACTTTCGTTCATCCAATTATACGACTTCGACAATATACTTCCAGTTACGACATTATACCCACAGCTACTGAATAGGTCGGACCCATCTTATTTCTGTGTCATCCGTTGCTCTGTCTTGCCTTTTCTCCCCAAATCATAATGGAGGCATGAAATCTTGGTATCACTTCATACTGAGAGCTAAGAAACTGAGTTAATCCCTACTGCATCTGAAATGGGAGCTCGCTTAAAAACTACTCTAACAGAAGAGTGGGAGAGAATCTTTAAAAACAACCATCTGTTATGAGTCGCGGCTCCCCGACGGGCCGCCACGACTCACTTCCTGTGTCCTCGGACGTCATCACTTCCGCCCCCCACGTGCCGGTTGCCTGGGCAACAACCGGGACGCTCTGCCTCGCCTGCCGCAGCACCCGGCCAGCTGTCCTACAGCCGGGCACATGCGTGCAGAAGGAAAATGCAGAAAAGGTAAAATTAATCTTGTTTTGACCTAATGAGGGTCTCTCTTGTGGCGCTGCATTTATATGCTTGTATTGGCTGTGTATTCTGGGCATTATTGCTGGTCTCGGCATTGCATACTGTGATTATGTTACTGGGAGGAGTCCCGCTGCTCACGGCTCCTATTGGTTCTTCTCGCTACTTAAGGCAGTGAGGACTGAGCCTCACTGCCAGTTATAGCTCCCAGTGTAGCTAGGCTCCCTGTTCCTATTTCTGCTCCTTGATTGTTTTTGCTTAGACCTGATCTCCCGTGTATGACCCCTGGCTTGTTTCTGGACCCTGTTGTATTGCCTGTGACCTCTGACCTCGGATTGTGCTTGGAATTTCTTTGTCTGCTGCTGGCCCTCGACCCCTGCCTGGATTTCACTCTGCTGTTGCTTTTACCCTCCATAGCTGGGTTCTCCCCAGTCAGCGCTCATCTCTCGACCCTCTGTCTGTGGCCAAGTCTGTCCCCACCACTAGGAGCTCCAGTGAACACCAGACTTCGGAGCAGACTCCGGGTTTTGACGTGCTGACTGGAGGGGTTCCTAACATTATAACTGGCCCAAAATACGATCCTATTTTCCTCTGATGGATCCCAGCCCGGCTCAAGTCCTAGCAGGACAGATCCAGGCTGTTTCACAGGTGGTTCAGGACCTTTCACTCAGACTTTCTGCTCAAGAAGAAGCCAGCAAGGCCTCACAAGCAACTCTGGCACCTGCTCCTGAGCCTAAGTTAAATGTTCCGGACCGCTTCTCCGGGGACAGAACCCTGTTCCGGAATTTTAAAGCGAGCTTGAAGCTGTATTTCAGCCTCAGGCCCGTTCCTCCGGTTCGGAGCAAAAAAGGGTTGGTATAATCATCTCCTTACTTCAGGGCGATCCCCAATCCTGGGCATTCAATCTGACCCCTGTTAAT
Source organism: Mixophyes fleayi (assembly GCF_038048845.1). NCBI lineage: Eukaryota > Metazoa > Chordata > Amphibia > Anura > Limnodynastidae > Mixophyes > Mixophyes fleayi. The sequence goes on along the minus strand of NC_134405.1, from coordinate 148,261,896 downwards.
CCTGCTCTGCAGTTTGTAGATGCCTTTTTGCAACGCCCTTGGTCTCCTATATGATGACCCAGATCGGGTGGCCTCTGCCGAATCACACCTAAGAGCACTAAGACAAGGGTGGCGTACAGCAGAAGAGTATTGCGCCAAGTTCAGACGTTGGTCGGTCGATAGCCAGTGGAATGACCCCGCACTACGGAGTCAGTTCTGGCTAGGGCTCTCAGAGCAGATAAAGGACTCCTTGGTCCAGTACCCTTCGTCACCTTCCCTGGAGGCTTTAATGCAATTAGTTATTAAGATTGACCGCAGGATCAAAGAAAGGAGGTCCGAGAAGGAGGCCGCCTCGCCATCCTGGTCCTCTCCAGCCGTCTACCTGGTCCCTCAGGACTTGCCGGAGCCCATGCAGTTAGGCGCTTATCGCCTGTCCCCTGAGAAAAGGTCCAGGAAGTGGTCGCAGGGGCTATGTCTATACTGTGGCAATAAGGGCCATCTCTTGCGTAACTGCTCTAACAAGGCGGGAAAATATTAGACCTAGGAGTAAAGGAAGAGATACTCCCAGGTCTCCAAATGGTCTCTTCCAAGAATTCCGTCCTCATCCCTGCTCGGATCATGTATGGAGATAGATCTGTTTCCATCTCTGCTTTCCTAGACAATGGTGCAGCTGGAAATTTTCTGGATGTAAACTTTGCCAAAGCACTTGGTATTCCTTCACTAAATTTGGACTCGGAAATCACGGTCTGCGGACTAGACGGTAGACCATTGACTGATGGAAGGATCTCATGTCAAACTCCTCCTTTGTACCTTACTGTGGGAGCTCTCCATTCTGAAGCTTTCTCGTTCTTCCCGATTCCCTGTTCCTCCGTACCATTGAACTTGGGGCATCCTTGGCTCCAACTCCACAATCCTCACATCGATTGGAACACTGGGGAAATCCCACAATGGGGTAAGGCCTGTTCATCAACCTGTCTTGTCCTACTTCTTCGGGTTGTTCAGCCTTGTCCTGAATCTCTTCCTTTACCTCACCAGGAGTTCCACGACGTGTTCTCTAAGAAGGAAGCAGACTCTCTGCCCCCGCATCGTAGCTATGATTGCTCCATTGATCTGGTTCGAGGTGCCAAGCTTCCTAAGGGAAGATTATATGCCCTGTCCATTCCTGAGACTAAGGCTATGGACGACTATGTGGAGGAAAACCTACGTAAGGGATTCATTTGAACGTCTAAATCACCCGTAGGAGCGGGTTTCTTCTTTGTGGCAAAAAAAGATGGGAGTCTCCGTCCGTGCATAGACTATCGGGGTCTGAATGGGATGACCGTGAAGAATACCTATCCTTTGCCTCTCATCTCCGTGCTCTTTGATCAGCTCAAACAAGCCACGGTCTTCTCCAAGATTGATCTGAGAGGGGCATATAATTTGGTCCGGATCAAGGAGGGGAATGAGTGGAAGACGGCCTTCAACACTCATTCGGGCCATTATGAATATCGGGTCATGCCCTTTGGCCTATGTAATGCCCCCGCTGTGTTCCAAGATTTCATTAATGATGTTTTACGAGAATTTCTGGGAAAGTTCGTGGTGGTATGCCTTGACGACATATTGATCTATTCCAAGTCACTGGAGCATCACCGTATTCATGTCAAAAAGGGCTCCTCAAACTACGCCAGCACTACCTCTTTGCAAAACTTGAGAAATGCGAGTTTGAAGTCACCCAGGTCACGTTCCTCGGATAGGTCATCTCTCCTTGTGGCTTCTCTATGGACCCCAGTAAGGTCCAGGCAGTTCTCGATTGGATCCGGCCAAGCAATCTAAAAGCAATTCAAAAGGTTTTTAGGATTCGCTAATTATTATAGGCGATTCATCCGGTCATTTTCAGTGTTAGTGGCTCCTATTATTGCCCTTACCCGAAAAGGGGCCAATACTGTTAACTGGTCTTCCGCTGCTTTGACGTCTTTTAAGGCCCTCAAAGATGCCTTCATCTCCGCACCCGTCCACCGACATCCCAACCTGGATCTACCTTTTATTATCGAAGTAGACGCCTCTGACGTCGGGGCCGGTGCCATCCTTTCTCAGAAGGATCTCAATGATCACTGTCTGCACACCTGTGCATTTTTCTCCAGGAAATTTTCCTCCGCAGAAACCCATTACAATGTGGGTAACCGGGAGTTGCTGGCGATCAAGTGGGCGTTTGAAGAGTGGCGTCACTGGCTAGAGGGAGCTAACCATGTAATCACGGTATATACTGACCATAAGAATTTACAATATATACAATCTGCTAAAATTGTGAATTCCAGACAAGCCAAGTGGGTCCTCTTCTTCTCTCGCTTCAACTTCACTATTATCTTCCGGCCAGGATCCAAGAATACTAAGGTGGATGCCTTGTCTCGCAGCTTTATCGCCTCTCATCCTCCCCTCGCAGAACCTACCTTTATTATTCCGGCGTCCAAAATAGTCCTTGGTCTGACTCAGGATCTCGGCGCGACCCTCTGTGGCCTCCAACGTTTGGCACCGCCGGCTACCCCCAGGGGTAAACTATTCGTACCTGATTATCTGAGGAGGATGGTCCTTGCGGAATGCCATGATAATAAAACTTCGGGTCACCCTGGAGTATCCAAGACGGTGGAACTTCTGTCTTGTTCCGTCTGGTGGCCCTCCTTGTCTGTGGATACCAGAGAATTTGTTTTATCCTGTGAATCCTGTGCCAGGCATAAGTCTTCTCGCAAACTTCCTGCAGATCCTCTTATGCCTCTGTCTGTTCCAGTGAGACCCTGGACACACATATCTATGGACTTCATTGTGGAACTACCCCGCTCATCCAGCTTTAACACCATCTGGGTGATAGTAGACAGATTTAGCAAAATGGCCCACTTCATCCCTCTTGCAGGATTGCCATGTGCTAAAACATTGGCGTCTCTATTTTTTCAGCACGTTTTCAAGCTCCATGGACTCCCCGTTAACATTGTCTCGGACCATAGTTCCCAATTTGTCGCCACATTCTGGAGAGCTTTCTGTACTCAATTGGGAATCAAAGTTTGTCTATCATCAGGGTATCATCCACAGTCCAATGCACAAACAGAAAGGGTCAACCAATCCTTGAGCAATTTCTCTGTTTATATGTAACCAAATGCCATAATGACTTGGCTGCTCTGCTTCCATGGGCAGAGTTTGCCTACAACAACTCGTGTCATTCTTCTACTCTGGTGTCCCCATTTTTCTGTAACCTTGGATTTCAACCCCGGTCTAACTCGCTAGAAGTTCCAAATCAATCTAAATCCCGTTCTTCGATTTCTCATCTGTTCCGGATATGGAGAAAAGTTCACATTGCCCTCAAACAGGCTTCCTTCAAGTCTAAACATTATGCTGATCGACACCGCGGACCATGTCCTTTCAAAGTCGGGGACAAGGGATGGTTGTCTATCCGCAACATTAAACTCAAGCAACCCTGTAGGAAGTTAGGTCCCAGGTTCATTGGACCCTTTCCATTATTAGACAAATTAACCCTGTGGCTTTTAAGTTAAAACTTCCTCCTTTACTCAAGATCCCTAATACTTTCCATTGTTCCTTGTTGAAAGCGGTCACAGGGTCGCATAGGTTCAGGCCACATCAATTGCACAGACCTCGTCCTGTCTGAGTCAAAGGGACCAAGAGTTCATCGTTGAAAGAATTCTAGACTTCAAAAAGGTGCAAAGCCAAATCCACTTTTTGGTCCACTGGAAGGGCTACGGCCCAGAGGAACGGTCTTGGGTGCCGCAGAAACATCTCCATGCTGACCAACTCATTAAGGACTTTTTTAAAAAGTATCCTGGGAAACCTGGAGGTCGGGGTACCTTGACCCCTCCTCAAGGGGGGGGGTTACTGTTATGAGTCGCGGCTCACCGAAGGGCCGCCGGGACTCACTTCCTGTGTCCTCGGACGTCCCCATGACGACTGGGACGTTACTTCCGCCCCCCACGTCCCGGTTGCCTGGGCAACAACCGGGACGCTCTGCCTCCCCTGCCGCAGCACCCGGCGAGTTGTCCTACAGCCGGGCGCATGCGCGCAGAAGGAAAATGCAGAGAAGGTAAAATTATTCTTGTTTTGACCTAATGAGGGTCTCTCTTGTGGCGCTGCATTTATATGCTTGTATTGGCTGTGTATTCTGGGCATTATTGCAGGTCTCGGCATTGCATACTGTGATTATGTTACTGGGAGGAGTCCCTGTCACGGGCACTAGGAGTCTTTACCCAGGGATCACCAGGTGATAGGCTTACCAGAGCAGTATAGGTGGTAATATGGTACTCTGGTAGCAGGGTGATCACGGAACAGGAAATAGCAGATGATGAGATGCTCAGGAAAGTCTATGACTAGCAGCACTGGCAATATGGAGGTAGTAATACACGAGGAACTGTATGGACAAAGGACACGTGAAGGTAGTCAGTGGTCTGCGGTAGCAAGTTGTACCACTGCTATAGTGAGGAGGAATGTCCAACAGAAACGAGGAGGTGATGAGAGTCAGCGGTCTGCGGATAGCAAGTTGTACCGCTGTCTGAGTGAAGGAATGGAATCCAAGTGGAGGTATCCGGGGAGTCAGTGGTCTGCGTTAGCAAGTTGTACCACTGCTATGTGAGAGGATACTGGAACAGGTGAAACTGTAAACAGGAGTCAGTGGTCTGCCACTAGCAAGTTGTACCACCGAATATATACGTGAGGAGGTGCACGGGGAGAGACTGCAACACAATATATACACGGGCACCTTGACTTCGATCCACAGCAACATGCACAACATAAATGTATAAACGACCGAACAACACTGCCAACACAGAAAGTCTCCTGAAGCAATCCGGCACGAGACAACACAGTCAATGATGGCAGTAGAGTCAGCAGATAGTACACTCCAGAGGAGAACCAACACAGTCAATGATGGCAATAGACTCAGCGGATAGTACACTCCAGAGGAGAACCAACACAGTCCAGCAAGGTATGCAACACACAGCACAGTCAATGGGAAGTATGCATACCGTGGTTCAGGAGAAGGCAGTCAGACAGGAGTGCAGAGATACCTGAAGGGCAGGAGGCCAGCAGGATACAAGTCCCTGGATGGGTGAAGCAGGGGTCTAGCAGGTGCAGCGCACAGGTAGGTAGACCAGCAGGGAACACAGGAAGGCGTGGAGAGCGGATCAGCAGTAGATGGATGAGTAGCGCTGAGAAGTAACAGCAGCGGGTCTCTGCGGGAACACGGAGGTAACCAATAGCAACCAGCAGGTGCAGTAACGATGGGACACCGGAGCAGAGTTGAACTGGAACAGATGATCACGGAGAGTAGCGGGTAGCAATAGTGGCAGCAGACTCAAGGAAACACGGTAGAGTAGACAAGGACTGAAGACTGAAGCGCACAGAGGCAGCGGATAGGAATCAGCTAAACAGTCACGATGAAACACAGACGGGTTGCAGGTTGAAGACTGTAGTGCACGGAGGCAGCGGATAGGAATCAGCTAGCAGTCACGATGATGAAACACAGACGAGTTGCAGGTTGAAGCCTGTAGTGCACGGAGGCAGCGGATAGGAATCAGCTAGCAGTCACGATGATGAAACACAGACGAGTTGCAGGTTGAAGCCTGTAGTGCACGGAGGCAGCGGATAGGCATCAGCTAACAGTCCCAATGATACATGGTAGAGTTGAAGTGATTAGAAGACTGTAGTGCCCGGAGGCAGCGGATAGGAATCAGCTCACAGTCACGATGATATAGTAGATGGTAGAAGTGGTATGGGAACCACAGAAGGAGAAGTGGTTTGAAGACTGTAGTGCACGGAGGCAGCGGATAGGAATCAGCTCACAGTCACGATGATACAGTAGATGGTAGAAGTGGTATGGGAACCACAGTAGTAGAAGTGGTTTGGAAACCACAGAGGTAGAAGTGGTTTGGAAACCACAGGAATCAGCTGGGCTGAATGAACAAGGAAACACAGGAACACCTTCAGAGACTCATGGGGAATGAGACTCCAAGATCAGGCAACGTGGTGTTGACCACAGGTGCTTAATATAGGGAGGTTGCCTGATCTGCCAATTAAGTTAAAGGGACATACACAGAAGTATAGGAAAGGGCTGCGCATGCGCAGACCCTCAGGATAGAGGACGGCCACGGTTCCTAAATGTCCGGGAAGAGGCACTCACGGTCCGGTGAGTGACAGTACCCCCCCTTTTAAAGGTGGGCACAGAACGCCTGGAACCGGGCTTGTCCGGATTTTTGGAGTAGAACTTCTTCAAAAGGGCAGGAGCATTAAGATCTTCAGCTTTGATCCAAGAGCGCTCCTCAGGACCAAAGCCCTTCCAATGAACGAGGAAACGGAGGACTCCTCGCGAAATTTTTGCGTCTAGTACCTCAGTAATCTCAAAATCCTCCTCCTGATGAACTTGAACTGGCTGCGGAGCTGAGGGAGGATTAGAGAAACGGTTGATAATAAGAGGTTTGAGTAAAGACACATGGAAGGCATTAGAAATCCGAAGATTCTTAGGAAGAAGAAGTTTCACACATACTGGATTGATTACTTGAATGATCCTATATGGACCAATAAAACGAGGGGCGAATTTCATAGATGGAACCTTCAAACGAATGTTTTTAGTAGATAACCAGACACGATCTCCAATTTTTAGTGGTGGAATAGCCCGCCTCTTCTTATCTGCGAAAGATTTATATTTGATAGATGTCTTCTTTAAACAGGTTTTGACCTGGGACCAGATATTTTTAAAGGTCTGACAAGCAATCTCCACCGCAGGAACTTGGGTGGGCGGGAGGGCAGGAAATTCCGGAAAAGACGGATGGTGACCGTAGACCACAAAAAATGGAGTTTTGGATGATGACTCGTGATACATGTTGTTATGGGCGAATTCAGCCCAAGGAAGCAACTCTACCCAGTTGTCTTGATTGGCTGATGAGAACATCCTTATAAAAGTCTCAAGATCTTGATTGACACGTTCAGTTTGTCCGTTAGATTGCGGATGGTAAGAAGATGAGAGTGCTAATCGTATGCCCAAGGTTTTACAAAGGGCTCGCCAGAATCTGGAAACGAACTGTACTCCTCTATCCGACACAATCTCAGACGGACATCCATGGATACGGAAGATCTCTTTAATGAAATGTTCAGCCAGAATGGACGAGGAAGGCAAACCAGCCAGAGGAATGAAATGAGCCATCTTCGAAAATCTGTCCACCACCACCCAAATAGTGTTATGATTCTTACTAGGTGGTAAGTCAGTAACGAAATCCATACTAATATGGGTCCACGGTTTGGACGGAATGGGTAGTGGTCGCAGCAACCCTGCTGGAGTTCTGCGGGAGGATTTAAACTGGGAACATAGCTCACAGGAAGCAATGAACTCTTTGACGTCTCTCCTCATTGAAGGCCACCAGTAACTTCGAGAGAGAATCTCAAAGGTCTTGTGTTCACCGGCGTGTCCAGAAAAACGAGAGGCATGGAACCACGAAAGGATTTTCCTCCTTAGAGTAGGAGGCACGAGGGTCTTCCCAAATGGTAGCGTTTTGGTGGATGAAGCAGCCAGTGAGATACATTTGGGGTCTAGAATGGTATGGTTGGAAACCTCTTCTATATCAGAGGACGTCATAAAAGCTCTAGATAAAGCGTCAGCTTTTTTGTTCTTGGCAGCTGGTTTGAAGGTTATTATTAATTCAAAACGGGAAAAGAAAAGAGACCATCTTGCTTGACGAGGGTTCAAGCATTGGGCAGACTGGAGATATGACAAGTTCTTATGATCTGTGAAGATCGTCACCGGATGGCGAGCTCCTTCCAATAAGTATCTCCATTCCTCTAATGCAGCTTTGATAGCCAGTAACTCCTTGTCCCCGATAGTATAATTCTTCTCTGCGGGCAGGAGACCCCGAGAATAGAAGGCACAAGGATGAAATTTTTGCTGTTCCGAGCGTTGGGAAAGAATAGCTCCTAAGCCCACATTAGAGGCATCTACTTCCAGGAAGAAGGGGAGTGTCACATCAGGCTGTCGAAGGATTGGAGCCGAAGAGAAGGACTCTTTCAGTGTTTGAAAGGCTTGAAGAGCCTCAGGTGACCATTGCTTAGGATTAGCCCCCTTCCTAGTCAGGGCCACAATAGGAGATGCAATGGAAGAAAAGTCTTGAATGAAGCGTCTATAGTAATTGGCAAAACCTAAAAAACGCTGGATAGCACGAAGAGTAGTTGGCTGGGGCCAATGTAGTACAGCATTCACCTTGTCGGGATCCATCTTCAGGCCAACTCCGGAAACTATATACCCCAAGAATGGAATCTGGGGTAATTCGAATGAACATTTTTCTAATTTACAGAACAATGAATTTTTCCGTAGCCTGGAAAGGACTTCTGCCACATGTTGGTGGTGAGAAGGCAGGTCCTGTGAAAAGATCAATATGTCGTCCAGGTAGACGACGACACATACATATAATAAGTCCCGGAAGATCTCATTAATGAAACCTTGAAAAACAGCGGGGGCATTACACAGCCCGAAAGGCATTACCAGATATTCGTAATGCCCGTCTCTGGTGTTAAACGCTGTCTTCCATTCGTCACCGGAACGGATTCTGATTAAATTGTAGGCACCCCGAAGATCCAACTTAGTAAAGATACGGGCTCCCTTGATGCGATCGAATAGCTCAGTTATCAGCGGAATGGGGTACCGATTCTTGATAGTAATGGCATTGAGTCCACGAAAATCTATGCAAGGGCGTAAAGATCCATCCTTCTTTTTAACGAAGAAGAACCCAGCTCCAGCGGGAGAGGTGGAAGGTCGAATAAACCCACGCTGGAGGTTCTCCTGTATATACTCAGATGTAGCTTGAGTTTCAGGTAACGAGAGAGGATAGACCCGACCCCTGGGAGGAGTCTTGCCAGGTAGAAGGTCGATCGGACAATCCCAAGAACGATGAGGAGGAAGACGTTCAGACTGAGCTTTATCAAAAACATCAGTAAATGAAGCATATTGAGGAGGGAGTCCCGGTGAGGTAGATGAGATGGAAGATTGCTGTACTTTGAGAGGAATGACTTGGGAAAGGCAACGATGGTGACATTCAGACCCCCAAGACGTGACTTGAGGGGTGCGCCAGTCAATCTGGGGAGAGTGACACTGAAGCCATGGAAGGCCTAAGACAATTGGACTTGTCGTAACAGAAAGGATTAAAAACGATATTTCTTCATGATGCAGGGCACCAATCTGAAGGGTTACTGGAGACGTACTCTGAGTGATGAGACCGTTGATGAGACGTGATCCATCTATAGCCGTCACAGTAATGGGTGTTTTTAAGGTAATCACTGGTAGGGACCAATGATTTACTAATGATTTGGAAATAAAATTTCCTGCTGCTCCGGAATCAATCAATGCCTGTGACTCAAAGGTTTTGGTAGCACAGGAAATTGTAACATCAAAGGCGCAGACTTTGGATTTCATGGCAGATGGAGAGGACTCCAGGGACCCTAACTTCACCTCTCCAGAACTAGTTAGGGCCTGGCATTTCCCGATCTCTTAGGGCAAGAGCTGAGCATATGAGTGGAATCAGCACAATAGATACAGAGTCTATTCTTTACTCTTCGTTTCCTCTCCTCTGAAGATAATTTGGAACGTCCTATCTCCATGGGAATCACAGAGGGTGAAACTGGACGAAATTGAGGGTTAGAACGAAGAGGTGCTTTAGCAGAAGTTGTTTTCTCAGCCTCTCTTTCACGAAATCTCATATCAACACGATGGCAAAGAGAGATCAGATCTTCAAGTGACGAAGGAAGCTCTTGGGTAGTCAGTGCATCTTTAATTTTATCGGAGAGCCCCTGCCAGAAGGCGGCAACTAATGCTTCAGTGTTCCACTGAAGTTCAGAGGCTAAGATCCTAAATTGAATGACATACTGTCCTACTGTATGGGAGCCTTGTCGCAAACGAAGAATGCTGGAAGCAGCGGAGGTCACACGACCTGGTTCATCGAACACACTTCGGAACGTGGAAATGAATTTGGCACTATCTTGTAGAATTGGATCGTTTCTTTCCCACAGAGGGGAGGCCCAAGCCAGGGCTTGTCCAGAAAACAATGAGATAAGATAGGCCACTCTGGAACGATGGGTAGAAAAATTTTGAGGTTGGAGTTCAAAATGGACTGAACATTGGTTAAGGAAACCTCTACAAGTTTTGGGGTCCCCGTCATATTTTGACGGAGTAGGCAGGTGAAGCGTAGGAGCTGTAGACACCTGGGATGGCACTGGGGAAACGGAGGAAAGCACAGGAGCTTCAATACTAGCTGTAACAGTCTGTCCAGATGTTCCTTGGGAGGTTAACGATTGGTAACATTGAAGTAACAGCTGTTGGCGAGCATCCTGTTGCTCCACACGGCTGACCAGATGCTGCAGCATCTCTTTAGCAGTAGGTTCCGTATCTGGGTCTGTCATGGCCTGATCTTACTGTCACGGGCACTAGGAGTCTTTACCCAGGGATCACCAGGTGATAGGCTTACCAGAGCAGTATAGGTGGTAATATGGTACTCTGGTAGCAGGGTGATCACGGAACAGGAAATAGCAGATGATGAGATGCTCAGGAAAGTCTATGACTAGCAGCACTGGCAATATGGAGGTAGTAATACACGAGGAACTGTATGGACAAAGGACACGTGAAGGTAGTCAGTGGTCTGCGGTAGCAAGTTGTACCACTGCTATAGTGAGGAGGAATGTCCAACAGAAACGAGGAGGTGATGAGAGTCAGCGGTCTGCGGATAGCAAGTTGTACCGCTGTCTGAGTGAAGGAATGGAATCCAAGTGGAGGTATCCGGGGAGTCAGTGGTCTGCGTTAGCAAGTTGTACCACTGCTATGTGAGAGGATACTGGAACAGGTGAAACTGTAAACAGGAGTCAGTGGTCTGCCACTAGCAAGTTGTACCACCGAATATATACGTGAGGAGGTGCACGGGGAGAGACTGCAACACAATATATACACGGGCACCTTGACTTCGATCCACAGCAACATGCACAACATAAATGTATAAACGACCGAACAACACTGCCAACACAGAAAGTCTCCTGAAGCAATCCGGCACGAGACAACACAGTCAATGATGGCAGTAGAGTCAGCAGATAGTACACTCCAGAGGAGAACCAACACAGTCAATGATGGCAATAGACTCAGCGGATAGTACACTCCAGAGGAGAACCAACACAGTCCAGCAAGGTATGCAACACACAGCACAGTCAATGGGAAGTATGCATACCGTGGTTCAGGAGAAGGCAGTCAGACAGGAGTGCAGAGATACCTGAAGGGCAGGAGGCCAGCAGGATACAAGTCCCTGGATGGGTGAAGCAGGGGTCTAGCAGGTGCAGCGCACAGGTAGGTAGACCAGCAGGGAACACAGGAAGGCGTGGAGAGCGGATCAGCAGTAGATGGATGAGTAGCGCTGAGAAGTAACAGCAGCGGGTCTCTGCGGGAACACGGAGGTAACCAATAGCAACCAGCAGGTGCAGTAACGATGGGACACCGGAGCAGAGTTGAACTGGAACAGATGATCACGGAGAGTAGCGGGTAGCAATAGTGGCAGCAGACTCAAGGAAACACGGTAGAGTAGACAAGGACTGAAGACTGAAGCGCACAGAGGCAGCGGATAGGAATCAGCTAAACAGTCACGATGAAACACAGACGGGTTGCAGGTTGAAGACTGTAGTGCACGGAGGCAGCGGATAGGAATCAGCTAGCAGTCACGATGATGAAACACAGACGAGTTGCAGGTTGAAGCCTGTAGTGCACGGAGGCAGCGGATAGGAATCAGCTAGCAGTCACGATGATGAAACACAGACGAGTTGCAGGTTGAAGCCTGTAGTGCACGGAGGCAGCGGATAGGCATCAGCTAACAGTCCCAATGATACATGGTAGAGTTGAAGTGATTAGAAGACTGTAGTGCCCGGAGGCAGCGGATAGGAATCAGCTCACAGTCACGATGATATAGTAGATGGTAGAAGTGGTATGGGAACCACAGAAGGAGAAGTGGTTTGAAGACTGTAGTGCACGGAGGCAGCGGATAGGAATCAGCTCACAGTCACGATGATACAGTAGATGGTAGAAGTGGTATGGGAACCACAGTAGTAGAAGTGGTTTGGAAACCACAGAGGTAGAAGTGGTTTGGAAACCACAGGAATCAGCTGGGCTGAATGAACAAGGAAACACAGGAACACCTTCAGAGACTCATGGGGAATGAGACTCCAAGATCAGGCAACGTGGTGTTGACCACAGGTGCTTAATATAGGGAGGTTGCCTGATCTGCCAATTAAGTTAAAGGGACATACACAGAAGTATAGGAAAGGGCTGCGCATGCGCAGACCCTCAGGATAGAGGACGGCCACGGTTCCTAAATGTCCGGGAAGAGGCACTCACGGTCCGGTGAGTGACAGTCCCGCTACTCACGGCTCCTATTGGTTCTTCTCGCTACATAAGGCAGTGAGGACTGAGCCTCACTGCCAGTTATAGCTCCCAGTGTAGCTAGGCTCCCTGTTTCTATTTCTGCTCCTTGATTGTTTTTGCTTAGACCTGATCTCCCGTGTATGACCCCTGGCTTGTTTCTGGAACCTGTTGTATTGCCTGTGACCTCTGTCCTCGGATTGTGCTTGGAATTTCTTTGTCTGCTGCCGGCCCTCGACCCCTGCCTGGATTTCACTCTGCTGTTGCTTCTAACCTCCATAGCTGGGTTCTCCCCAGTCAGCGCTCATCTCTCGACCCTCTGTTTGTCTGCGGCCAAGTCTGTCCCCACCACTAGGCGCTCCAGTGAACACCAGACTTCAAAACAGACTCCGGGTTTTGACGTGCTGACTGGAGGGGTTCCTAACACCATCAAATATTCAATTGCAATAATTATTCAGAAAGACTAATTGAAATTATACATAGGATGTACCTTAATGTAGTTAGACAACGCAACATCTGGCAGACTCATTCAAAATATTGCTGGAGTAACTGTGGGTGTATAGGGCACCTGTTGCATATGTTTTCGGATTGCCCAATTATAAAGATCCTTTGGGCTGAAGTAGGAAATTTAATCACACAAGTTACTGGGTCCGACCTACTGTTGTGCAATGAAAAAGCCCTTTTTCACCATTTCCATGTTACTTTCTCGTCATATAACAGATATATTGCCGGGCATATCCTCACTGCTGCTAAAGCCACTATAGCCCAGCAGTGGCAGGATCCACCCCCTCCGCATATCTCCAAAATAAAAACGAAAGGGCAAATAAAATTCAAAATGGAAACTGCAGGGCATTTGTAATCTACCTCAGCTTCATCCCAACAAGTGAAGTGGTAAAAATGGTATATTTATAGTATAGAGATTAAAGATTAATATGAAAACAGGGTGTCTTTACAAATTATTTTAATCTGTGTCCTACATGATATGTATATTACTACTGCATGTATATGCTCACTGCACTGACAATACCAATGATGTTACTGATGCTGAAGACATTTGCTGCAGAGAGCGCACATTTCCATTTGATTATCTGACATGAATATGCCGTACTTACACCCTTGTATCCTTCCCTTACCCCACACTTCCCCTTTTCTTATTCTGTTCCCCTCCATTTACCTTAAAAAAATCAATAAAAACTAATAAGTAAAGAATTGGTGATAGCACCCCTGCCCCTTTCCTTTTGTATTATCTTATCAATGTGTCTGAATTCAACCTTTATGCCGAGGATAAATAACACAATGTATGCTATAGTTTCCACCAATCACTAACTGCCTCTCAGGAATATCTAATTGGATGGCTCTCAGTCACCTGAAGCTTACTATGTACAAAACATAGCTCTTAATCTGCTATGTTATGCCACACAGTAGGGCAATCTACCAATAACCATAAAATAACATATCTTTATTGCTTTATTTATCTTATTAAAAGAAAGCACTACCCATCCTGAAACAGCATATGCGAAGTCAGTTTCCCAAGTTAACTCTTTAGGTGTCATTTGATTTGTCTCGCACTGGTATTTCACATCTAAAAACCCTATGACTTTTTCTTCTGTGATCTTCTCTGTCACTCAACCGCTAAGCTATTTAATACATGCTCTAATTTGTTCTCAATTGACAAAACTGTATTATTTTATGTTTAAAGGTGTTCTACACTTAGCTGTTTTATCTGATCAATGTCCCCAATATATGGGGAAGATTATTTCAATACAAGGCCCTATACACACTTGTCATCTAACCCCTGACTAAGCAGGGCTGAAAGTTACTGCTTATAACCCAAGACGGAGTTACAGGGTTTCAGCTTACCTGAACTCCCCTACCGTCTGTAAGTAATTCAGCTATGAGTCATTTCACTATCCTACTTTATTGCAATATAAATCAATATGTGGCAAGGGTAAATAGGGAAGCCTGAACCTGGGAACTGTAATATCCGTTTAAAGGCATACAAATAGACATTTAGAGCAACACTGGAACAATACAAGACAAAATGTAGTCTATGTTCCATCCTATATTCTTCCTGAATTGCCCCGAATGTTCAGGTGCAGTTCTCATAAAGACATAACAAGCCCATCTGAGGTGCGTCTTGGGTACATTTGAACTCCATTCAATGTTAGGTTAAATAAAGTAAGCACAGCTAGAAGCTAGATGGGCAACAAAGTGGAACAGACTGTTGCAGTCAGCATTGGATAGCAGTAATGAGGGAAGTATACCTGGCATCTTGTATTAAGATAAGCTACAATGCAAAGGAGAAATGAATAATAAAAATGCAACATTTAAGTGTTGAACCCATTTACAAGTATATAGTTAACAGTTATTTTAAGTGGATAACATTTTGCACAAAATTTATTAAATTAGGTGTGTTTTTGAGAACCTGGTTAACTTGGAGCCCATCGATATGAGTGAGTACCAGTAGATAACATGAGACCTATGAACAAAGTTGACTTGCATGTGCATAGATTCCAAATCTATAAGACTGTTTGGTCCCTTTCAGTCATAACTCTCTACCTTTGGACTATCAGCTCAAGGCAAACATAAAAGGTGTACAACCACCTTTGTCAAAATGTTTACTTTTTAATTCTCTCTGTATATTTTATCAACATATAAATGTACAATGATAAACCTTTGAGGCAACTTTTTTTGTTTCTGTTGAATGCCTTATATTCTGAAATGGCCTACATCTGCTATCTGGAAACAACTGAATCCAATGCAGAGCACAGTACAGCAGTGTCATATCCCAGGTCAATGAACTAAGCAACACTGATTGATTATATAAACACATAGCAGAAAAAAAGATGGACTATAGAGAGAAAAGGAAATGTAATTTCCAAGCTAAAAGTGATCGGAAAATTTCTTCAAGAACTCCTGAGATGAATAAGAGGCTGTTCATGTCCAAGTTTTGTAACATGTTGTGAATAGTATTTGACCTTGTTAAATTTACTTGGGTTCAACCTGTGACATGAAAAGGGTCTGATCAATAATCTCTATTGAGGCTGCAGAAAAAACTACATGGTCCCTCCTCTTGCATCCAGCAAGACCAGCATACAACATAGCCAAAACTCCAGAAGAAATAAAGCTGTGTGCAAACTCTATGGCTTAGTTGCAACACTACACTAAGCTGTAACAACTGTTGAGTCAAAATAAAGAGAAAAATGCTGAGCCATCTATCAGGAAGTCTCAAAAGTGGACGAGTTATTATATTGGCTGCCCATTGTAGGCAATTAAGATCTGTAAATATATGCAAGAGATGTTATGTACCTCAGTGTTACTCTTCAGCTCTGGTAGTCTGTGAATAACACATGTTTCTGCCATTTCATATAAATGATGGCTCTTTAGAGAGTCCAAAACGATCCTCCAGTCCGCCATGCGGGAACACATCAACGTATCAAAGCACCTACAGAATTTTCAGAAATAAACTTTATCAGTAATGAAACAAGAATCTGCATTTAATTATACTGGCTTCAATAGAAACACTCTACAATGTTTAGGCTGAAAATATACTCCAACAAAATAGGAACAAAGCCATGTTATGCATATAGGTCCTGATTCATTAAGGCACACAAAAATAACGTATAGTGCGTTTTTATTTACATCGGGCATACGCACATCCGTAATCAACAAGGAGCAGAACTGAACACACGTCTGTTGAGGAGTCCACTCTACTCTAACACACAATACACTGCAGGATATGTACAATACATATGTGGAATATTAGGTCCAAAAAGAACACACAGAGGGAAAATAAAAAATAAGCTAATGTTACCTGTCAATAATGTAGTCATTAATGACAAAATAATTAAAAATATATATATCCCCCCCCCCATTTGTGTGTGTGCGAGGAGGGGGGGGGGGGGTGTTCTGAATGTCAACTGTACAAAAGATGCATTGCACTGCTCCTGAATGCAAGTGTTTTAGCATGCATACGCGTCCATCATCACTAGTAGTCAGCACTTACACCCGACAAGTAGCAGGTGCAAGTGATGCAACAGAAAAGCATGTACCTTTGAAATGCCCAAAACTTGAATCAGACGTTGCTGAGTACACTTACTGTACATTGAATATGTGCATATGCCCAGTCCCCTCCCCATTCCGCCCCTGAAATCATAGACTGTAGGAGGGGTCTTTTGCGCTCGAAGATTAATTGGACGTTTCTGCGTTCAACGGCATATGGTCCTGCTATGGGCATGCACAGAGCGAATTTATGCAAAATACGGCATGTATCAGTATTTAGTTTTAGAATAGGAATAGTCACTTCTTACTTTACTAGATTAAGGATACAGAGGGGGTTGTCTGCAGTTATTCCATTTGTCTTAAGAATATCTTCAATTTCCATTACTGCTAGTTCATCTTTCTCAAGGTACCGGTGGTAGAGTTTTTTCCATGGGATGAACTGAAATGCAAGAAAAGAAAAGTACTGCATAGAGTTCTTTACAGAGGACATGGGAAAAAGAGATGTTAATAAGCAAGAACCACAAGACTATTCACTTCATAGCAAATTAAGACTCAGTTCTTATGGGTGTAAGAATATGATATCAGGGTAAAGAACATGCAGTGGATCTCTTATTCAGCTGATATATGGCACATTCTCAGCGGCCATTTTAGTTCTGGTTGCCACAGGATAAAGCCAGCAATATTTGCCCTTAAGGCTTGTATAAGTTGGCGACGAAAGGGACAGAAGCACCTTTACAAAAGTTTACATCAACTCAGATGGCATGAATAAGTAGTGAGACATGGCGAGCCAGCTGCCAGTGTCTTTTGTGTATTAATCAGAGCAATTTGGTATGGACATGAAGTTTTGAGGGAAAATGTAATGGCTGAGATGGGACAATGCGACAGAGAATATAATGTCAGCTGGGAGGGAAAGAAGGCCAGTCAGTCTGCACCCCTGCTGGACGTCATGTGATCTTGGGTCTTCCAGGGTGAAAAATTAAGAATATTGCCTTTCACCAGAGCAGATGACTTACTACTGTTTTTTCTCATTGTGCAAGTAAAAGCAATTAAACATGTTTAACATCATAAGTAAATTTTCTTTTCGCAGAACACATGGCATAAGTAAATAATGATAAAGAGAAATGTTACTGAAAATAAATACAAACCAATGTATCGTCGACAAGAGCCTTCCATTTCTGACAAACCAAACTCACATTCTGGTATAAGTCAACTATCGGGAGGAAACCAAATATACACTGCAAGAGTTCATTAGGAAATCTATTTATATGCCCACACGATGGCTTGTTTTGGTCGGTCACCCCCAGAAGTCCATAGCAAGTCTCAGGAAGTGAATCCAGCAAAAGACTCATTTCGTCATCGTCATCATCATTATCATCACCATAAAAATTGCTGGAAGAGGACATAGCTTCCTCTCCTGAGGGATGTACATTCGAATCGTGGCTCCAACTTTCCACTGAAGAAAAGGGACGTTTTCTACTTAAAGTGCGTTCTGAAGGAGAGGGATCATCCTCACTGTCAAAGTCTGCAGCATGTTCATCCATATGACTAGAGAGTAACTCTTCTTCCATCTCAGGTACGTGACTGCTGTTTGCAGAGCTAAAGTATGCAAGATCTGTAGTTTTATTATCAGACAAAGTCTTAAAAGGACTCTCTCTCATCTTTCCTGTAGCAAAATAGGAAGAAAAGCAAAACGAAAAACAAGTTTTGATAAAACAGGTAATGAATACACTAAAAAAAAATAGCACAGTGGCTTAGTGGTTAGCAATTCTACCTCACAGCACTGGGGTCATGGGTTTGATTCTGGACTTTGGCTTTATCTGTGAGGAGTTTGTATGTTCTCCCCGTGTTTGTGTGGGTGTCCTGTGGGTACTCTGGTTTCCTCCCACAATCCAAAAACTTACTAGTAGGTTAATTGGCTGTTATCAAACTGACCTTAGACTGTCTGTATGTGTGTGTGTGTATGTTAGGGAATTTAGACTGTAAGTTACAATGGGGAAGGGGCTGATGTGAGTGAGTTCTCTGTACAGCGCTGTAGAATTAGTGGCGCTATATAAATAGATGATGAGGATGATAAAGCTTTTGGTGCTATAGTAAATAATCAAATTTACCCTGATTTGTAAATGAATAAGTACTACATAAAAACACATACAGTAAGGCCGTTTTTCTTATACACCTGTTTATATGTGCAAAACCTAAAATAAAACACAAAAGACGAAAGTGCCAAACATATTGTAATATATACACCTCAAAGTGACTTCAAACAGTGATTTAGTCATTTCTGGGACTTATCTTCATCCTGTGGAAACAGCACTTTTCCTTACTGTGTGCTTTGGTTGGTGAGTATTCGGTTGTGTTGACGACTAGAAGCTTCCCATTTGACCATACCAACTATTGAAGAGGATGTCTCTACATTCATCCTCTATATTCAATTCACATAAGACCTATTTTTATTTACTTTTGGCATGCGGTTTGAAATAAACCACCGTTTGAAGTCACTTTAAGTTGTACATATTATACTATGTTTGGCGTTTTTGTCTTTTGTGGTTTATAAATACACTGAAACTTACAAAATGTATTAAGTGTAAATACTTTTTATTTTAAATAAAGCTAAAAACCTGCAATACATGTCAATTTATAAAAGGTGCATCTATCTATATCTAAATATACCCATAACTTGGCAGGACTTAAAATGTTTCACATTACATCTATAGTTGCTGTGTAGCTGAGTGTTCTTTATTTCACCAATTTTCTGCAAAATGTAGCGCACAGTAGGAGTGTTCTATAACAACTTTTACATACATATTTGTAAGATATATTAACAGCAGCTTTATATAAACCAACTTTTATTTTAGGTTTAGTGGTTCTACAAGTAAAGGTAGACAATGCCTACCTCTGAACCATCTCTCAGTCCTACCACGAGGATACAGTCCTTGGTGTACATCTCTGGATTTCCATTGGTTAAAAGGTTGAGTGAGGGAACGCAAACCCTCTTCGCTGTGGGCCAATTCCTGACAATCCCTTTCTGTGAGATGCTTCCGCCTTCGCACTGTTTGTCAAATAAGAAAAATTGAACACAAAGTCAAGAATCCCATGCTTTGCAGGTCACAATTCCATTCACAGAACAGCTCTGTATCCATCACCAAAGGTGCTTTGCAACAATTATTATTTGGTTATTGTAACTTGTGCTCGTGAACTTTTTTTTGGTTTCTTTTAATCTCTTTATTTAATTTTATTTTCAAACAATTTATAATGAAGAAAGATATGATGCAGGACAAATTAAGAAGTGCATTATGCATAGAATGAGACTATGGTGCTCAAGACATAACATTAAACATACTACAGAGGATTCAGTAAACAGACATGCAAATAAGCAACTCCTTGACACTGTGGTCATTGTGTCCAGTGAGCATATACGTAGTGTATATAGAGAAAGACAAAGAAAGAGCGAAGAAGAAAAAGGTGGACGGATGGTTGGGGGGCGGGGGGTTAGGTAGGGAGTGCTGGGGTGCAGGGGAGAACAAGCGAGTCGGTGGATTAGCCTAAAGATTTGGGCTCATGAGGAGTCTGGCAGTAGAGTGCTGTAATAGGAGTACCAGTACGTTCTGGAAGTTGTCATCTTCTTAGCTTTGAAAGCTATATTCCATTTTGGAAACAAACCAGATTCAGCTTAGAACATCTTGTGCTGTGGGAGGATTATTTTTTGTATGTTAGGGGGGCACAGCCAAATGGGTTGATTGAGGTCAGCCTAGGGGACAGTCCTTTGACACTGGGGATGAGACTATGTTACAAAATAAACTAATCTCGAGTAGGACCACCAAATGTTAACAAAGCTGCCAGGCTGGCCAAATTCCCTCCAGCACTGTTTGGATGTGTTTGGATAGAATTTATGGAAGTATTCTAGGATCAATTAGTGAAAATGTTGTAAGAGTTTCCTATTATAGCCACACTAATCGAGCATTGAGAGGGTCTGGTACAGATTTTGTCCTAGGTCTCTTTTTCCAGGTATACTTCTAAGCCGGCTTTTCAGGCAATTTTTTGTGTACCTTTTTCTGGCATCTGTAAAACTAGAATTGTGTGGTAGTGCAGATATATAGGGGCATATTTATAAAAGCACATTAGTGCACTATCGTGCACTTACCGTGAAATTAAGCTCCCTGGGTGTCCTCCGGATATTTATGAAAGGTGCATCGCAGCAGATATTGTGTATATCTGCTGCTTTGCACTCCTCTTCGTTTTTGGGAGCAGTCACCATTCTACAGTATGGTGACTGCTCCCAGCTCAAATCTAACAAGTTCCGAAAAAAACATTTTTTTCGGAAACTTGTCTTGATAATGTAAGCCAGCTGAAGCTGGCGTACATTATCAGAATTGATGAAGTCCAATGCTGTCAGCTCTGCTCCGAAGAGCAGAGCTGGACAGCGCATGTGTAGAGGGATCACATGATCCCTCCCTGTCACTCACAGCTCTCTCTCTGCACATGCGCCATTCAAGAATGAAAAGAACGAGGAGAAGATCCGGAGACAGTGCTTCCGAAGAGGTGGGGTAAGTATGATTTTTTACATCACAGAAAGAGCAGTTTTTTGGAACTGCTGTTTCTGTGCAGGGTTGTACATAAATGTGAGAAATAGTTCAATCCTTATCATTGCGATAAGGATTGAAAACTACTTTTCACTTTATGTGAATATTGATAAATGTGCCCCATAGAGCCTCTGCGACTGGGATTGCAAGTGCAGGTCCGTTGAATTAGCGTAAGCTGCCTTGTTGGTGCCTTGAGTGTGGGTTAAGGTGGAAGTATTAGAAAAACAGAGCAGAGAGTAGATCATAGGGCAGTGGGGAAACATAAAGAAAAAGGAATATTATACCACATTCACATTGCCGCCACTCCAATTTCCCGGGTTTTTCTAGTCAGGTTTTTGCCGTGTCACAGAACAACCCAGTTCAGAGATACTGTTCACACTGCACCTTGGACCCGGGAATCTCCCGGGTCGAGCCCGTTCATACTGAATCCGGGTCTGCCCTGGCAATAAGTGTGAGTCATCACAAGAGGAGCTTTAATTGGCTCAAAAATGGTGAGGTCATTTAATGAGGCCAAAGTGGGTGGTATCTGTTCACAGCATTGCTTTAATTTTATTTACCACCTTATGCTTGCTGCGCTGTATTCCCTGCTCTGTTAGTACTTTTGCTATGTTATAGTACACTGTTGTATCCTTTACAGTGCCTGTGATCTGTGTTTTGATTTCTCCCTCTCCTCTAATGGCCAGCAGCTCATGGACTTCTTCCCCTAGCCAGTGTGCCATGCTTTCTCCTATCTCTCCTCTCTGCGGCAGTGAAATGACGTCATCCTCGCACCGTTCACACGGCAGACGACCCGATCTAATTACCGGGTCATTAGACCGGGATTTTGCACTTGCCCCATTCACACTGAGCCAAGACCCGGGTCGTCGGAGCCCGCCCCAGCAAAAACCCAGGTTTTATAGGCAGTGTGAATGAGGTATTAGAGTTTTACTATTTATGGGTTACCAGTCTCTAAACCAGTAGACCACTACTAGAATAGAGATGCCATATTTTTACAGCAGAAACCTGAGGCACACATGTGAGGTTTGCTTATTATAGAAAAGTCTCCTTTAACATCCAATTAAGTAATAAAAATTTTTTTTTTTACACCAACTGTATGTGTGCACTGAATGTTTCATAAATTTTCAATATTAAAGATTTCCAGTGGTGAGAACTACGAATGTACTGAAAAAGCTGTAACAGGTTGGTACCCTAATGATGCTGCTGGATATTCTATATACTCGCACTATACAACATACACAGGATGTGCAGCCAGTGGTTTCATCTTCTCACAAGAATAAGGGTGCAAAATAATAAAGAAGATCAAGGATTCACCATGTTTATTTATTTCCGATTGAATGGCAATTAAATGTCAGTTATATTTCACAAGCTACAAAAACAAGAATCAAATAACACAACACCGATAACCAAACACTGTACAGAACGCTTTTATGCTGACTGCAAGAAATGCAAAGATGTTCTGAGCAAAACTCTGCTACATTGTATTTGCCATTGAAACAGAAAGTGAAAAACGAACAAGAATAAACTTCCGCAAACTTGTAGTTACCAACATTTTACAAGATTATGCTGCTGAACACGTATGTTTATACATGTTACATACAAGCTATGTTTGTGAATGTATGTGTACTACTCAATTACAACATGTTTACTAAACGTTCTTATAATGTAACTTTTAGATTTTAAATATTCATCTTCAATACATGTAAACTTATAAAGTCCAAGTAATTATATTTGGAACTAATAACTGCATAAAGTACACAGAATAAGAGAAACCGTACTGTGCCAAAAATGGAAAATAGGGTCAATGAGGGACGAATATTCCAAGGAATATATATTTAAAACCTGGAATCATCGATGAATATTAGGCACAACTGTTGGTTATGAAAGCTTTACATTTTTCTTGTACAGGAGTATATTATTTTGTACAATACCGCAGAGCACATGATGATGACAAAGTGACAGGTGTCCAGATACAGTATAATAGGAATGCTCTTACTCTGCTCAGCTCTCCGTACAGCTATGGCGATACACAGGACACATCTGCCGGACCGTCCGTACAGCTTCAATAACTTATCTAACTATCCAATCGCAACAGCCGAGAAGTCAACTCCCGACCAATCAGAAACCCTGACATGTACAGTCCATCGGGGGCGGAGACATGCACTCAGCTCATGCGCATTGTCAAATTTTGCGTTCCAAAGGCCGCTGTCATCTAGTCAAACCCACTTAGATTGTATAGCTCTTACACGCCCAGCAGGGGGCAGTCAAACATACTTTCCCTTTGACTACGTCGTGGTCAGCACGCTGCAACTTCACATAACACAATTATATTTTTATCGAGCAAATTATTTTCCAGTGTGATATAAATAATATGACGGTGGTTGTGGTGTCTGTTTCTGGAATATATTTGGACTGTGGTGCAGCTGTGTAATATTGTCTATAACACTACGGAGCCATGGGCAGCGTATGGATGACCTGAGGAGGAGGCTCGGCTATCTATCATACTGCACATGCCCTGTCTGTATATGTGTAGCTGCGACTTGCATGCTGTGTTCTGTACCCTGAGATGTCGGACTATATAGAATTCCACCAATGTTTATTTGACTTGTAACATTAACTGAAGAAAAGCTCAGCTATGTCAGTGGATGAGCAGCAGAGACATATCCTGAAGTTAATTCAGGAAGGCAAATTGCATCTCTTTCAAGACGAGCTTCAGAAAGAGCCCAGTCTGTTCAGTGACCTGCCTAGAAAACACTTTGGGAGATCTGGTGATACCGTTTTGCATTATGCTGCAAGGCATGGACATCTCTCTACACTGTCTTATTTGGTGGAAGTGGTGGGCATGGACGTGGAGGTGCTAAATAGTGATTACAAGACACCACTCCATGAAGCTGCATCCATGGGTCACAGAGACTGCTTGTTGTATGTCCTCGGTAAGGGAGCTAAGGTGGACTGCCTGAAAAAGGCTGATTGGTAAGGGAGAGATGTATTTTATGCTCCATGTTCTGTCCCTGGACCAGAGCCCGTAACTTACAATTCTAGCGCCCTGGGCGAGAAAGACAAATGCCGCCCCCCTAACCCTCAATTTTAACAAAATTAACCTAAAATATTCCTAAATTGCGCCCCCCTTCATTGTTGCGCCCTGGGCGCCCGCCCCTGTCGCGCAGCCCTAGTTACAGCCCTGCCCTGGACATAACCATTATACCCACAAACCTAATTAACTGCCTATATTTTCTACTAACTGTCCTAGTTTCTAATAATTTGAAATTGAATATTTGTCGTTAGCATTATACTTTGCAAAATCTGGCTGCCCTTTTATTTTTGTACTAGTATGGCAAATAATATAAAGCATTGCAAACATTATTCAGCTCATCAATAGGCACACCTGTTGATGTCTGTTAAAACTTTGATGAAAACACTTTTGCTTTAATAATTATGGTACTATCCACCCCCTGCATGTCATTGGATATTGGTAGCCATCTACTGATTTTTTTGTTCAAATGTTATCACCCAATATCATAGTCTTTCCTTGAATCTATCATTGTTTATTTGTAGATACAGTAGCACCTCATAGGAATCCTCAGTCCTGGAATCTGAACAAACTCCTAAATGTTGTCTGTCTATTAATGACTGTATGGTCACTATGGTGTAAAACTGTTGTTTTATATCTTTCGTATAACAATACCATCTTTTGAATTTAGGACACCCCTGATGATGGCTTGTACCAGAAAAAACTTAGATGTGATCAAAGATCTCATTGAGCACAAAGCCAACCCCAAGCTGAAAAATAAAGATGGCTGGAACTGTTTTCATATTGCATCCAGGGAGGGTGACCCTGCTATCATCGTGTATCTGCTTGATGTCTTCCCTGACATATAGAGCACTGAAAGCAAGATAAAGAGAACACCCCTACACACAGCAGGTACTGACCTGTAAAAGGGCATAATTAAAGAGGGCATGTTTTAAAGTGCTAGATTACTGATTATTATTAAAAATATATGTTATACAGTATATAAAAAAAAACACAGTTTAACAATCCCAGATAGCCCCCAATCTCCTGGTCGTTCAACAGGAAAACTATCATATAGCTGCAGTTAGCCCAGCAAAAAATGGAGAGTGAGAAAAAGCTGTTACTCATTCCATGTAAACCACACATTGCCAATTTATCAGGGATTTTCCAGTTTGACTACATTTTATTTCCATGCTAGAGGACTCTTGCATTAAACAAGCCTTTAAGTGTGGTAGATGAACTGGGCATGTCATAGGAACCAGGGATTCAAATCAAGAATAAATGATTTTTAAATTAATTTGTCGCCTAAAACAATTTATTTCAAATCACTCATACTGTTCACCAATACATCACCATATTTTAGCAGTCTTTCACAGTACTCCATAGGTTACAGCTTATATATTTTTTCTGTTTTGTGTCTCATGCTACATCATCATCATCACCATTTATTTATATAGCACCACTAATTCCGCAGCGCTGTACAGAGAACTTGCTCACATTAGTCCCTGCCCCATTGGGGCTTATAGTCTAAATTCCCTAACACACACACACAGACTAGGGTCAATTTGTTAGCAGCCAATTAACCTACCAGTATGTTTTTGGGAGTGTGGGAGGAAACCGGAGCACCCGGAGGAAACCCACGCAAACACGGGGAGAACATACAAACTCCTCACAGATAAGACCATGGTCGAGAATTGAACTCATGACCCCAGTGCTGTAAGGCAGAAGTGCTAACCACTGAGCCACAGTGCTGCCTACAGCAGTTAGACCCTGTACAAAGTCCTTCCATGTGGTTCACAGCATTCTACCATCTATCCATCATAATCATCAACAAAATTTATTTATATAGCGCCAGCAAATTCCATAGTGCTTTACCATTGAGAACAGACACAGTAATACAAAAATACTGAGTAATACAGAGAGATATGAGGGCCCTGCTATCAAGTTTACAATCTATAGGACAATGGGAGTTTAACTAATACCAAAGCCCATTGCTCCGATTTTACTCCCAGTAGTTTATAAGTGCACCTTAAACTGTTTTTGAGCTACACCAGAGGGTCATTTGTGTTACAGTTGCTACATAGACCTATTCTGACCTCCTAACAGCCACTTATCGCTAGTAGGCGACAGCATTGGTTTGGGTTATGGGCTATAAGAAGTATAATAAATGCTACTTATATGGATTATGTAGGAAATATCAGTGAAATTGAGGTTATCCAGGTCCCAATGGGTAATGTCAAAGTAAACTTCTGTTTTTTAGCCTCTGGAGATCTGCTGCAGGAATGAGGGTTAAGATTTTGATGGCAATTGTAATAATTTAATTTAATTTACACTTGCTTTTTATCTCATTATCACAGGGCTGAACAAATTCAAGAAGCCAGGTAGCCAATTCACCTAAAAAAGCAACTGCTGGCAGTTAACTTTTGCTAGTAGTCGCTATTGATGCCAATGGATGCACATCTTTTTTGGCTTGTTAAAAGATCTCACTGGCCCCTGAGGTCTATACTGTGTTGTCCAAACCAGCATTTAAATAAGTTTTTATTTCCCCTTTCTGTTTGGTTATGTTTCTGCCTGTTGAAACCTCTTCATAGATATCACTAGAAACAGTGACTCCTGCAAGGTGTATAAATTAGAAACAAACATACACAACAGGGAGGAGCATAACAGCAAAATATTAAATACTGTACATAAAATTCTACAGTGTATTAGATTGCTTATCTGGTAACTAGAGACTGTTGGAACTTTACATTTATCTAGTATGTGGAACATAGATACTATATACCTTATATAGGCTCTAAAAACCAGTTTATCCTTAGAGACATTAAGAAATGACTCCATGCACCACAGTGCCTGCAGTTCTCTAAATCTGTGAGCAGATGTAATTGCTACCAAGTGTCGTCCATCTCAATTAAACTTTTTGAAGCCATCCAAAAGGAAGTCAAACATATGTGGAATGGTTTATGTTGCATGATTGAATTTTACACCATGCAATAAATTTCTTCCAAATTCTGTAATAGATATCTTCCTTGCCTGTAACAGTGTGTTGATTACTTTAATTGAGACTCTCTTTTTTCTGAGCAGCTTCCGCTCAATCTCCGGGCCATCAGAGCTAGCCACTCTGGATTTGGATAAAGATCTTGGCCTTGGTGTTGTAGATCTGACCGAAGAGGCAGAGGCCATGGCTGTTCCTTGAGCATCTCCCAGGAAACCACGGGTGACCAGGCCAAAATGGAAGAGTTTAAATCAGTTCTGCCCTTTCTCTTTGAATATTTTTTAGTATATAAGTGATGAGTCTAAATGGAGGGAAGATATACCACGGAATGTCCACGAATCCGTCAACAGCATTTAATCCCTCTGACTATGCTGTCCAGAATGAAGGACCTGGAAACTTGCACCTCTACTTCTACAATCTTTCTATCAACTGGAATGCTTCCTGATGAAGGGACCATTCTCCTGGGAAAATCTGTTTTTAGCTGATTACCTGCTAACATACTATGTTTTCCTGCTACAAATAGTGCTGAGAGTGACTTCAGGTTTCTTTCTACCCAGGAGATGATCTCTGCTACTTCCAATAGCATGGTCCGGCTTCTGGTATCTCCCTGATAATTTATGTATGCTACAACTGTCCCTTTGTCTAAGAATATTCTGAGATTCTTCCCTTTTAGATGAAGATGAAAGTGGTGAACTGCCTTCCACACTGCTCTCATTTGAAAAACATTCACATGGAGACTTTTCTCGTTCGTGGACCAAGTGCCTTGCACCACTTGTCCTTGAAGGTGAGCTGCCCAGCCTGTAATACTGGCATCTGTTGAAAGTATCATCCATTCTGGCTCCAGAGTGACACACATATCTTTAACTTTGGGCTTAACCACCACCTGAGAGACTGTCTGGTGGCTTTTGATAGGATGATGACATGACTCGGAGACATCTGTCTGTGATTTCACTTCTTAAAATTTGCCACTGGAGGTCTTGCATGTGCAGCCTTGCCTAGCAGCAGAGTGCTGATTACAGTAATTGATGGAAGGTGTTTGTAGCTGTCATTGTGAATTGTTTTCTGGCAGCTTTCAACTGGAGCTAGTGTTGTGAATCCTCACAATGAGGCCATATCTTGATTCCTTGTTTCCTCAACTCTGCCACCAGAGTGACTAGCACCTTTGTAGAAGTACTTAGAGATGTCGCCAGACTGAAGAGCAGGTAACTGAACTGAAAGTGTTGGCCCAGGATCTGAGGAACTTCCTGTGATGAACTGTAACAGGCATATGACATTAGGCATCCTGAAGGTCTATGGATGGTCTTCTTCTTTTCTGTGAGGATAGAAGTCACAGACTCAATGTGAAAAAGGTTTGGTACGAACAATCTTGTTCAGCCTCTTCAAATCTATAATTGTGCGAAAAGCCCTTGATGACTTTGTGGCAAGGAAGACTCCGTAATAGAAGCCTGTGCCTTCATCACCTGCACTTACAAGAGTCTTTATTAATTTTTGCAGACTGTTTTGTAAGGCTAACGGATCTACCATGGTTGATGGAGCCCTGGGGATAAATGTCTTTAAAGACATTGCCGTTTTAAATTTCCCCTGCAAAGTCGCTGAATATCGGAGACTTGCACAATCCGCAGTTTAATACATTTACTGACTGGGCTGAATTAAAAAAGTTCCCTTAGGGATACTAATGTAACCATTTCTTCCAATATCTAATACCCACTGATCTGTGATAGAGTAGGCCCATATTTTAGCATAGAGTGCAGTTCTGTCCCTACTGTTGTCAATGGGTGGCTGATCCTGGCAATACTCATTGTGGAGTCTACTGATTTGACATACAAATAGTAAATCCCTTCTGGCGCTTGATAGGCTGTGATTCAAAACAAACCACTAGTTGCAGAGGTCTGCATTGCCCCCAAAAACAGAAAATTTAAAAAGGAAACTTGCAAAAGTGTGTTTAGAACCACAATAACAAGTCAGTGGACTGCGGATATTTTAAAACATTTATTAGTACCATAAATACATATCTAAAACTTATGTAATATACTAAACATACATCATAAATCCGAGTATATTAATACCTAAAGATTGAAATATAACAATACTGTCTACTCAGAAGATATGAACTAGTGCTGTCAAGTACATCAACTTAATCTATATACTTGGTAGGATGATGAATCCAATACATTTCAAGATTCATTGAATTCATCAACCTACCAAGTTTGTGTGTATACAGTCATGGCCAAAAGTTTTGAGAATGACACAAGTATTGGTTTTTAACAAAGTTTGCGGCTGCAGTGTTTTTAGACCTTTTTGTCAGATGTTGCTATGGTATACTGAAGTAAAATTACAAGCATTTCATAAGTGTCAAAGGATTTTATTGACCATTACATTAAGTTTATGCAAAGAGTCAATATTTGCAGTGTTGAACCTCCTTTTTGAAGACATCTACAATTTCAATTGGTTGATTTAGGTGCAATCTTACTAGCAGCAATATCCTTGCCTGTGAAGCCCTTTTTGTGCAAAGCAATGATGACTGCATGTGTTTTCTTGCAGGTAACCATGGTTAACAGAGAAATAACAACGATTTCAAGAACCACCCTCTTTTTAAAGCTTCCAGTCTGTTATTCTAACTCAATCAGCATGACAGAGTGATCTCCAGCCTTGTCCTCGTCAACACTCTCACCAGTGTTAACGAGACAATCGCAGACCTGATGTTAGCTGGTCCTTTTGTGGCAGGGCTGAAATGCAGTGGAAATGTTTTTGGGATAAAGTTCATTGTCATGGCAATGAGGGACTTTGAAATTAATTGCAATTCATCTGATCCCTCTTCATGACATTGTAGAGTATATGCAAATTACCATCATAAAATTAATATTTGTGTCATTCTCAAACCTTTTGGCCATGACTCTATGTATGTGTGTATATGTACCAGCATCAAGGATGTTCTACTACATATATTTGCTTTATCCTCCTCCTTCAGGCATATTTTCCATACATATTATCTACAAGGGAGTGCAGTTAACCAACCACAAATTCCATTTTATATAGGTAAACTACCCCTATACTAAATAGCAAAGAGAAGCAAGTGATTTAACGGTAAGGTGAGATGATGAGGGCTTTATTTACCTTCCCATTGTGTTTTCTGTCTCATAGGCAAATTGTCTACTGCAGTATAGTACTGTCTGTGGCAACATAATCAGCCTAACGAATGTAGAATATTTTTCTTGCGCCAGTGTGCAAACACATGTTATTAATGATGTTTTTATAATAAGAGAATAGCTTACTTGAGTCTCTCTTATTGTCTCTGATGTAGTACCAAAACAGACCAATAACTTTAACCAGAAAAGTAAATACAGTTAAATAATTTACACATCCTTCCATCATATGTCTCAGGAAAACAAAATTGGAAAATCATGTTGTGGCTTTGTGGTTAGAATATATATATATATATATATATATATATATATATATATATATCACAGTCTGATGTCTGCCATGTCTCCATCACATTTGTGTCTCTTGCTTATGTACAGATGTATGCTCAAACCATCGCTCCTCTCTTTTTCTTTTACCAGCAATGCATGGATGTTTTGATGTGGTGGAGATCCTTCTAGAGAGGTAACCATTAACAATGTTTAAAGTTTTTGTTTTTTTAATATATACACACACCTTTTTAAATCACCTTTTTCACACCCTCCAGTCCAATGGCCTCTCCGGTACTGTCCTCTCCTGGTTCACCTCTTACCTTGCTGACCGTTCCTTCTTTGTTTCCACCTTTGAGTCTCTCTCCCCCTCTTCCTCCCTTCCAGTCGGGGTCCCTCAGGGCTCTGTCCTTGGACCCTTACTATTCTCACTATACACCTCTTCTCTGGGTGCACTCATCAGCTCCTTCGGCCTCAAGTACCACCTTTATGCTGATGACACTCAACTCTACCTTTCTTTTCCTGATCTCTCTCCCTCCCTTCTCTCCAGGGTATCCGCATGCCTCTCTGCCATCTCCTCCTGGATATCCTCTAGATTTCTTAAACTCAATCTTGCTAAAACTGAACTCATTGTCTTTCCTCCCTCTCGTACCTCCTTCCCCTCTGACCTCTCTATCACTGTTGACAACTCCTCTATCTCCCCTGTTCCCCAACTCCGCTGGCTAGGTGTCATCCTCGACTCCTCTCTCTCCTTTGCCCCTCACATTCACTCTCTCGCCAAATCCTGCCGTTTCCAGCTTCACAACATTGCCCACATTCGGCCCTTCCTCTCCCAGGATGCCACCAAATCTCTCATCCACTCTCTGATTATCTCCCGCTTGGACTACTGCAACCTTCTCCTTATCGGCCTCCCCCTCTCTCATCTCGCTCCTCTTAGATCTGTACTTAACGCCGCTGCTAGGCTTATTTTCCTCTCTCGCCATTCCACCTCTGTCTTCCCACTCTACCAAGCCCTTCACTGGCTCCCCTTCCCCTACAGAATCCTTTTCAAGCTCCTCACTCTGACTTACAAGGCCCTTGCCAACTCCACTGCTCCCTACATCTCTAACCTTATCTCTATTCACACTCCCTCCCGCCCACTGCGATCGTCGCCTCTCTTCCCCTCTGATTACCTCCTCTCACGCACGTATCCAAGACTTCTCCCGCGCCGCTCCCCTCCATTTGAACAAGCTCCCCCGCTCCATCAGAACTTTCCCTAATCTGTCCTCTTTCAAACGAACATTAAAAACCCACCTTTTCCTAAAAGCCTTCCAGACTCATGCCTAAACTCCCACTGGTCGGCTTCCTCTCTTTCTCATCCCTTCTTCCCTTCTCCCCCTTCCTCGACTCCGTCTCATCCATGTGTCTGTCTGTCTTCCCCTCCATTTAGATTGTACGCTCCTTTGAGCAGGGCTCTCCTACCTCCTGCTTCCATCACTTTTAACTGCGCTCTCCAGCTACTCAGTTCACCTCCTCTCTGTCCCTCTGCCCTCTGTCTCCTCTCGCTTCTCTCCGCTCTCCTCAGTGACTCTTTACCTGTCATCCGTGCCCACCCTCTTGGGCCATAGTTACCTGCCTGTACTCACTTTTCCCCTCCCTCCCTCTCTTTCTTGCTATGCCTGAGCCCCCAGAGTTATAGTGCTTACTGTTACTTGTACTGTGCTGTTTCACCTTGTACTGTGCCATTGTTTGTCCTTGTACGGCGCTACGGATACTTTGTGGCGCCCTATAAATAAAAATTAATAATAATAATTAATACTATGCCTCTCCATGGATAATATTAGTGTGTGTATATGTATGTTTAATTGTAAAGCACCACCAGAGGATATTTAATTATTCCCAATGGAGTTTAGTCTAAATTCCCTAAGACACACATACACTAGGGTCCACTTTGTCAGAAGCCAATTAACCTATCAGTATGTTTTTGAACTATGGGAAGAAACTGGTGCATCCGGAGAAAACCCACACAAACCTAGGGAGAACATACAAACTCCACTCACAGTGCCCTGGTCGAAAATGTGTATATATGCACAACTGCTCAGTCGTTTTAAGGGATCCTACTTTTTAAATTGAGCACACACAGAACCACAGACGGCTGAAGTCAATAACAAAATGTGGAAAATGTATTCAACACGTCTATCAGCCTCTGCTACAGCTAGTGTAGTGCAGGGTTGGTCAGGGGTGAGCAGGGGTCGTGTGGCACATCGGAGCCACATGCAACAAAATATGTTCAAACTCTTACCTGGTCCATCTGAGCATCTTGTAAGACTGGTTAATTTAGGTATGAGGCACAAGTTTAAAGCTTTTTTTTTTTTCCCTCTCACAAAACAGTATCAGAAAACAAAAACTGTTAAACAATATTTTGAAATAAACAGTTTGCAGATTTTGAATGGCTGGTGATTAAAAAAAAATGTTTCCTAGTCTCAGTCTATAAAAGTTTCTTTGTTAAAAACTTTTGCTTTTTGTTTTACATTATCATTTTGTAAAAATAAAAACACATATAGAAACACAATTTAAGCAATAGGTAAATAAGGTAAAAAAAACAACTAGTCTTCATTCGTTTTAGGTGCAACTATGAGCCAGACTGCAAGGACAGCTGTGGAGTGACTCCATTTATGGATGCAGTGCAGAATGGTCACCTCCACATTGCTCAGCTGCTTATAGAAAAGAAAAAGGTACTACACCGGAACTACTTCATTATGTTAGTGCACTGCAATATAAATTAATATTCATAATTATAAATTGATAGAAACAGTTTACTACATCAAGGAAGTTGCTATATTAGAGTCAAGTGTCAAAAATTGTGCAAACGTTTTTTCAACAAAAGCAGTAGTGTTGTTTATAACTGATGTAAAGATGATCCCTAGTCTGACTATGTATACTATAATTTTTTTCTGTTTGAGGAACTTATGTGTTTTTCGCATTTGAAAAACATAAAATAACTCTTCAGAACAGAAAATATTTTTTTTAAGTTACCATTTTTGTGCTAGTAGGCATGATTCTAATCCATAGATTTCTATTAAATGCCCAACTTTTCCAAGAATATTCATATTCCATCCAAGTACTGCCAAGCAATGTAACTGGCTGTATTTTAATGCATTTAAGGTGTAGGTCTGTTCACCTCTACATAGGTATGCCTTGTTTATGGTGCCCTTACTTTTCAAAACCGCCGGAAACTCACAGCTTGGTAAATTTATCAAGCTGTGGGTTTGAAAACATTTCGATGTTTATAGCAATCAATCAGATTCTAGCTGTCATTTTGTAGAATGTACTCAATAAATAGTAACTAGAATCTGATTGGTTGCTATAGGCAACATCTCCACTTATTCAATCCTGCAGCTTGATAAATTTACCCCTTAGTCTGTTATTTTGAAATCCATGAAGAAAAGAACTGCAGTGGTATAAATGACTGATGATGGAGCAGTTTATCTATTAGGCTGTGACTTGAGCTGTGATACAGATAAATGTCGGCAAGTAGTGAACAATGATTTTTTTTTTTAGTAAAAACAGCTGTTCTGATTTTCAAGAAAAAATACAACTGTACAGTTCACTCTCAACAATATACCAATTGCTACATGAATTGTAAAAATGTTCTTACCAAATATTCAAAATAAGTATTTTGAAAAATAACTATTTCAGTGCTGGTGAATCTGTCACTTTTAGTAAACTAGGTTGTGTGGGAGCAGGAAGGAATATTTCTTGTTTAACCACTTCCTGATTCAATTGATAGCCATTCTTCTCCTCAGTAACGTCCTTTTCACTGACAAGAAGTATAGACAGTACCGTGCATGTGTAAATTTACAAAAGATTGAAAAGAAGTGCTGGGGGCAAGATGCCAAAGAAGCATAAAAAAAACCAACTGTTTTTAGAAATAAAATTGTGAGAAGAGCAAGGGACTCGTTTCTAAAACATCTGAGGTTTTTACAAAGTCCCACATAGTACAAAAATGAATGGGGGGTAAATGCCAGAGTTGTGCTTCTGTCAAAATCGCTATTTCCAAAATCGATAGAGATCAAACTCCCGACTGTTTGCCACTCTGGCTATACAAGTCTCAAATGTATGAAGCTGCGATTAAGCAAACTCAGGAGAGTTTGCTTTAAAACACGCCAGATACAACACGCTGCTTGCTAGCTGCGTGTTTTGTAAACACATCACTGTTACACTGCCTGTCATACTGCTGTCAAAACTGTAAAAAAAAAAACATAAAACTAAAAAAAACCCAAAAAAAAAAACCCCCCAAATATCAGGAGGACCCCACGCAAAAAAAAAAAAAGTGTGGGGTCCCCCCTTTATTCACTATTAACCCTAGTGCTGCCAGACTACTGCTGGTTCCGTGAAAATCGGGGGGGGGGGGGGGGGGGGAATTGTTTGTGGTCCTCCTGATTTTTACGGAACCAGCACTAGGCAAACCAGCCTGGGTTGGTGGCACTATAGCAGGGGGATACACGACAGGGGTCCCCCTGCCATAAAGACTAACCAACCCCAGGCTGTTCGGCGCTGTGCTGGATTCCCTAAGGAGTGGGATCCTCCGGAAAAAAAAAAACGGGACCCCCGTCTAGGAAAAACCAGCCCAGTGCTGAAAGCACTAGGGCTCTTCCTACACCCCTGGACGGTGTGTGTAGGGTAATAAATGGCGATAAAAGTATAAAAAAACAAACAGGCGCCATTTTGTTTTGTGGAACTACAAGTCCCAGCCAGGGTGCCATAAATAATGTGGGCATGCTGATACTTGTATAACTACAAGCACCAGCATACACATGGTAGCCACAAGTGCCAACATGCCCTGACACCCAGAGC
The DNA here is from genome assembly GCF_038048845.1 of Mixophyes fleayi. Lineage (NCBI taxonomy): Eukaryota > Metazoa > Chordata > Amphibia > Anura > Limnodynastidae > Mixophyes > Mixophyes fleayi. The sequence continues at coordinate 148,226,693 of NC_134405.1, read as the reverse complement.
TGGGTGGGACCTGTAGTTCCACAGAAGAAAATGTTAAATAAACCACCACACCCTTGTTAAAACCACATACATTTAATAAAAGTAATAAACCCACAATGAAGACATTAAACACCCTCATTTATATTTTATTAAAAATAAATGCCCAGAATACTCACCACTGATATTTTCATCTGTCGTCAGCAGCTTTTATTCCTAAAATGGCTGTAAACCAAGTCCCAATTAAATTTGTATCCAAAGTCCGACGTGTAAAAGTCCTAAATAAATTTGTACTTCCCAAAGTCTGGCTTGAAATGTCCCCAAAAAAATTGTATCTAAAAGTCCCTGCTTGAAATGTCCAAAAATAATTTGTAGATCCAAAGTCCCTGCTTCTAATGTCTTCTTTTGTTCTTGGGCAAAAAGCCCCTCTTGCAGTCTTCATTTCGTCTTGGCCAGGGGGGCCCCCTTGTCGCTTGAAGTCGTCTTGTATTCAGCCAGGAGGGCCCCAGATTTGTAAGATCCTAGCCGGAACATATTGCAAGTGCTCCCCTGCCCCCCAGCCGAGCGAGCTAAAGTGGAGTTAGCATTTAAAGGAACACTGCCATCAAAATAGTATAATGTATATGTGGATTTATATATATATGAGACCTTCAAAAATGTATAGTTGCCAACTTTTTTTATTGTATTTTAAGACCCAATTTCTGCTCTTTGTAGGGGGGTTTTAACAAAACTTCTGTTTTAAATGGGAGAATTATAATGGTTAACATACTTGAATTTATGTTATCTACATTTTAAACAATAAAAGCAAAAGTAGTACTGTTTAATTAAAGTGTCTGGACTCTTGACACCGTATCACTTGGAGCTAAAGCATTGACTAATCAGACCAGATTTAAATATATGAAATGAATATCAAATAAGGTATTAATCTGTTCGGCTATGATGTTGTAGTCAGTATAGGGCAATCTGAAAATCTGATGAAACTTTTATTTGCGTAGGTAAAACAAATGACCCCAAGAGCCACTAAACTTCTATACTACTTGAAATATTTTAAGTAGTAATTAAAATTGCCAAATTTTAAATATCTACTATAAGGATTCACAAATAAATACATACATACATACATGTAAAAGCTTCAGGAACTTTGACTAAAGATGTTTGAGATTAACCAAATTGTGTTAGAAGAATTTTTGTTTCTATGCATATCTGACTTGCTGTATAAAGGAGGCACTGTGCTTAGTGGATCAATAACAATTGTTTTGCAGATAACAGTTTAATAAGATAATAAAAAAAATTCTACATTTCTGTCTTGATTTGGCAACATTCTCATAATTGTGACGCAATTTCTCTTAGTGAGATAATGACAGAAAACTGACCATCAGGTCGGTTTTAAGTCATTTTATATTTGGGTAGGTGGGGTAGTTAGACAATGAGTTACTTGCAACATTGAGACAGCCTGGGAGGTAGACCCAGCCTGCACTGTGAAAGTAGTGCAGCAACCACTTTAGTGCTTATCACTGGCACTTGTATTGTCACCACAGATCTTGTGTCTATTGCATAGCCACCAAAAAATGTAGGGCCTAATGCATAACGATCAGAGATTTGGGGGACTGCAATTCATAACAGCCAGAGGTGTGGAGTTTCTGCATTGCATAGTGAGCCAGAGAAATATGGTTCTGCATTTACTTATCAGAGATATGGGGGTTTGCACTCTATAGGCACCAGAGGTTTGGAGTCTATATGATATAGTTTCTAATAGTCGCTAAGGTGCTCCATTGAATATTGGTCATTATAATACTTTCTATTAAATATGGGTCACTGGAATGTTATTTTGTTACTAGCATAGTGCTGTTTATTTTAAAGAAAAAAAAACAAACTAGTGTTTAAAAATATTTTGGTTAAATTAATAAATGTGATCTGAATGCAATGATTAATGTTATATGACTGTAATGCACTTTTAATAACCTGTGTTATTGTATAACTGGTTTGCGATGACAGAAGAATGTGAAGTGTCCACATTTCTTTCCTGGTGCCAGGTTTGCTACACAGCTATGGATAAAATGGGGACTCAGGCTTTGCATCGGGCTGCAGTTACGGGACAAGACCGATCTCTTCAATACCTGGTATCACAACTTGGTGTCAATGTAAATGAAAGAGCAACTCAAATCCAGCTGAGCCCACTACACTATGCTGCCAAGGTCAGGTGTCCAATTTATCATTCTATTCAGATTCTTTAATAATAACGACAAATAGAATTATGTTTTTATCCCTTTAATTTATGTTGTCTTGAATTCCCATTAGAGATTTCTAGTGGGTACAAGTGCTTCTGTGATTTCCATTCTCTTTTCACTGATGTTTTAAAAGTCTCTATTTTATGTCTTTTTCCCAGATATATTTAATCAGAGTAAACTCTTATTAGCACATTTCTGTACTTTTAATATGGCTTTCTTTAACCCACAATTTTAAATTTAAGGTTTCCAATGTGCCCTTTATTGTTAATATCACATATCACACATGCCTTTTTTAGACAGTTTATTTCTATAATAATTCCACATTATGATCACTGCTGATCGTTCTTCAATTCTGTAACTCGCTTTCTTTGTTTTGATAACTTAGGAGGGACATATCGGTTCTATCTCAACACTTCTGGCACTTGGCGCTGACCTAAATTGCCAAGACACAAAAGGCAGAACAGGTAAGACTGTAATGATATTCTCCACTTAAATTCCACCCTCCACCCAGAGTGCAACTTATTAAATAACATGTATCTTGAAACTTTAATCTAAACATGAAGTAGGTAGTGTTTAACTAGTCATTCTTCATTTAACCAGAATTTTTCTTGAGGTAAAACCGTTTTTACCCACAATGTATTTTGGTTGCACTTTTATGATTGTTGAAATGTAATATTAATGTTTATTCAGAGATTCAAAAAAATGCATATATATAAATTAAGGAAAGTGCAAAACACCATGCATAGATTAAATTACAGACGTGAGAAATGAGGAAAGTGTTATCATTACTATCCACTAATAGATCTAGGACCCAGCAGGATTATATATAATAAACTACAATATAATAATACTTTCTCATTCAGGAGAATACAGTGTAATATGTCACTTATATTGAAGTCACTGCTTCACTCATTGGAGTTTTGGAGTATGATACAGACTTGAGCTTGCAGAGAATGTCCATCTTCAGACACTGTTTAACTATCAATTTCAGGATAGTATTTTCTAGTCAGCCTATGATGTGATGTAGAGACAGCCTCACTTAAACAATGAAGGAAGAGTAACAGTGATCTTTCAGCTACTCACGTGGGACAATGTTCAAATAAGCTTCATCTTGTCAGCTAAATAGACTAAGAAATGTGAGTTACATGACATTGTTTCTAGGAGGTACCTTAAATGTTTAATTAACTAGAGATGGCGGGGAGCATGGCCATTACCATTCTGCTAAAAGAATGTATTTTAATCAATCCTATCCCCATGTGTAGCAAATATGGGGATCCATCCTTGTGTAATCTGGATCAGAGAGCCAGCTTTCAGCACTTGAGGACTCTGTCCATCATGGTGTTCCACCATTTGTTATGTTAGTGGCAGGATTAAGAGGTTGTCCAAGTGTTGCTTACTTGTGATCATTATTGTGCCCAGACAGACAGCTGGAGAATTGCATTGAAGTACTGGGAATATAAAAATTATCAAATATGGATGATCATATTTCTAAAATTTGTTTTCAATTTTGCCCATGTTAAGATGAGTGTAAGATCTCATTATAAATATAGTGTTTGGGTATCTTAATGCTGGCAGAACCTGCTGCTAAACTTCAGCGACAATATCAGTGTCTAATTTGGCCACACATTATGGTGGCCAGATTGGCCACCATCCTGCCGTTTAGCAGATGGGCCGAGCAGTTATTTCACTATTGGCTTCACTGAGGCCTGTTAGTGCTGTCAGTAAATACAGGCTGATCACGCTCCTCTACCAAATACATTTTCCAACGTGCTTGATAATCTGATCTATTTATATCAGATCATTAATGGGATTTAGATTTATTGTGGGTCACACGCGCAAATTCCCTAATTTTGCTTCTCCTCTTGTAACATGTAGCCAGCTGAAGTCTTATGGGGTAGTTTGAGGGAAGATAGATTGTATTAGGAATATCCTTCTTTCATGCAGATTGTGCTTTTTCTGCAGCTCTTCATATGGCGAGTTCTGGCCAGCATGCAGGATGTGTTAAATTTCTCTTGAAATCTGGGCTCAGAGACACCGCTGACAGCCATGGGATGTTTGCTGAGCAGTATGCAAAGAAACATGAAGTCAAGCAAGTCTTCACACTTTTTCAAGAAATGGATAACAAAACTTAAAAAAAATTCACTTTAAAGACGAGTAAGCCAAAATTAAAAATATTTTTATGTAAATGTTTCTTCCTTATATGTCCCCCCACCTGGTTGTGCAGTGCTTTGGTCGGAAGCTCTGCTCTAGAAACAGTTTCTTCATTCTAGGCCATAACCATGTTTCGTTGGTAAACCATGCAAGCTCAAGCTCACACAGCTGTAAGTCTTTGCTAGCCATCCCTCTTCTAGTTTATGGACCAGGGATGGGTCTGGAAGCAGAGTAGGACACATTGGTGATGCAGGATATGCAAGAGCAGCCACAGACTTTACTTTCTGAGGTGTGTTATGAAGACGACAGGCTGTCCAAAACAGATCTTCACAAGGGGATGGTTGAGAGGAAAAACTGTGTTCTCCAGCAGGGCTTTTGACTGAAGCTCTTCATAGTTAGGGGAATAGGAGCATTTAAATAAAATGTTTTCAAGGTTTACTGGTCTTTTAAGGCCAACATTTTAAATACACTGGAAATGGAAGGTAAATCCAGATGACTGAAGCATTGCTTCCAATATGAACAATACAACCGTGCAGTATTTTACCAGTGCCTTCAGGCTGCCTACATTCAGTTAAGCATCAACGTCTGGAAATTTTGGAAAGTACTGCTGATGAGATCTTAAAGGGTTTGAAGAGTTATGTGATTTTTTTTTTTTTTTTTTGTAGATTACTATAGTTCTTCATGTAAGGAAACAACAATTAAAAAATTAAGATTGATTCCTTTAAGTATAAAAAACACATATTGCTAAAGGACTGTAATAACTTAAGGTTGTGATGTGTCACCAAAATGACAACTGCTGTGTCGAAGTCAGCATATTGGGTAAAGTCATTTAAATTAAAATCAAGCAAACTTGGTTGTCTTTGTCTGAAAAGATGCGTACGGTATGCTACGGTGTGGAAGGGCGTACGCATCCACTACACGTGGCAACAAAAGTATTTACTCTTTTACATACATTCGCACAAACACGCACACTTGTAAAATAGTACACATTAATGGTAGTTGCAACACATAGTCATTTATGTCGAAATATAGTAGTATTTATATGTAATATTATAAGTTATAGGTATATCAGTAAAACATATAGTACACGTTGAAGGAATCTAGTCATGTGTGGTATCATACTAATCCTCTTTGCATTTGCGACTGTCCGGTTCACTCTGCGAAGGAATCGCAGAGTGCATACGCAAGTTATTAATGTTGAGTAATCTTGGCGGGAAGAACAGAGCTCATCCCCTGGAGAGATGACCCCCTCCTTTGGATTCCTGAGCTTAAACTAGCCTATGATCTGCAACCCCCTGGACCCTCCTGATGCCTGGACCAATAGAAGCAAGCCACACCTTTGCATTGTTTTACTGTATCTCTGTTTGCATATAAGCAGCAGCTCCTCATCCAGAGTTGAGTCACCTAGACCACAGACTTCAGGACTGAATGACTGTTCACTGGATCCAGAGCGCCTGCGATAAGTAACGGCTGTACTTATTATTATTTCGCTAAGATATATCTACTGCTACTTTTTGAGAATAAATCTTTGTGCGTTGGAAACACAAATCGAGATTCGACAATCATTATTGGATAGCGACAAAACGCTCATAACAGCTGCCAGTAGGACTCATGAGGCTGTTTACTGCTTAGTTTTAGCAAATCGAAATTGAACCATCATTCATTCCACAGCTTTGCAACTTAAGCAGTCAAGACAACATTGGCTGTGCAGTGAAATAAAATAACTTCAATGTCAATATTTTCAAACAGGATTTGCACAATATAAATCGACATACCCACTGGTGTTTGCAGTGGAATTTTTTTATTGCAGGTAAAACAAAGAACACACACATTGCCTTTATGTATATATTTGATAGTCATTTAAAAATATGTTGTTCAGTTTTCAAATGTGTGATAAACCTGGAAATGAAACCAAAAGAATATGTAAACACTTCTAAACCAAATCTTGTTGCGTTTACATTTTATACGAAACATGATGACTGGAGTCTCTGTACCATGGCTCACTCTTAATGTGGGTGGAATAGCTGGTTTTGACTTGATAGATTATAATTTTCGTTAATGTTGAGTGTTGTACATCTATAAACACTGCATATGTTTACAGGTCTGAGTCTATTGACATTTTCTGTTATGGTTCAGACAAAATGGAGACAAAACAAACATCTTATACAGCTGAAAAAAGCCTGCAGTCAGCTACTCAAGCCCAGTTATAAATATTAACACTAATATACAGTATGATTTAGGCCAACAAAATGAGTAGGATACACATTTGTGTTACAAGAATCTACAAGTCTTAAATGAAATTAAAGATATGCAGTAGGATTCTATGCAAAACATACTGTAGTAGACCGCTAAAAGAAATAGTTTTGATTTCCTTTGGTTCCTCATGTTTTCATTAATCCAGTTTTATTTATCAATAAACATTTTGAAGTGCACATATTGCATCTGTGAATAAAGTATGTTTTAAATAGTGACTTTATGAAAACTGTTGTACAGGTATTTGAGATGCCCACAACCACCAGAGGTTTGCTTCCCATGTATTTGAATGAATGAATGAATGGAAGGTAGACGGGGGAAGACATTAACAGTGCCACAAGGAATTTGATAAAGCCCACGCTGAGCAAGGAAAAGGATTGCCCATTCAAACAGCTATAAA